>NC_043754.1:25940420-26240420 GCF_902148845.1 Salarias fasciatus
TCATGAATCACTTCCTAAGGTCTCGTTTGCTGCACACTGTTTCAAGTGAAAACCCGTCGGTTTCGCTTTTTTAATCAGAAAAGTTTCACATTTACACAAAAATGCTGTGAAAATTTTGCCTGCTTACACGGAAACAATAAAAACAGAAGTAAATTTATTTTTAAATTTAAAGTAAAAGTAGCTTCTCATACGTCACTGAATGTGACCATGAGTGACACTAATGACGAAGTTTCACTTCATCATACCGATGTTCTAATTTTATTTATTTATGCTAATTAAAGGTGAAATAAGTCAGACATTTACTATAAAAAAACTAAAAATCATTCCCATGTTTCCCCTGTCATTGGAGAAACATTAACTTTAAACAATCTGTGCTTCCATCGATAAATGTCCTGGTGAAGTTTTTTCTTTCAAAATAAGAGCTCTGGGATGGAACAGTTCTGACGGGAGGGGTTACACTCGTGGTATTTTACTGCAGCTTGAAGTAAAACGCATCAGATGTTTCACTGAAAACACAAAAATCTTAAGTAAATTTTCCACGTCTACATTATTTGTGTAATAAATATTTATTCGATACTTTTTCTTTTCCATTGTTCTTCATGGAGCTCGAGTATTTCCAGGAAGTGTCATTTTAGCCTGTTTCCACGGAGACGGAGTCACATTAAAAAAGTTGCGTTTTTCCCCGTTTCCATGGTGAAGGAGTTGGTCATTTGTGTTTTCAGAGGCTTTGAGCACCGTAAACGGACTCCAGACGGCGATGGAAGCTCTCCGTTGTCTTGAAAACGTTGCCGTGGTAACGGGGCTTTAGCTGGAAAAGACGAGCTGGATCCATCACAGGATCACATCACGTAAAACAGTTTCCAAACTAAATTCAGATGATCAGTCCTGTAGAACTCAGGTTTCTCTCTCTCTCTCTCTCTCTCTCTCTCTCTCTCTCTCTCTCCCCCCTCCCCCCCCTCCCTTTAATGTTAAGTAGCTCCACTTCATCTTGTCAATACATTCAACAGCAGTATTGACCCGAGCTGAGAGGGAACAGAGGATGAAGGATGAATGACGAGCAAGAGACGCAGAAATGCAGGAAAACAAAGAAATATCAAGTACAAACAGAAAACTATGAAAAAAATAATTATATCCTGAATTCCAAGGTGCAGTTTATTATGAAATCGTAGAAAATTATCATTAAGCAGCTTGTTTGATTTAATCCCCTAAATTAGTTCAAGCCAAACCTCCTCATCTGAAGGCTGAAAACATCTGGTTTGATGGAACTCATGTGATCAGGTTTTGTAATATTACCTTAAAGGATGATTTTTATCTTGATTTTTGCAGACTTTGACACTTTAAGATGAGAAACAAACAAATGAAAGTCAGAAAATACAGTAAAAAGCAGTGAAATGGCTTCCCAGGCGTGTCTCTCCCTCTCTCTCTCTGTCCTCTCTCCTCTCTCTGTCCTCTCTCTCTCCTCGCTGGTCTCTCTCTCTCTCTCCTCTCTCTCTCCTCTCCTCTCCTCTCTCTCCTCGCTCTCTCTCTCTCTCGTCTCCTCTCTGATGAGAGCAGTTCAGAGCTAATGGGTTAATTTGGTTCCACTGCTCTCTGCCATGTTGAGGACGATTAGCCCAGAATGGAGCCGTGAATATTTAATGACATTCAAGGTAGAGCAAGAGAGAGAGAGCGAGGGAGAGAGAGAGAGTGGGGGGAGAGAGAGAGGCAGAGGTAAAGAAGGGGGGGGGGGTCAGCAGATGAACCTTCAGTTGAGGGAAAGACTTTAATGATAACCTGAGCATTGTTCCAGGTTTATCAGAGGACAGACTGAATATGAGCAGTCCTCCACTGGACACACACACACACACACACACACACACACACACACACACACACACACACACACACACACTGATGAGGGGAGCTGGAGTTGAACCACAACACTGTAACATCATGGAAGCCAGCCTCTCTCTGAACTGTTGCATCTTTTCAAATGAAAGTTGGATCAGATTCTGATCAGATCACATGAGAATCACTGAACTCTCCTGATTCACTCTTTCATCACCGTCATCCTGTATTTCTCTGATATTTCATATTATATCTGTTTTAGATTGTTATATTTTCTATTTATTACATAATATTTTAGCGTTTCGTGATTATTTTGAAAGCATGTGTTTTTTGTAGTTTGAAGACATATTATTATTATTATTATTATTATTATTATTATTATTATTATTATTATTATTATTATTATTATTATTATTATTATTATTCATGTGAATGACTTTTATGAATGTCAACATCCAATTAATAAATACAAAAGAAAGAAAAGAACGGAGTGTTTTCAGTAACAGTTGCGATATGACTCAGCCTCTGCTGGTTTTCTTTGACTTCTCACACAAACTCTCCTCCTCCTCCTCCTCCTCCTCCTCCTCCTCCTCCTCCCTCCATCTCTTCATTCTCCACTTGAAGACTTCCTCCTGCTGACTCAGTCAATCTCTCAGTGAATTATTTGTTTGCTCGCTCGTTCACTTCTTCCCTCACTTCCTGGCCGGAGCTCCCTCCTTCACTGCGTCACGACTCTTTAAAGCCAGGGTGGAGAAGTCTCACCATGCTTCATCTGGACGACGTGGTTGATTGTGGTTTGGTCTGACTGTGTTTCCATCACCTCCACCCTCTGGAGGAAACCCTGCTGGAATAACCTGCATCACCTGATCTGCATGGGAAACCAGCATGAGGCACGTTCACCTGGTAAATCATGGTTAACGGTTAAACCAGCAATAACAGCTGGAAGACCTTCAGACCAGAACAAAGACCTGATTAGACCGGCATGGTGCAGCTAAACCCACCATCGACAGGCTTATCTTATCTTATCTTATCTTATCTTATCTGATCAGTATAAACCATCCTATTGACCAGGGTAAACCAGAAGACCACATAAGTCAGCTAAGCTGGTCCTCGGCCCGGTCTCAGGCCGGAGCTGGATTCAGAACAGCTCCATTCAGTGTGTTGAAGTATTTGTTGCTGCAGACTGAAACAGTCAACTTCTACAACTTTTCTGCCCTTCGGCTCAACTTGGAGCCGTGAGGAGTTCTCCGCCTCTAACTCCTCTGCTGGTGTTTACCGCGTAGCCGCCGCCACCCGTGGACTCGTCCGCCATTACGCTGAATGAGAGATGGCAGAGTGGCGGGCGGACGGCGGATCAGACGGGGACTGTGTTTGTGCCCTGAGGTGACAGGACTGAGATCCACACTGTCTGTCAATCACACCGACCCTCCAGCCCCTCTTTTCTCAGAAACCGCCGAAAACAGTGCAAGCATCACGCAAGACCCTTGATTGGTTAATTGATCCTGATCTGCCAATCAAATGTTTGAATTATTTATTGGGGGATGACAGCGTGGAGGACAATCCGAGGGAGGAGTCCCATTGATTGGAGCGCGAGGAGGCCGGGTGCTGATGGGTCCTTATGGAAAGTATTGACTGTCCGGCAGCTTTACTGCCTCTCAGCGTCGGGGTGTGAAGGGTTATGTTACACCTTGCTTCTGTTTGGATTTCCCAAAAATGGCGTTTACAGATTCAGAAACAGTTTTAAGTCCAGTTCAAAGAGCGATCCGGGGTTGGTGGCGGTCTGGACTGAACAGGGACACCAGGCTCGACCTGGAGCCCTGGGACAGCATATGGCACACGGGCCCCAGGACCAGCCCGGCTCTCCTGTTACTGTGTAGAGACCGGCACACGGCAGCTGCTGGTCATGAAAGCCACGCTAGTGCCAAGCCTGTCTCAGCAAAACCAGAAGGCCTGGGAGCGAAGATCTCTGGATTCAGTCAGATTGAAACAGCAACCGAGGATAATTCAACAATGAATGAAGGTCAGAGATTCTGGTTTGATCAGTGCTGCAGTTTAACTTCTGATTCAGAAATGTTTGTAGTTGTTCATGTTGTGCAAGTTGCATTAATGGCTCAGATGAAGTGGGACTACTTGACTAATCAATAACATGAAGGTAACTGGTTTGTTTCTTGATTGTTTCTGATTGTTTCTGAATCTGTTTGATGATCCCGTTTCTCAAGGCTTCCAGTGACGGTCAGTGTTCTACGACGCTCTCTAAGCAGTTTTCTCCCTCGATTCCCGCCGGGATCAGGATGAAATGAAGTGCAGCAGCATAATGCACCGTATTGATATCAGCCATGTCAACAGAGGGCAGATTACCGTCCCGTCCTGGAGGCGGCGAAGCCTCCGACCTGACCTGGAGTACATAACATCCGCAGCGGCTGCTCATCACTTCCTGCCATTCACCGCTCCACACGCGCCTTTAACCGCCTGCTTCTCTAAGCTGTAAGCTGCTGCTACTCTTCATATTGACCCAAAACTAACGATTTTTCCCACCGGCCTCGGTTCCACTTCGTGTTTAAGTTTCAGATGAGCTGCTGGGAGGGGAGCTGCGCTGGCACTCTGTCTACCTCCACCGCCTTAAAATAATCTCTGTTGCGTCTGTCGCTCCCGTATTTCATCAGCGCTCCAATTAAAATCAACCAGAAATGACCACAAGTCCCGGATCCCCTCCCAAACCCTCATCCTCTCATCTCTCTGTGCTGCGTTCAACTGAGGGTTTTTTTTTTTTACCCATATTCCCCGGTGTGCTCCGCTGAAATGAAGTGCAGAGGCATAATGCACCGTATTGATATCTGGACATGTCAAAACACAACAAATCACCGTCCTGCCGTCTCGGAGAGAGACCGCCAAAGACCTGATCCATACATCATCCGCTCTCGGCGCTCATCAAGCCGTCTCACTCTCAGCAGCATTAATGCTTTCTGCTGATGTCAGCATTTCACAGGCCATTAGGACCGGCAGAGAGCGCCGCGAGAGCGCCGGGAGGCGATCTGGACCAGCAGAGAGCGCCGGGAGGCGATCTGGACCGGCAGAGAGCGCCGGGAGAGCGCCGGGAGAGCGCCGGGAGAGCGCCGGGAGGCGATCTGGACCAGTAGAGAGCGCTGGGAGGCGATCTGGACCGGCAGAGAGCGCCGGGAGAGCGCCGGGAGGCGATCTGGACCAGTAGAGAGCGCTGGGAGGCAATCTGGACCAGTAGAGAGCGCCGGGAGGCGATCTGGACCAGTAGAGAGCGCCGGGAGGCGATCTGGACCGGCAGAGAGCACCAGGAGGCTGATCCACCCAGAGGCGGAGCTCATCTGGAGGCAGGGGGGGGCTGAAAAGCACTGCATCCATCCATCGTTCATCCAACCATCATTCATCCAACCATCCATCAATCCATCCATCATCCATTCAGTCATCTATCCATCCATCTATCCAACCGTCCATTCAATCACCCACCCATCCATCATTCATCCATCCATCCATCCATCCATCCATCTGTCATCCATCCATCCATCCATCCAACCAACCATCCATTCAACCATCCATCATTCATCTAACCATCATCCATCACCCATCTATCCATCCATCCATCAATCCATCCATCCACTCATTCATCCACTCATCCATCATCCGTACATCCAGCAGCAGGTTATTCTTTCACGAGCCACTGAAACACTGTGTTTGGATCAGTTGTTGGTGAATGTTTGAAGACCTAAAGTGTCACTTTTTCCCCCCAGAATCTCTGACCTTTATTTCAATAAAGGTCAATTGTTTCCTCCTGGATTGTGGCCAAAAGTCATCAATCATACAAACCACTGACTCACAGTCTTATTTGCACAAAAAATACCATAAACTTGAATTAATTTAGACATCATGTAATTTGTGTTACTGTTATTTTTCACACGATCAGTTCTCAGACATTTTTTAACACTGGATGTGATCAGAAAGAGTTCTTTCTTGAGTTCTTCTTTCTCAGGTGAAAAACATGTAAAAACCTGTGTTTAACCACGTATTATTACAGCTTTTATTACCTTTTGTTCAAAAAAAAAATATATATGTATATGTATATGAGGACATATTAGGAGTTTCGTCAAGTCTGAGGTTATGAATCCCTGAAACTTGAAGGTTTGTGTCGCTGTGGTTCGTTGTTTGATTTCACTGGTGAACTGGTTTGTCCGGTGAGATGGTTTTTAGAAATCGATATGTGAACGTGTGAAGCTGCAGATGAGTTCAGACGGACGCGACACCTCCGGAGCCGGACAGTCACACCGAATCACACACCGACACACTGCATCGCAGGCGTGTTTACAGACGGACGGACGCAGCAGACGGATGAATAAATGATGTGTGTGATCTATAATGAATGCCTCCTGTTCATTACACATTCTCACATTCAACAGGCCATTCCACAGGCCACAGCACCGTCCTCACAGTCTGAGACCGGGGACGGTCCCACCGGACCAGTGTGTGTGTGTGTGTGTGTGTGTGTGTGTGTGTGTGTGTGTGTGTGTGTGTGTCATATAATTCATCCAGTTTGAGGATCAATCAGTTATCTGAGGACAAGGTGAAGGAAACTTCACGGTGAACTCTGGTTTTCCGGTTCAGATTTTACCGAGTAAATCACCTGGTAGCTCACTGAGCTCCGGAGGAGGGTTTCCTTCTTCTTCTTCACTTGTTCCCCTGTCTGTTCATCTCCATGAGGATTACATCTGAATTCATGAGCTCCGTAATAATAGTCACACATTACATTACAGGAAGAGGAATTAATGGAACACACAACCACTGGTGCCGTCCCGGTGAGGAATTAGTATTCCAACATGAAGCGCCTCAGAAGAACTGAATGGAAAATCTGAACAAGGAAGAGGACTGAGGAAGCTCTGCCCCCGACGACGGTGCTGGAATGAAGAGAAACTGATCAGAGAGCCGTCCTGTTAGTCCATCCTCTGTAATGTCATCAAGCTTCCAGCATTCCCTCCTGGGTTTTCCAGGTTTCCAGGTTCAGGATCAGGGAGGCTTTAGTCCTGGATAACGTCTCTGAATTCTTCATATTTTGGGAGGAAATCAATCTGTTGCTTCACAGTTAAATGAGCTGCTTGGAAATCATTCCTCAGGTGACAGGCTGAACGGTGGGGGACAGGACCCTTGGGGGGGGGGGGGGGGGGGGGGGGGGCACTGAAAACACCCTGGAGAGAAGAGATGTGTGTTTTATAGGCGCTGCCGTATAAGTTGTGTTTTCCAGCAGGAGTTCCTGCCCCAGGCACACACGGGGTCCCATATGTTTGATACCTTCCTTCACAAAGTGACGTCTTTTCTCTCAACTTTATTTTGTAGTCCTTCATTAATTCATAGCAAAGTTTGGTAACACTTTACTTGAAGCACCCGGTATAACACATTATAAGTAGTTATAAACACTCAGAAATGATCACAATGCTTTATAACTCACTATACAGCACAGGGTTAGGGTTAGGGTTAGGGTTAGGGTTTGGTCCTGGCATTGTGATCATCTATGAATGTTTATAACTATAGCTACACGTGTTATAATGGCATTATAATGCTTTATAAATGTTCTTATAATGTGTTATACAGGGGGCTTCAAATAAAGTGTTACCCAAAGGTTTAATCTGGATTCTTTTATCATGAACTAAGTCACAATCTGTTTGCAAGAGCATGTAGTTCAGCAGGCTTCATATTGAATCTTAGAACATCAGGGCCAAACCTGGGAGAAGTGCAGAAGAAGAAAGAATGTTTGAGAATTGTTTTTTATAAAGTTGGAGTGATTTATAATCAATTACAGCAGTAAATATTGAGGTTTCCCATGTCCCATCAGGTCAGACGGAGGTAGGAGGGGGGTGGGGGTGGGTTTAATGAGGGGTCATCTGGAAAATCAGGTCTCCTTTTATGAAAGATCACATCGACCTTTGACCCCCGCGGCCTCGTCCCCGCTGAGGCTGATGGCAGCAGAACAAAAGGACCTGCAGGCCGGCGGCGAGCTACAAGTGTCAGAGCGGCGGGGGTCCGCCATGCTACCATACGCTCACGTCCGCACCGCTTACGGCAGGCCTCAGTGCACACACACACACACACACACACACACACACACACACAATGAAAAGTTACTCCTCCTGATCACCGTGTGTCTATGTAGGGAATTAATTGGATTTTCCTCCTTTTTGAGTTCGCTTTCACTAAAACAGCTGTTTATGCCGACGACCCGTTTCCATGGAAACATTTCAAGCCTCACTGTTGAGTTTTCATTTCAGGAAAGTTTTGCGTTGAAGAAGCAATATCTTGAAAATGATGGCACTGAAAATGGTGTACTTAACATGCCGGGCCACTAGGTGGTGCTGCTGTTTGTTCCTGTAATGAAACCACACACACACGCCCAGAGAGCAGTGGTAGAAGTGTTTTCTCGGCAGCGGTGCTCAGGACCAGTGGCATAGTCTTCCAGGTTTCCACAGAGATGCAATCGCAGCATCTCCAGAATGGGCTCTATGCACAACTCAACCACTTCCTGAACTTCAGGAGGCTCCTTGTTTCCTGTCTTTCATGATAGGAGGAGCTGATTACTGCAGGTGTGTCTGACCATTGCTGTTGTGGTTACAGAGGTCAGGGACACCGGGGTTAATCAGCTCGTCCTATCATGAAAGACAGGAAACAAGGAGCCTCCTGAAGTTCAGGAAGTGGTGAAGTTGTGCATAGAGTCCATGTCTTTGTTTCCCGTTTCTATGGAGACGGAGCCCGAAAACTGCCTCAAGCTCCCACTTTGGGAGCCGTTTTCGAAAAGCTGTATTTCCAGTAACTCTGTGCAACGTTGCGGTGCTGCAGCCTCCGGTTTCAGACGCATGTGTTGACTGAACAGATTCCCCTTTACTGTATGTGTTCTGTCGGTTTCTACCGTTAACCCGTCATCTCCCATCTGTAATGCCACAGTCACTCTTCCCTTTCAGGGACGACAGACCGACCTTTTCTTTGCGCTGTGGGTGGATTGTTTCCTTCTCGTAGCCATTGTTATGAAGACAACAGAGATCGAACCGACGCCGGCCTCTGATATCACGCTGGCTTTGTGTGACGCGTGGCGCTCCTCACTGTGAGGTACACCCTCACCTGGGGAGGGTATCAGGTGGGTGTGTGTGTGTGTGTGTGTGTGTGTGTGTGTGTGGCCGCTCTGCTCCGGGGGTCTGTGATGAGAAGCAGCTGAAGCACAGCAGCTGCCCAGTGTCTTACAGTTCCTTCATTTCTGGGTTTCTTCACACTTCAGAACAGGGAGATGTGCTGGAAGAAAATCACAGCATGGACGCTCGTTCTCATGCACTCTTCTTCATTCTGAAAGTTCTGCACTTCCTGTCCAGTTCAGTATCTCTTTAAAAAAAAAAAAAAGAGGAACATGTTCAATCAACATGATAAATCACAGCTTTCATCTGCGAGGCCTGGCCATGATGGATCATTTGAATCAGCGCAGTGTTACTAATTATGGGCGAAGTGGCCTGATCCCTCCCAACGTCAGCACCCATAATCAAATGCTGCTTTGAGGAGAATGCCAATAAGGAGGCCACATACTAAAATGTTGGCTGCAGATTGCTTGCGACCGCTATTGACCGGCCGGCGGGGAAACGTCTGCAGTGATTGTGAACTGAAGCCACTGAAACATCCTGCAGATGGGATGAATAATGGGCTTTTAGTTTCAATCCAATCAGCCACAGAGGAGCAAGGCTTTGGTGATCCCAATAAATAGAGCTCGGTCATTAACTCTGCACAAATTACTGTTGTCTTCTTTTAGGATGAATTTCTACAATTGTGACTATCAAATGTACAGGAAATCACCTCGCTAAAGGAGTGCTATAAACACATTTTCTACAGTCTGTCAGTGACACATGAAGTCACATCAGTTAGGAGGAAGATGCTCTATAATCTGGATGTTAGTTGAGGAAGATGCTCTAAAATGTGAATGTTAGAGGAGGAAAGTGTGCTGTAATTTGGATGCTGGCTCTATAATCTCAGTGTTAGCTCTATAATATTGATATTAGCTCTAAAGTCTGGATCTTAGCTCAATAATATGTGCATTAGCTCAAAAATCTGGATGTTAACACTATAATGTAGGCGTTAGCTCTATAATCTGGGTCTCAAATTTATAATCTGGGTGTAAACTCTATAAAATTGCTATAACTCTATAATGTGAACATTAACTATAATATTGCATTAGCTTTATAATTTGGAGGTTAGCACTATAATCTGGGTGTTAGAATCACAATCATTTCTATTACCAAGTGGAGCTGCCCATACAAGGAATTTGATGCAGTGGAGAGACACCAAGGCTCTATAGCTGTTTTGCTCTATAATCTTTTTTTTTTTTCTTTTCCCCCTTGTCCTGTTCAGCAGCTGGGCGTGCAATATTGTATGATTGTAGCCTTTTACTATCTGAACAGATTTTAATATTAGCAGCAGGACGAGACTGAGTCTCCTCCTGCTGCTGCCTTTATTTAAAGCTGGCATCCGGCATGGCTGCCGGACAGGACCGGGACGGAAACGCTCAGGGAGCAGGGACAGAAAGAGAGAAAGATAAAGAGACGGAGAACAGGGGGGGGGGGGGGCACAACCTATGTACAAATTCACCATGCAAAACAGTGTTGTCGACGCACCACACGCAACCAAGAACAATCCCAAACCCCCAATCTAGACAACACCAAAACAGAGCCGACAACCAACACAGAAACTGACAGAACCATACATATACATATACTGTATATATACATACAACTTTTTTTTTTTTTTTTTTTTTTTTTCTCCTGACGAACTATAGTAGTGAACAGACCAGGCCACAAAAATAAAAGGAGGTGTAGGGAAGGAAGGAAATGCAAGGACACCACAAACTTTTTTTTTTTTTTTTTTGAGAATATAGCTTGTAGTAACCTCTGGGCGTGCATCAAGAGAGGGCTACTACAGATCACCATTATTCTAACCACCACAAGAAGACAAGGTAACCCAGTATGTAAAGAGTGATTAAAGATCAGCGTGCAAATATGATGGTGATAGTGATGGTGATAGTGATCATGCATATATGACGTCTGACCCCTGAGAAGGCCAGAAGCAGGCTAGAGAGGCCCTCAGAGCCCAGACAGCCGGCGGTCATCACAGAGCCCGGATCCAAGCGGCCCCCCCAGGCAGACGCCCACGCTCCGGTTCAGAAACGGGGCAGAGGAAAGCCCCGGCCGGGGACCCCGGCAGCCCCAGGGCCCGGGCCCCGCGGCACCCCGGGCGCCGGACGCCCGGGGCGGGCAGAGCCGAGAGCCCAAGGCCCAAGAGCCCAGGAGCCAACCCCCCACACAGGCGGAGGGCCATGACCCCCCCGGGAGAACCGGCCCACACGGGCGGCTACCCACCCCAGGCCAGTACACCCCCCAGTGCTCCGGCCACGCACCCCGAGATCCAGGGCATCAGCCCCCCCCCCCCATACACCTGGTACACCCCCCAGCTCTATAATCTGGAGGTTAGTTCTATAATCTGGAGTTTAGCTCTATAATCTGGAGGTTAGCTCTGTAGTCTTGGTGTTAGCTCTATAATCTGGGCGTTGGCTCTATAATCTCGGTGTTGCAGTAACTCGTCTTGATACCCTCACGCTGCTCATGTCAGTGCGCTCTACACTCATCTCTCCGTCCACTCTGCTGCTCGGAGGGACCCCGGCGGTCCCGGTGGACTCTTGTCACCGCCTTGTCACGGCCCGCCTGTGAACACGGCGGCGGCGTCCGATCGATCAATAAAGGGAGACGACTGGAACGAGGTCAGAGCGAGGCGGAGAAGATGGATGGAGGGCGGCCGCCGCTCACTCTCTGCTCTGCATTACCTGGATCACAGAGCACACACTCCCTGTGGGGCAAACACACACTCACACACACACACACAGGGGCATAACCGTAGACAGGAAGGCGCATGCATGCTCGTGCACAACCACACACACACACATTTACATTCACAAGGTACAGCAGGGCAATCAATTTACACCACTTAGTTGGTCATTTGGACTTCATCATTTGGTTTTTATCTTTACTCTGTATTGATTCCACATTTAAAGCAAGACAGAGAGAGAAACGGAGGACAGGCCTGTGGGGAGGAGACCAAATGGATCTGTGTCATGACTGCAGCCACTCACAGACCTTCCTTTTCTTTGGTTCCGGGTCTGTGAAGATTTCTGTGATTAACAGTCTTTCCGTGGATTTTTTTCTGTGGGTTGGTGATTGAGCAGTTTGTGATCCACACTTCTTTTCTTTAACACAACATATCGATTAAGGCTCCATTTCCACAATGCTTCGATTGAAACATCGTTTCAAAAGAGTTTCAGGTTCATATGGCAATGTTTTAAATATGATAACTGTTTCCATGGAAACTGTGGAAACAAAGGAGCGATGTGGTTGGCGAGCCGGGCCACGAGTCGGCGCTGCTGTTTGTTCTTGTAAAGAAATCACACAAACACATGCAGAGCAGTGTTACAGCCATGAGGGCAACCTGTAAGAACACAGAAAAACAGACAGAATTCAGAAAAGAATGAAATGGGTCCGACACAGAAAATATCTGAGAGTACAGTCGACATAAAAGTCGTTTAGAGCCAGGAGAGAAAACGTCTGACAGTCATTTAAGTCTCCTTTTGAAACAGACACAATCAGTTCTGTTGATTTTTAATAAGAAAGAAAATATATATATGTGCTTTCTTTAAAAATTTCACCATTTTCTTGGTGGTTTGGAGCCTCTTGCGGGCCGGTTTTGGGCCACGCGCTTTATGTTTGACACCCCTGATTGACTATCGGTGTCGGTTGGCGCTCAGCTTCCTCACGCCACGTCCAGTTTAACGCATCTGAAAGACCGACAGTGAGAGAGCCGGTTCATGTGACTGAGCAAGTTTCCGCCAGTCCGGTAGAGGGTTAGGGTTTAGGGTTTAGAGCTGGGGTTGAGTTGAGGTTAGCGTTAGGGTCAGGGTCAGGGTTAGAGAGGAAACCGAGCCGCTGCAGACGCCGCTCTGAACGATTGTGTGGCGAAAGCAGAGTCTGACGCTCGGCGTAAAGCAGTTTGTATAAAAGTGCTGTAGAAATGCATTATTGATAGTAATAAGTGAAACCCTCCATTTGGCCGGCCAGCTGTGCTGCCTGGCGCTGGGTAAAATTTGGGTCTTAAGCTGTGTGTGTTTCCCAGCAGCTGAATCACACTGCTGTCTCCTCTACTTACAGCTCTGCGGCTTGCCGAGCGGCTGCAGCTCCGCCCGCTTCGCCTCTAATGGACGTCAAGATGTCAGCGACGGCGAGTCAGAGAGGAGGACGCCTGTCTCCGCTCTGCTGTCTTTCTTACAGGATTCCTCTGCGCCTGACAACTTTCCTCTCTGTTTGTTTGCAGAATGAATGTCGGGGGAGTTCCTCCGTCAGCTGCAATCACCTTCAGCGTTCAGGAACAACAGGAAGTCAGCCGCTTCATCGCCACACGCTCAACTGATTAGGTTCAGGAAGACGTCTGATCTGGACGGAACATTCTGGAAGCTCTCAGACAGAAGAGCTCATGGTCATTCAAATGAGTGTTTGTTCATTTGTTTTTATTCAGTTTCACACAGAAGTTTTGACCGGAGAGAGAGACAGGCTCAGAGCGAAGTGACGGCGCTCCTCGGAGCATGACTTAATTTTCTCTGCAGTTCGTTCCTCCTCTCAGCTGCTGACCGGTGTGTGTGTGTGTGTGTGTGTGTGTGTAACAGTACGATGCATCATTCATGCCATCATCTTTGTTTCTCGCCGGAGGGAGTGTGAGCAGCTCTTCTGTCTGCTGCTGTTTGTTTGTTCACACGTGTTCGGGGGGTTCGGGGGGTTTGGGGGGGTTCGGGGTTCTCGCTCTCCCCTCGGCCCGCCGCCTCCCGGCAGACCGCCGCCCGGGCCGGTGACCCCCCTTGATCTCCCGTGACTGACACCTCTTACGATGATGACACTGTCCTGACGAGTGGCGCCGGCCGGGACGGCGAGGATGGAGATGAGGAGCGGGACGGCCGGTCCCTCGACTCGTCCTCCTCCTCCTCTCTTCTCTCACCCCGGAGCCCGACCTCTGACCTTTGAAGGCCTGACCTCCCTCAGATCAGTCCTCTGCACATACCGGGGCGGTCAAAAGAGAAGAACTTTAATATTTAATCTTTTTTTTCACTTTGTGTAATCCGCCGGCGCTCCGACTGCTGCTGTTGCCCCAAAGCAATGAGTGACAGATACATAGAGCTCAATGAAAATTTAAAATGATACCGATGACCCCCCCCACCAGCCCCCTCCACTCACACATACTCTCACACACAAACACTGATCCTGATTGACTGCTTGACATGGTGCGCAGCTTAATAAGAATCCAGCTCCTCGCACCATGAAATAGTGATGCTGTGATCCTCTGTCGCTTCGGAGAGCTTCCTCTCATCATCCACCGCAGGATTGGCTCAGCTCTGCCCGCCTCTGCGCTCCGTCCACTCATTTTCTCGTCACGGCCACGACCTGAGACTGGAGCCCCGTTTACACAAGAACAGAAAAACTTTCACCGCTGCTCAGAGTCACTCAAATGACATCTACTGCCCTCTCCCTGGAAGCAAACACCTTTTTCAGAACTTTGCTGTGTGAAAGTTAAACTTCACATTAAGAAACAATTTGCATGTAACAAAATATGGAGGTGCAATACCATCAGTGTCCACCAGATGTCACTGTATGACAACAGGATGCTGCTACAGTAAAACTCGGTGAATTGGTCATCAACAGAAGAAAACAGGGTGAAAAGGGTCCGAGGAGAACCAGATGGAGTGGCAGAGGAGTCACAATACTGTCTATTTCTGTCAATATCAATCTGATTACAGTCCACATCTCCCGGCCTTACTTTAGGAAAAGATCAGCCTCGTGAATCTCCAGGAGATCATCTGGAGGAGGAGGTGAACCTGAGAGCAGAATCTCTCACACGGCAGCCTGAGGAGGACAGAGATCCGGAGGAGAGGAGGTGGAACGGCATGGGGACCGCGAGCAGAAGACAACCTGGTGGCTCTCTGCCTGCACCGCTACACCTCTGCACGGTTCATGTTCATGTGCTGGGAAAGTGTGTGTGTGTGTGTGTGTGTGTGTGTGTGTGTGTGTGTGTGTCTCGGAGGTGTAGTAAAGCCAGGGAGTGGTGGTCTGAGGGAAGGAGAGGCAGACTAATGGATTTGATCCTAATGGGCTACAGTAGGACTACTGGAGCAATTAGAGCAGGAAGGGAGCGAGTGAGGACTGGTGGTGATGGACCGGAGTGACGGCTCCACTCAGGCCTCCAGATAATGAACACCGCTCATACCCACCATACCCACGCTGGACCGTAATGTCGGGGGGTTCACTCTGAAAGGTACAAAGAGATTCCAGCGAGTCTCACGCCGGCGTCAGGAACACATGGAGAGGTGCTAAATCTGAATAAAGTTAATCCTGCTCTAAAATGACCCTCAAATCTTTGTTTGGAATTAAGTTTAAATCCAAATATTCTGCCCAGTTTGTTCTTCTCCAGAAGCAGAATTCTATGTAAATTCGTCGTGACTCTATTCCAGTCGTTCTGCTCGTCGGTTGACATGACGCTAAATTCCACGATGGCGGCCCGCGGTTCCACTCCTAGTAGATCATTTATTTAACAGAGCTTCAGAGGAAGTGGATGTAATGAGAAGAGCAGAACAATGAGGGCATTTTCAAAGCTGCAGCATCAAAGTTAATCCAGAAAGAAGGAGAGAAAAATGGCCGCCAGCATGCTTTGTTTACTTCCTGGAGACGTCACTACATCCCGTCCAATCAGAACGCTTCACAGCCCCCACGTCAAAGAGGATTCAACCCTTCATTTTTCTCAAGCAAACATCAAGCTCAGGTATAGAATTCATGATTACTTAATTCAGAATTGTTCATTAAAAACAGAGTGGGACCTCACTGAGTGTGTTAAAGAAAGTCAGAACTGACAGCAGCTTCGCTTGAAAAGGGTCCAGGATACCAGATAAACTGAGATTCACATTCCTAATGTCATCAAGTCAATGCAGCATAACTCTGAATTTAAACACCATGTGAATCATTTATATTTATGTGACTTTCTCTGAAACAAAGTTTCAAACACACAAACCAGGAAGCAGTCCTGCTGTCTCATGTTGTAACCTGAGGTAAGTCTGTTGCTGCAGTGGCCAGAAAAAAAAAAAAAAAAAAAAAAAAAAAAATCTTGTAAAATGTGAAGAAAACTTGCTGAAATGAGGAAAACTATGTTAAATGTTGACTTGAACAAAGCAGCGTGTTGGTAGCAGCGATCGTCCTCCAGTGCAGCCGCCATGTTCAACTCGGTGATGCAACTTTGCAGACGACTCCAGAATGTGCTGAACAATGCGGAGTGTGTTTGCAGGCGGTCCGGCGTCCAGACCACATGACGCAAGGCCCCACGGCCCCGGTCTGGTTAACGGCAGAGGCACTAACTTTCATTACAGCCACTGGAATGCTGGATGCAATTTTAATGAAGCCTTTTCATAAGTCTTTATCCTAATGAACCGCAGAGGCGGGCCGGGCCGGGCCGGGCGGCCGCTTCGGAGGAAACGCTCTGCAGACGCCACGCTTCTCCACACCGTCGCTCCCGATCGCTCGCTGACCAGCAGCAGAGCCCGACAGAGGATGACAGAGGATATGGTGGGTTTTTAACACGAATCAACAGATTTTCAGAATTTAGAATGATGACACGAAAGGAAACGACAAATTAATTCATAGATTGATAGTTTTTTAATTCGAAAACAATGAATGAAGGCACTTTAGATTTCAAATACAAGCCAACTTATTAATGGAAATGACTTAATAAAAGCCTAAAATATAGGCACAGTAAAAAAGATAAAAGTGTTCATTCAACTGCTTTACATGTTTATCTCTGTGTTTAGTTTATCTCCAGTGGCTCAGAGCTCTGTTGTTCAGTAAACAGTGAAAAAACGGCAAAGTTCTTGTGTTTTCACTTAAAATCGTCGCCCTTTAATAAATCCAGCCTCATCGATGGGGCATTTAACCCAAAAACTCCAAAGGTCCAAACGCCTGTTCTATAGTGACGTGGATTAAATGTATTAAAGGTGGATAAAACGAAGAAAAAGTGCTGCGAAAAAACCAAAAGCTGTCAAAAAACAAACATTTCAGTCAAAATCCCCCCGAGGCTTTTCACAGCACGGTAATTTGCCTGATGATGTTTTGATTAGAACAGGTTGCCGAGCTCATTAGTGTGCGTGTGTGTGTGTGTGTGTGTGTGTGTGTGTGTGTGTGTGTGTGACATGTTTCTGTGTAAATGCTTCCATCTTAATTACTGTGAGTTGGTTTCATTTCTTCATCATGTCAAGAGATTTGACACCGTTGCCCTCTGTGGTCGCCCCCCTGCCACACACACACACACACACACACACACACACACACACACACACACACACACACAGCCCTCCTCAGGCTGTCTCTGTCTTCATTAAGTGAACATCAGGTGCAAATTAGTCCTGAATTCCTCGTTCCTGATCTGAATGTGGCGCTCTGCCAAGTGAGGGGAGCTGGAGTCTGGAGACCAGGTCCACAGACCTGGAGGTCTGGAGCTCTGGGGGTCCGGAGGTCTGGAGGTCCGGAGGTCTGGAGGTCTGGAGGTCTGGAGGTCCGGAGATATGGAGCTCTGGAGGTCTGGAATTCTGGGGTCTTGAGGTCTAGAGGTCTGAAAATATGGAGTCCAGGTCTGGAGGTCTTTTGGGTCTGGAGGTCTTTAGGTCTGGAAGTCTTTAGGTCTGGATGTGTGGAGGTCTGGAGGTCTGGATGTGTGGAGGTCTGGGGGTCTGGGTGTGTTGAGGTCTTTAGGTCTGGAGGTCTTTAGGCCTGGGCGTGTGGAGGTCTGGGGGTCTGGAGGTCTTTAGGTCTGGATGTGTGGAGGTCTGGGGGTCTGGGTGTGTTGAGGTCTTTAGGTCTGGAGGTCTTTCGGTCTGGGCGTGTGGAGGTCTGGGGGTCTGGGTGTGAGGAGGTGGAGCGGAGCAGGCTTGCAGGCCAGCAGGTCTGCCTCCCTCTGCTGCCCCCTGCTGGTCTCAGGGCAGCCTGCAGCCTGCAGCCTGCAGCGCTCCTCTGCTCTCTGCTGGCTGCTGATCCACATTGGAGCTGAAGGCAGCCTGAGGTGATGCTCCGGCTCATCATGTCAGCTGCAGACCAGGAGCCCTGCTCTCCTCCGCCGAGGCCAGCCTCTCAGGAAGAGAAACAGCCTCCCTGTTCCAAACAGAGCCGATTCCAGCGTGTTTCTTTAAATATCTGGCTGCAGCTCGGTGGGGGAGAGACAGAGTACAAATGTAACACACACCTGTTGTCAGGTTCACCTGACATGGAGGTGGAGGCTTTATCCAAACAGCCATGTCTGTAAAAAGCAGCGCCGGCCTTTCATCTGCTCCGACACGCAGCGAGCCGGGAGCCGGAGCGGGAGCCGGAGCCGGAGCCGGAGCGGGAGCCGGAGCGGGAGCCGGAGCCGGAGCCGGAGCCGGAGCCGGAGCGGGAGCCGGAGCCGGAGCAGATCAAAGCCTGGACCTGGATCGGCCTCACATCACAAACACTGCTCCCATTTCCAGTGTGCATGAAGACAACATGAGAGTCTGCAGCTCGCTCTGCTTCCTGAGGCCGCCACAGTTATTCATGCTCTCTCTCTCTCTCTCTCTTTATGGCGTAGAGGAGAGGTGTCAAACATAAGGCCCGTGGACTAAAATTGGTCCTATGAGGCCCGCCGCATAGAGTTTTAAACAAATTTTCTAACAGAGAATGTTTCTACCCTGCCTGGCTGCTGTTAGCTGTGCTGTCAGGGGGCGTTTGTAAAAACACCCATAATGCAACAGTGACAGGAGAAGCTCCTCACTCGATTTTGATTTCATTGAAACTGGAAAACATGGAAAACACAAGAAATAATGCGGTTTCACATGAAACGCCACAGAACTGGAGTTTAAATCTCAGTAAAAAAAGATTAATGAGATATTTTTGCGATCTGTAGCATGTTTATAACGTTCACACGTTTTCAGCAGTCAGGAGAGGAAATCTTATCAGTTCAGCCTGAAAATCTAGTTTCTCACGTCTCTAATCCCAAACACAGCAGAAGACATCTTCTGTCGGAGGGCTGAAATAAAGCTGCTGCTAAACCTGCTTTTCTCTTTACTTCAATTCCAGTTTCCGGACTTCCAATCAAATCACACACACATCACACAGCTGCTTCTTGAAGCATGTGAAGCTTCTGTGAAGCTTTTAGCTTTTAGTGGCGTCACATGGCGGCGGAGGCGTTCCTCCAGCGCCGCTCAGCGAGACAGGGAAACCGGCCGGGAGGAGGTCGGTGCCGTGTTGTTCTGACGTCGTTTCCCCTCATAAAGCTGGTCAGTGTGTTTGTTTCTGCGTTCACCTCCAGCAGACAAACCAAACGCCGGCTCTCTGCCAGCCAGCAGGTTTGGCCGTCGGGTCTCTGCTGAAGTGATGCAACCTCCGCTGAGCCGGATGCAATCTGCTAACTCACAAACGCAGCGCAGCGCGCCACTAAACTCCACCCCGGCCCGACGACAATCATCCTCTTTATCCCTTCATCACCGTTTCTGACTCCCTGCAGACGGAGGAAAAGACAAAAACCTGCATGAACACAACAAGAGTCAGATCACAGAGGTTATGGTCAAATGGAGGGAAAGTTCTATTCATTTATTTATTGTTCAGCTGATTTGAGGAGATTACTCCACTGGATTTCTGGGAGAAGATAAATTTCTGAGGGGACTTGAACGCACCGGATCGATTCATGAGAGAAAGTAAAACTGCAGAGAAGCTGTAAGAAGAGGTTTAAGTGTGTTCAAGACGAGCTGCGCTGCATTTCATTCACACATTTCCTTCAGAGACGGGAAATCAATTTTAGATGGAACTTCAAAAAAAATATGTGCAACCTGAACGAAGCCACAGGCAAACACACACACACACACACACACACACACACACACACACACACACACAAACACACACACACACACACACACGCACTCTCAAGACCCTTCCGACCTCAACTTGCCTCATCCAGACCAGCACCAAGTGCTCCCTCTCAAGAGAGAGAGAGAGAGAGAGAGAGAGAGAGAGAGAGAGAGAGAGAGAGAGAGAGAGTGTGTGTGTGTGTGTGTGTGTGTGTGTGTGTGTGTGTGTGTGTGTGTGTGTGTCCCTGAGGTATGAAGGATTAGCTGAGGTCTCTCTGGAGGGGTCATTAGACAGCTCTGATTATCTCTGATCTCTCTACCACACACACACACACACACACACACACACACACACACACACACACACACACTCATCACACTCATGCATTGATCTTCCCTGCTTGCCCCACATCTGTTTACCATAGGACCTTGTTGCACGAGGAAATCTGACACCTCATCAGTTGCGAGCTTGAGTACGTGCACGTGTGTGTGTGTGTGTGTGTGTGTGTGTGTGTGTGTGTGTGTGTGTGTGTGTGTGTGTGTGTAAATTGCCATGGCTTCACAATGGTGGAAAAAATAAACAGACCAACCCATCACAGCATCAGCAGTGATCGACCGTGTGTGTGTGTGTGTGTGTGTGTGTGTGAGCTGATGACAGATGTGTGTGACTGTGTGACATTGCGCCACAGTCACCCAGCGTGTCCAACCACCCTCCCACACACACTGTAAATGACTTTCTCCACTTCTCACTGTGAGTGTGTGTGTGTGTGTGTGTGTGTGTGTGTGTGTGTGTGTGTGTGTGTGTGTGTGTGTGTGTGTTTGGATACGTTTGGGTCGTTCTGTGCTTAAACCTGAGATTTCTTCCTGTTTTCATTCTGTTGAATCTGGTTTTGAACTGATTCCTGCTGTAACCTTGACCTTTGACCTTGTAGCTGTGGAACAGGTTTCCACACACTCGCTCGCCGGTGAAGCTTCTTTAAAGGCAGACGCTCTGTCTGTGCAGCAGAGGGCGCTGTTCTTCACTCCACTGCACAGTGTGCTCTGTTCAGACAGGTCAGCGATGGATTCAGATGAGTAGGTACAACCTGAACACACACACGCACACACACACACACACGCGCAGTCTTGTATTTCTATCCTTGTGGGGACCGTCCATTGACTCCCATTCATGTCTAGCCCCTAACCCTGACCCTTACCCTAACCCTAACCCACACCACAACAAAGCCTAACCCTAAAGAAATGTTTTTGCACTTTTACTTTTTTCAGTAACAACAACATGGTCAAGAAAACACTGTTTCTCCTACTTAGGACCGGAAAAAGGTCCCACAAGGCACGTCGTTCCACGTTTTGCTATCCTTGTGGGGACATTTGGCCCCAACAAGGATAGAAATACAAGAACACACACACACACACACACACACACACACACACACACCACACCCACACGCAATTTCTCTTTCTCCCTATGAATATAACTAATCGTGTGACTCATCAGATTTCCCCAGCCCCATCAGTCTGTCTCTTATCAGACCACTTCCTTCAGACAGGGTTAGTCGTCTCACAGCTTTCCACACAGCTTTATGACTCTGGCTCTGCAGTCCGGCACAGAACCCGAGGTGTTTGTTTGAAAAGCCGATCCAGCGGCCACAGCGAGAACGAACTTTTATTTTTACAGCCACAGACCTGAAAGTGAAACAGGATTAAAAGAACTGACTGACGTGCTGCACAGCATGACGTCGTCTGTCAAAAGGTCGACATCCACCAGTGTTCCATCTAAAGGAGCGGTTTGGAAAGTTTAAAACTGAGTTTAAAGTGAAGAAGAATTAAATTAATAAATTAAAAATGAAATATTTGTACGAGACATGAAGTTACTTTTCTTAGAGGATCCAAAGAAGTTTTCAGATGTGGAGCAATGGATCTGCAAATACATTTCATAAATAATGTACTTCAAATAAAGCAATGTGGACATCCATCCATTCATGTATTCATCGGTCCATTCATCCATGAAAGAAAATACGAGCATTTTAGAATCTCTTAGTGTTGGTGGCTGTGACTGGTTTGAGCTGCGACGGCTGCAGTCGTGGAGGAGTCTGCTTCTTTTATTACCTCCACTCTTTACAGGGGGTCATGAGAAACAGACTTGAAAGAAACATGTGAGCGGGTCCTCTAAAGCCTGTGAAAGTCACGCCGGCTGCAGCTGAACGAAGCGCCTCAGCCGCCGTTTCAGTCCTCATACCTTCATCTTTCCTTCTCCGTCTTTTTCAGCCGAGGTGTAATTAGAGGCGTTAAACCGAAGCAGCTCAGTGGGATCTGCTGCCATCCAGCAGCGTCATTACCACTGTTAGCGCCGGCGTTGATCCAGCACCGTCTGTGACATGAAGAGGGAGAAAGGAAAGAGGTCAAAGGTCATAACGTATAACCTCTTCTATCTTCAAAACATCTTCAAAAACTCCCCTGATTCTCACACTATCATTATATATTATCAAAAAAAATACACTTTACTGTTGTAAAGCAACTAAAGCTTTTCCCAGATTATAAGTCTGGTAAATATCTAAATATACGTCAAACTATTGAGGTTCTTTGAGACGGTTCACTGAGTGCTCTGAGCAGCGTGAAGACACTGTCCGATATGAGGACGTCTGATGTCCTCAGAGCAGACACACCTTTGATTTATCCGTCTAAAGGTGTGGCGTGCTTCACGTTGCCGTGGCGATGGAGATCCTGCATCCTCCCCGCCACGGCTGCAGCGGAGCGGGATTATCCTCTAAACCGCCGGATCCTTTCGCCCCCTCTCCTCGTCATTTCCTCCATGAGCGCAATCGCCGCGGCTCGCTCACTGCTGCATTGTGTGCAGGCATGTGCCGGCGCATTGCTGGGCCTGAGTCAGCGCGCTGACGGAGGCCGGCCCACGTCACTGCACACACACACACACACACACACACACACACACACACACACACACACACACACACACACACACAGAGGAGGGCGGCCCGAATGGAGCAAGGGTGAGTGGAAAACTCCTCTCCGGAGCGCGGCGGCGGCGGCTGGTCGCCACACACAAACGCACTAACACACCTGCCTTCTCACGCCGCTGCCTCGAGAGACAGACCGGCCAGCCGGGAATCGTTCACGTTCAGGCGAAAGTTCAAACCGTTATCTGTTTCGTTTCAGAAATGTTTTGTGTTCTGAAAACAATGTCTGTCACCCCACACAGGCTGTGGCAGAACATGCAAACCCCACCAGCTCTGACTCAACATGAGTACGTTTGTTCATTTCTCTCTTTCATATATTTAATGTGAGTGTATTTCACGTATATCACACACACAGGGTTGCACAGACACATTTCTTGCTCAAAGGCACTTTGACATTTGGACAGGGTGCGATGGGAATCGAACCAGCCGCTCCTCCCCCGAGCCACAGAAAGCCTCTCTGCTTCTGTCTGTCAGCGTCTGACTCGTCGAGCAGGGCACGGTGGGGTAGTGGTTCGCTCCCTCCAGCCCTGCACGGACCTGGACACAGAGTGTGTGTAGCTTGCATGTTCTCCCTGCAGGTTTGCTCTAAAGCTGATCATATCGCTCCTTTCTGGAGTCAAATTGAACTTAATATGTAGCTAATTACAGTCAGAAAATGCTCACAGCGGAGGCAGAACATGCAAACTCTGGAGCAGATCCTCAGTTAAAGTCAGTGTGCGAACTATACCGCGCCTGTCGGGGGGCTCACTTAATGGGGGGGTGCGCGTGCCTCGGAGGGAATATGTCTGCTTTAAGTGACGCTTAAGGCATAGCGCCCCCACGCTTCAGTGGTGAGGACAAGTACTGCATGCAGGTCGGCATCTTTATTAAAGTGAAATAGTGATGGGCAAATCATCCATTAAAACTGGCCTGATTCTGCATATAATCCATGATTATGATCATACAAAATCAATAATAATAAATTAAAGGAAATACATGGGGGAAACAGCATTTTTCCAATATCCAGGGCCCCCCCAAAATTTCACAAATCATGTTTTCAGGGGGGCTCATGTCTCATCAAGGGGGACTGAGACCCCCCTGGCCCCCCATAGTTCGCACCCTGGTTGAAGTTGAGCCGAGCATGTAAACCTGCTGTGACTCCCAGTCGTCTGGGATCCGGTCAGAACCCGTCCCGTCTCTGGGACGTCTCTGCTGATGTTCCCTGAGACCAGAACTCTTCTCATGGAGCTAATTTTGTCTCACTGCACCATAAACACACACCAACCTCCATTTTTCCCCTCCAAGCTTTTTCTGTCATGTCTGAACGAACCTCCACTCCTCCTCAGCAGCTCAGCAGGAAGTGGTCGGAGACTTCCTGCCGCCCAGCCGAGTTCAGCGACGTGACCAGGGCCCTGTCCCAATACCCACACTACGCCCTACGGTCCTCAGTGGAGTGTGCACTTAGTTGAAGTGCGCGTAAGGGTTCGAGTGCGTAGGTTACAAGGGTGCAAAAATTGAAGAATTGGGACGGTGATGGTTACGTCATCGCTTTGCGTCACTGCATCAGATCTGCGACACTAATCATGGCGGGAGTTGGCGTTGTCTTCGGAATTTTGCTTTTGAAAATGATTGCAAAACTGCACCAGTGCTATATAAAACCAATGCATTATTATTATTATTATCATTATTACCAGTTGATGATTTTACGGAGAAAGAAGAGCCAGAAACGAATGTGGTTCATTCGCCAGGCACTCGCCGCTGCGCCGGACTTTCGTCAACCGGTAATTTAATCTATTGTCTTTTGTTTCATTTTAGCTGATGTGAAGCATCCCCTTGAAAACGAGATGGTGAATCTCAAGGGGGCTTACCTCCATACACAAAATAAATAAATGGCAAATATAAATATAAATATACTAAACATGTGTGCAAGTTTCACTTTTGCTTTTACACTTTTATTTCAGTCATTCCACTCCACGTTATGGTTAATTCAGTATCCGTAAATACAAAACGGTGCATTTATCAGTGAAATAATGATTCACATTCGATGTATCTTTCTAAGTAACAGTGCTAACTTCAATTCACCCACAGGTACATCATAATAAAAAAAAAATCAAATATCGTAATACTTACACTTGAAAATACATTTTTTTTGGCGCCGGAGTGTCGCTGACCACCGCCATGTTTTTCTGTCTTGTCGGCCGTTAGGAACTGTGGGTAATCTCCTTCGCTCCGATGCGGGCTTCGCTGGAGTGTGGATCAAGGGCGCAAAGGGGGCGGGGCCAAAGAGCACTCTGGAGGATTGGGACACCCTACGCACTCACACCCCTCAGCGGGAACGCGCAATTGAGGGGCACAAGGGTGGGAGTGCGAGTATTGGGACAGAGCTCAGCTTAACGTTCCCCAGAGATCAGAACCCGCTGCAGCCAGCAGGGGGCAGTCTGCTCCACCTGCAGCTGTTTCTGAAGCTTTTTGATGCAGCCAAACTGAGAGGCATGAATTTTGAAAATTGCACAGTGTGGTAATTTTAGCTTCTTTAAAGATTTCAGCTTTTTCTAACTGAATATATGAAAATATATGGAATTAAATTAATTTCTTTGCAGTGGAAAAGAGGAAAACATTCCTGGACAATGCTACCAAGACAAGTGAAGACTGAAAGCTTTTGTCGTGTTTTTGTTTGTCCGGTTCTCAGAGTCACTGAAAACACGACTTTTTGAAAATTTTTGAGTGTCTGTGGAAACGGGAGAAAACACAACTGTCCAAAAATGTCCAACCATTCAAAACGCTTCGACTCCTCTGTGGAAAAGGGAAACAGATAATTTATTTGTTTGTTTTTTTTTTTCTGAAAATGTTTCGACTCCATTAACATGGAAACGGGGGAAACAGTGCCGACTTGTGGCCTGGCATGCTCACTACATCAGTTTCATGTTTCTGTTGTATTCCTAGAAAGACTCTGTTCCCAAAACCTTTGTGAAACAAAGACACAAACACGCCGTGTGAACGGAGCTCCAGCTGTGATGCTGCTGCTTGTCTGGTCCCGCCCGGTCTGGATTCAAGCTTTCTGCGACCCCTGAACTGAACTGTCTGTCTTTTGAGGGCCTGTTGAGCAGGAAGTCACGCCGGTGTGGAAGTGCCTCTGAGCACAGACCTCTGGCATTTCACACACTGTACCCTTCACGTGGCGGTTGCCAAAACACTGCAGATATTTTGCTGGTTTGGTTGAATCATCTGAGTTTGTCCTGCAGCCAATGAGGATCTCTCGGCGGAGGAATGCGGCGTGACGCAGGCGGCGGGACGAGCTGCTGCTGCCGGTGCGTGTGGACGCCGGTCCAACTCCTCATTACCTCTTTGTCAAGACTTGCAGGCACATTGTCCCCGCTCCGGCTCCTTCCTCCAGGCAGGAGCTGCATTTTACATGACATTATTCAATTATAGGCAATTATCCCTGTAATGTTCGCATGGTTTGTTTATGACCTCCTAATCCCGTTTCTATGCTGTTAGATAAAACCGGAGGCAGGGCTGCTCATGAAGCATTTTTGTGTAACAGGCCCGACCGTTGTGCCCCGGAACCACTTCTGGGTCACAGCTTCCTGGTTCACCCTCCGGCGCCGTTCACACGGGGACTTTTCCAGCGCCGGCGTATCGTTTGAGCCTTTTCCTTTCAGAGAAGCTTCACGTTTATAAAGCAAGATTTTGAAAACAACGCTGAAAATGATGTAGTTGTCATGCCAGGCCACTAGTGGGTGCTGATGTTTGTTTCTGTAATGAAACATCACACGCGTGTAGAGATCAGTGTTGATAGAATCACATAAAACCTTCATTCAAATGTTCCTGTTTGTGCTTGATGCCACTCATGGTGTCGTTCTTTAACTGTGTTTCCTGTTTAATCTGTTATTGCTCAGTATAGCATGCTAAGTATCTATTACTCTATACTCTAAGTATCTATTACTCTGTACTCTAAGAATCTATTTCTGACTCTGGAGAAGATTTTTTTTTTGTATCATCACTTTTGTAAAACCAATGGAATATGTTGTTTGTGTGCTTCTTAACACAGCTTCATGCATGTGGCCACACACAGAACACCTTTACCGTGCTAATCATGCTCTCTTTAACACACACACACACACACACACACACACACACACACACACACACACACACCATCTCAGATCTCCGGGGGGGTTGCCTGCCAGTTAATGAAGCTCGCCTCGTTTTACTGTTGCATTGTGGTCGGCGGCGCGGCGGCTGACACGCTGAGGGTGTCATGACCGGCTGAAGTTACCGTGGCGTGGCACGCCGACACCCAGCATCACCGGCTCGTGTGAGCGGAGAGTGTGTGAACACGCTCTGCAGAGCCGCGATCTGAGCGGAGCGCCTCACCCAACACGGAACAAAATACTGTCGAAGGCTTTCTGCTGTTTGGTCCAATAGGAATTCATTTAATATAATAATTAAAAAAAAATAATAATAATAATTTTCAGCATTTCAGTCGTTTCCATGGAAACAGACGTCAATCTCAAAACGCTGGTCCAGCAAATGTAATGGCCTGCAGGCCGATTCGAGCCATAAAAACTTCTGCTAATAGATTTGCTCCCAGAATAATGACGACTAATAAAGTGTAAAAGGTTTAACAGTCTCATGAAATGAGTTACTCGCCGCGCTGCTTCCACTCTCTAACAGCACACCTCTGATAATGCTTTTATTACCGTTCACTCAGAATGAATGTTTCATTGTTAAATACTGACTGTGAATGAATTGTTCAACAAAGAACATGCAGTCACAGTAATGAGATTCACACGTTAATTCCGAAACTTTCACTGTCAGTGTTTGACAGTTCCCAGTCCGTCTTCACTCGGGTTTCAAAATCATTTGTTTATTGTTTATTGTATTTCTGTCAGGTCTGAGAGGAAATTAGCTTTTAAAGTCAGTCTGTCCTCTTGAACAGAAATACTCCAGTAATCTGTAAAACAACAACAACAACAACAACAAAAAGCTATTTCTAAAGATTTACAGATGAAAAACTTCACAGAGGAAGAGTTTGGGACCCAGTACAGAACCTTGAGGGATGCCACAAATAATGTCTGAGCATGAGGAAGTAAAGTCTGAGTGAGTCCTGGCCGTTGCCGCGGTGTGACGCCGCTCCAGGTGGATGGATGTGTTCAGATGGTGTCTTTGAGTCACAGCATGTTGAAACTCTGCTTCTCTTGTGATCTAGAGCAGCGATTTCCTTTAAAGCCAGTCATGTTGTGTTGGCGATGCTGCTGCTGGTCAGTGGAGGCTTATTGGCTTGAGAAGCAGACCGGGGTCTGGAAGTTCCCAGGTTTGATTCCCACCGCAAACAGGTTGTTTTACCTCCATCAGGACCTGAGCGCCATAACGTGGCTGCCCACCAGGTCCTGGCCACAGGATGGAGGAGAGGTTCCTGCTGCAAAGGATCAATGAAGCATGACTCGTTTGAGTTCAGCCTAACTGTCAGACCGCCATGAATACGAGTTAAGAGGCTCAACGTGAACAAAGAAGGAGACAAAAGAACATTTTCCGTGTGTGTGTGTGTGTGTGTGTGTGTGTGAGGGAGAGGGTGGGGGTTGCACACTTTTACACACCAACAGTTAATAATAGCTGAGTCTCCTTTTCACGGCGCTGCTTGTTGCCTGGCCTCACCTCTCCCCCTTTGGTTTCAGCCTCTCAGACAGGTGGACGGGTAACCCGACCCGGTGGGAGCTTTCTGCCCCGGGGGGTAAAATAACATCCCACAATCTGCTGCTTAACCGTCACGCCGGGGCTACGGGGCTCTCTCAGAAACCACAGCAGAAGAAGAAGAGCGTTTCTCAGACTCGTGGAATTGAGTCTGCACCGACCACAGCTCAGTACAGTCCAGGAAACAGCTCACACTGCGAGTGTGTACTCTGCCCCCCTCTGCCTGAACTCTGCATGATGTCACACACACTCACAGCTCACCTGAAGGAATGCCAGAACTTCCTCATGTCCAAATATGGTCGGACATCCTGCAGGATGGTCAGAGTCAGCGTTGTGAAACATCTCTCTCGATTTCCGTCTTCCTGCTGGAAGCTTCACTGAGTCAGGTTATAGACGTTATAGAGACAAACACAGCTTCAGTTTTAACTAGCGCTCATTTTTAATGCTTTTTTTAATTCCAAATCGTAATAAAACCGTTGTTAAACGCCCATAATGAAGCCCCCACCCTTACATAAACTGTTGTGCAAGGCCTTGCTGGCGCACTGGCGGTTGCAGTAATGTAAAGCCATAAATGATCTGACTTCCTGTTGTACCAAGCGAGCCTGTGAGGAAAAGGCTCCTGTGTGTGACCCTGATGGATGGCGAGCGCATGTTTTCAGATTGCTGAAAAGTTTCACAGCTGAAAAACCTTTCTGCTTCAGTTCTTCACACTGAAGTCATCCCAGGGACATCAGAATGGGCTGGAACACTGCACTTCATTAATTCTGCTCCATTCCAGCTCAATTCATTGAAAGCAGTGTGGATTTGATCAGCTGCTGATGAGTTCTGGTGTGGCAGCCTCTATCCACAGCTGTTAAGCCATAAACTGTGAATAATTACATATTTCATGTCATTCCTCGCTGAGAGGACTGCCTGCCCAGTGTGGTTAAGACGTTTCTCCATGTGTGGCGTCCGCGGCCGCCGCCATCACGCTGTAAACTGTCTCCTTTCTGGAACTTCAGAGAAAAGGTTGCATCACTGAGCTGCCGTGTCTGGACAGATAAGAGATTTAAAATGACGAATCACACACAGGAAATGCAGTATCATCGGCGTATGTGATTGCACATTTCAGAAGCCTTTTTTCTTTTTATTGCCAGATGTCCCACGGCACTTTTTGTTTTCTTCTTCTACATTACTTTATTCCTCTTAATACCTGAGGTTCTTTCCTGGTTTCACTGTTGTGTTTATTTGATTCCTAATGAAGACACTCTGGTAAGACATGTTTTACATTCTGGGCTTAAAACTGCCTTGAGATGCAAAATGACAGATTTTTAAAATGCAATTCAAAATGTGATTATTTGGAAATTCTTTGAGGAATCGTGATTAAAAATTAATGTTTGGACAGCCTAAAAGCTGAAAAGCTGCAGGGTTCGCTGCTGGAACCGATTTGTTATCCTGAGAGTGAAAGTCTCATGAAGGGGAGAGGAGACGGTGGCAAATACAGTTTATAAACCAGAGTCTCGCATCCTCTGTCTAGAGCATGTCATCAGCACACTGTTCGCTCCACCATCCTAAAAACGTCAACTTTCTTACTCCAGAAATAACACTGTGATCATTTGGCCATGCAGGCCTCCCAGCCTCCCAGTCTGTTTCTAATCGCGTCACATGACTCCGCTCATCAGTCCCATTTCTTTAACGATACTGCTGTTTCGAGTACGGCTGACCTTCTATAGAAAAGACTTCATTACTTGGATTCAAAATGGATGAAACAGGATCCTTCTGAACCTGTAGAACCTAACCCATCTCTCTCCCAACATCAGCTGATATTGATCAGTACGCATCCAGAGAACTGAGGTGAACTTCAGAGCTGATTCTCACAATCCACACACACCATTCATCTGTGCACATTTTACATCGTCATTCAGTGTTTTAAGCCATTTGAGGCCGTTATTGTGAGAAGGAATGCCTTCTGCTGCTGCCTTCTTTTATTTTCCTCGCCATCCTCTTGAACTTGACTGCGTCTCACCTCTGTACACACTGCTGATAACCGGCGCGGTGAAGTTCAGCGGCTCTGCGTTTGCGCGGATCAATTCTGACTCTCTTTCCTTTAAGAAAGGCAAACATGCTTCAATTGGAGGCACCATTCCTGAGAACAATCACAGGCTGTTCACAGGTTCCTCCCTCAGTCAATAAAAGGCCTCTGGCTCCAAACAGCCAATCTGAGTCAAGCAGCCCGTCCCACCCACCATTCACTGCTGGAATCACAGCATGGAGCTCAGAGGCAGCAATCATTTCACAACGACCATCATCAACATTATCAACATCGCTCATTATCATTATCACCATTTAACGATTACAATATTTACCAACCTCAAAGTAAATACTTTTTACTCTATAGAAGAAAGTCACTAGACAAACATACCTGTGATGTATCAATAGACTAATCCTGATAATTACCAGTTTGTTCGGTATGAACGCCCTCTGGGATTAAAGAAGTATTCCTGTTCTATTCTTTTCTGTGAAGTTCAGTAGGCAGGAGGCACCAAACAGAGGTGTCTAACCACCACGACCAGCTGCCCTGGTTGGACCTGGAACCAACAAACACCGTCCCTCGAGCAAAGCATTTCCCACACTGTGGGTTGGAACCATAGACTGTACACACTAAAAAATGTTGGGTCATTTTGTTAACCCAATCGCTGGGTTATAAAATCAGTAACCCAATTTGGGCTATTATAATACATTTGGAGTTATTTATTGCAACTCATGTGTTGGATTCGAGTCCACCAGACCCAACACAGATTTTTAAACTCAGCACATGGGTTGTTTTGACCGCTGCTGGGTTGTCAACGGGTCACTTCCGTCTTCTCTCTCTGCAACACAGAAGAACAGAAGTGTTCCTCTGGCTCTTTGATGCAGAACAGGGTTGTGCTTATTTACATTACATATCTAATTCACATGACTGTGCGGCGTCATTTCATGTGAATTAGATATGTAATATGAATCAGCATGTCATCATGTAACGTCATCCACAGAAAAAAAAGCTTGAGCGAGCGCCCTCCATGGAGTTAACGTTAACCAAATAGCTAGCTGTGTGTAGCTCACTATGTATAACGTTTGCATTGCCAGCTGTCGGGACGGCTGTGGTTTAGTGGGGAGCGCAGTCGGCTTACAATCGGGAGGTTGTTGGTTTGACTCCTGTCTCCCCCTGTCTGCATGTCACAACCCCCCAGCTATGGGTAAAATAGCACCATTGCCTTGTGGTCGTCATGGGAGTGACAAAGGCTGAGGGAGACCCTACAGAAAAATCCGGAGTGGAGCCCTGAAGGTGGTTGGTCCTTGCATTGCGGCACCTTCCAGCAACTCCTGTGGCCAAACTGGTACCAACTGCAAGAGCCTGTCCCTTCCACTGGACACTACCAGCGAGGCTGAGAAGGGGGAAATTTTTGAATCAAAATTTTTGGAAGACTAAACCAATGTGTTTAGTGGAATTAACACAGAATTGTAGTTAATTTGACCCAGAATTTGGGCACATTCAACCAATATATATGGTAAAATTGACCCAGGGCTGAAATTAATTTGATGCAACATTTGGGTTAAAAATGAGCACAATATTCAACCCAATCATATGATAGAATCAACCCGGACTAAAACTGATTTGACCCAATGATTGGATTAAATCTGTGAACCCATCTGTTGGGTTAAAAAGACCAACCCATTTTGTTGGGTAAAAATAACTACTGTCGGGCTGGTCCAATGTTGATTAACTGTTGGGTTAAAAAATAAACCAATTTGGGTTGTTTTTTACCATTCATTTTTTAGGGTGTATAATAAAGATGGACGCAGCGCCTGGCTCTAAAACCGAAGCCTGCCCAGAAGTGTCAAAAACTGTCAAATACCCAGCATCCACCAGGGCTGGCTCCAGAAAGGCTCAATAAACTGAGTTTCTACGGCTCAGGACTGTTTGTATCGTCCATCTGAAAATAAGCTGACATTGACTTTTATATGGCGCGTTACAGTTTTTCAAAATCAGGGGGCGTGGCTACTTGACTGTGATGAGCAGGAAATAAAGCGAAAAATGCGAGCGGGCAGAGAGTCCTCAGCGCTCCATCAGTCCCACCCCTCGATGCTGTCTGGCCCCGCCCCCTCACTGTCTTTTATTGGTCTCTGGCTCCAGAAATCCAAGATGGCAAACACCGACCTATCTTTAAAGGAGGGGTATTACGTGTTTTTTTAGCCCTTCAGTATCAGTCTACAGCACACTCAAGCAACAGCTTTGCCCAAAGTTGGATGGTGAAAGCTTCATGTGTCAAAAACAACTTAAATCAAATGTTCCTCTGCATCAGGCTGCCTCAAATGACTGGAAATGGGTCGCTGTCTCTTTAAGAATCTCCTCAGCTTAGCGACACGCTCCCCTCAGAGCGTCCATCTCCACGATTTGCGGTGTACTTCTCGGGGGAGCAGTGCAGATTCGGTCAGAGATGGGGGGAGCTGTGTAGAACCGAGCGTTTCAGCCTCAACATGGCTGCCAGGGGGAGATTCAGGGATTGCTCAAATATGCGTGAATGGTTCAGGAAACAACTCCATGCATCTTTTTAATGGGGAAATGCCACTATAGCATTATACAAAGCTCAAAAAAAGTGGATTTTGCATAATATCCCTCCTTTAAGGTCTCAGCTCGTCACCAAATCTATTTTGTTTTTTGGAGTCTGGAGTTGAAAAGGTTGGAGACCGGCTGCTGGCTGGCGGACATCCTATGCCGGTGTCCTGGATCACGTGGCCTGGCGGGCAGCAGCTCTACTTCGACTTCCTACAAGTCTCATTCCTTCAAGCTCCATATGTACAAATAAAGAACTTTTCATTGGAGCTCAAAATGGTCTTCAACATAGAGGGACTCCTGCTGCTGGTGTCCTAATCCTGAGGCTGACGGCGAAATCCCTGCTGTGAAGAAGACCCAGATCCCACAGTGCTCCAGCTGAAGGTTGTTTCCTTCGGAACAACTGTGGACTCAGATTTAAGCTGTTTTACGGCGGCACTAAAATGAGAATATCATCGACAAAGAGACACACACCACCATGATGTGTTGTGTTGTGTGTTCCTTGAAGCACGATTATATAATATAGACCATAACAATGAACGGATGAGAAAGAGAGACATGGCGTTTAACATCACTACAACTTTAAAGACTTTCATTTTCAAACAAAGGCTTTAAGTTTCAAATGATTACAGGAAACATCTGTGTTTGGCCAGTTTGTTACTTAGTTCTTCGGTAATCATTCTCTTTCTAGGTTTTAAAGCATTAATTAAATATTTTTATAGTTACTTTTTAATTTCAAACAGTTCCAAGTCACACTTCTGTAAATCACTGATGTGATGTTGTTGTTTGATTCAGGAAAAAATTTATTTAATTCATGAATTATTTTACATTAAAAATTGTATTGTATTTAAACTTGTCCAATATGAGAAAATAAATTATATTTTTAAGTATGAGTCTGCTATCGAGCAGCACTCTCTGGTATAGTGATAAATGGTTGTAAAGCAGAGATCTTTTTGATGAAGTTGAACAGTAAAATGGCCTGAAAAGTGCCTAAAGTGTAGAAGTGATTATGTAAGCACATTTCGAGTGTTTTAAGGACACGTGAAGGGCGTGACCCAGCAGCCCGTGTCCTCACCTACCCTCCGTCTCCAGAGACTGAAAGACACAAAGAGGAATGCAGCGTATCCTGTTCCTGATGTTCAGATGTGGTTTCTCTTTTCAGTCGGACATAAAACATGAGAATAAACTCATATTTTTCCAACATCTTTCCCTTCTCCTTGGCAGACACGCAAAACAAACACAAACACACGAATATAGTACGCCGAGGTGGTTGTTCAGGTTCAGCCACAAGCTCCAGCCTGTGCGCAGATCGAGGGTTTTGATCTCTTCTGAACTCGTTTCGTCGGTATTTGCTCAGCGTGTTGCACGGGTGAAAGTGCTTCAATCACAAATCACTTCCTTTGATAAAGAGATCGCCTCACCACTGCTGACGACTCACAGTATCAACCACCATCTGTGCAGATTCCTCCGGCTCATCTTGTATTGCTTCATGCATCAGAGCCTCTTTACATCATCTTCGATCAGGACTGTGTGATAAGTCAGGGAAGGATGTGAGGCGTCGGGGGGAAGGTGTCTGGATGTGAGGGCGAAGAAACGTGCCTGGAGCCACAGTCTGCTCGCACAGGTTTGGCCAGGCCAGCTTCTCGCCTCATTACAACTCTCAACATATTTCAGCTTTCTGAAAGGCTTCGGTGTAATCCCAGCATGCAGCTTCACGGCTTTTAACTCTTAATTGGCTTGTTGAACAACTGGTTTCATGTTTTCTCAGGGTGTCCTCTGCAACATTTAGCCTTTTGTAAGCCAAACGTTAAAACGTTAAAACCTCCATACTGGTTATGAGGCTGGATTTTGTCCCTTCATCCATCCATCATTTGGAAATGGTTTCATAAGTTCTCACAGGAAGGACTGCAGGGATCTGAGGTCTGTTCTATTGACATTAAGGAGAAAGGCAAGAAGTCAAACATTCAATCCTACAAGCAATGTATTATACACAGGGAGAAGATGCAAACCATAAGGGAAGAATTCAAACAAGAATCCCAGAACAGTCAGCCATCATCCATCTAAACATCCATCCATTCATCCATGCATTTATCCATCTAAACATCCATCCATTCATCCATCCTCTGATACGATAACAAAAGTGAAAGAAAGTAATAAAATGGGAGGCAGGGTTTCCTGCAGGTTAAGGCAGCATCACCTGAAGCAGAGTTCAGTCTCCTGTAGCTTTCTCTGAGCTGAAGCCTCTGATACATGTTTCTCCCAGCAGTGACAGTTTATTGTGTAAAGTATGAACGCATGGGCTGAAATATGTCTAAGGTAAAACCTGTGAAGCTAAGAATGAACTCAGACGGGCAGGATGAACATGAATGAAAGAAAAAGGTACGTGTCCGTGCGTGAGTGTATATCAGGGGATGACATAAGGTGCTGGATGGTACTCATGTATGGGCTGCAGTGGACTGATGAATCATCCTGCAGGAGTGGCCTCACAGTTTTTCATTGACGAGCAAACAGTCCTACAGCTCCCTTTCAGCTCCCTTTAAATGATAGATTCTCAGGTGATGGGTGGAGCGTCGTCCTGGCTTCATTTCTATGGTATGACTGGGTCTGGGTCTGTTCAATGCAAGCTTAACAAAACGTGTGTAGACCAATTTCACAGGTTGTAATTAAATGGTAATGATCTGTAATGTGGCAGACAAATCTGGTTCTCTGGCTCCAGCCTGTCGTCGAACTCAAAAAGCAGCCAAAAACAGACACCGCAGTGTTGGACTTCCCCATCGGCCTCGTTCTGTGGAAAAGGAAATCTGCTCAGTATTAAGATCCCAGTGCAAAGAATAAAGACTTTTCATGCTATATGGCATTCCTGGTCACCAGGGTGGTATTCCTCCGTGGAGACTGGTGGTGATCTGTCTGTCTCCGGAGGCTTGGTGGTAAACGTTTGGAGCCCTCGCCCCTCCGTTCTGGACCCTGGCGTCTCTCTGGAGGACCTGAAAGTCGTCGGTCTGCTGCTGGCAGCCTGTCGGATGCTGTTGGACTCGTCGGTTGATGTTCAGTTTGCAGGTTATTGTTCTGGCTCTTCTGGAAAGCTCGCTCTGTTCTTCAGGAGCTTAATTGTTGTCACTAAATATGCAGGCCAACTTGTGGGGCAAACTGGTCCAGATCTGAAATGTTTCCGTCGCTGTAATTAATTCAGACGTTCTCACGGTGTCACGCTGCCTTTCTGTCACCGGTTTGACGGCAGTAAACCGGCGTAATTAGACAGTCTGACTGAGACGGTATGTTTTCTCTGCTGGCGATGACAAGATGTTCAAATAAACCTTGATGAACTATTATTAGGACCTGGATTTTTTTTTCATTCATGTGAAATATTTCAGAAATAGAAAGAACAGTGTGTCCAGTGAAGTGTGTGATGGTTCTATTCCTTTCAGCAGCCAGAACAAACAGTTGGTGTGGACCCTGAGTGCATGGCTTTGGTTTGGTTGAACTTACATGTCGTGTAGCCGCACACAGCTGCGTTTTTTAAAGAATGAGATCTGTTTGAAGTCAGGAACCTGCTGGTGCGAACAGAGGAATCTAATCTGATCACATGCAAATCTGAAGGAAGGTGAAAGCCTGAGATTGCCTGGAGCATGATTCACATGGTGAATGGATTTCTCTTTTCCACTGTGAGGAGTCCCCGAGGAGCTCAACAGTATTAATCCCAGTGACACACCGCAGGAGGCCCAGCATGTGCACTGCCTTCACTAGTGTTTCCTCCCACAACCACCAGCATGTTCAAAATGTCTCTGTGGGAATATGAAGCCTTTCTTAAAATGAAAAAAATAAAAACTGCTTGAAATTACAAGGAAAAGGGGCTAAAATAACCCATTTCTGTCTGCACATTATCAATATATAGTTGCTGCATCTTCCTGCTCGTTAGCTTCCTTTTTCAAAACATGATTTTGACGTTACAGAGAATCTGTAACAGAAACACTGAAATAAACCATCTCTGGGAGAAATATTGGGACTGGATGTATTGAAAAAGATAATTCACCAAGTAACTAGTTACCTTTCAGTAGTGGTCAGTAACATCTTCTAACGTGTTTTAAACTGGTAACTGTAATAGTTTTTGAGCGAGCATGTGACTTGTTTATAGAAATAACAATACTGATTTGCATTTAAGTGCCGCCAAGAGGTGTGTTGCATCTTCGTGTGCCGCTGGAGAAACGGAGTGTAAGTGTGTCATCCCAGGTTTACCCGAGACACGGCCCTTTCTGGTCCATTTCAGGGATTTCACTTCAGGAGAGAGATGGAACACTGAAAAAACCCATTCATTCAATCAATCAATCAGTCGGCCCTGTTCTTATGACACACACTCTTTCTGTGATTACGCACCACGGCCACGTTTCATCATCTTTTTCCCAGCAGGCAGTAAAAAGCTGCTGATATTTCCCCTGTTTCCTTTGTCTCATTGTTCCTGGATTTCTCAAAAGTTTATCACTTTTCAAGAAAATTATCTTTTAGAAAGAAGTCTCAGGCGTCAGGTACTCCACAGTTCGACAGTGTTACAAAAGAAAATGCATCATTTCTACATTCTGGTTTCAGAAAAGTTTCACGTTTATGCAACATTTTGAAAATGATGTGTGTTTATATGGAAACAGTAGAAATGCTGAAAACAATGTAAATAGCATGCCAGGCCACTAGTGGGCACTGTTGGTTGTTATGGTAATGAAAAAACACACACACTGCAGAGAACAACGCTCTAAACAGAACAGCTACTTACCAAACACAACCAGCTGACGCTGATTTTCCCCGTTTCCATGGAGACAGAGTCAGATTGTTCTCCAAACGTTTCACCTGGGAGTCATTTTCAGAAAGTCGCGTTTTCATCGCTGAATATCACTTTATTATTTCATTCTTGGCTCGGCTGAGAATATGATTTACGTATAAAACACCAAACTTCTCGCTAAGTAAATAAAAAAAAAAAAAAAAAAAAATCCAAGTCCTCGTTTTCTGAGTAATTAAACCTTCTGACGGGCCACTGCTGGCCCGCGGGCCACACGTTTAACACCCCTGTTGTTACATCGCTGTACTTTATCAGTGTGACTCATTTATGTCTTTTGTGCCTGGAACGGACATGATGACAAAGGCCTGAGTGTTTTCAGCGATTTGTGTTTCCCGTTTCCATGGAGACGGAATCACAGTGTTTTCTGAAAGTTCCGCTTCGGGAGCCGTTCTCAAAAAGTTGCATTTTGACTACAAGCGCGTCGTCATGGAAACAGACCTCGAAGACTCCACGTTTTCCTTTTTCACTGGAACACGTTGGCGCCGGAGAACGAGACCCTGGAGAGAGGAGCAGTTTGTCCTCCACTTCTGAAATCTCACTTTCTTTCATCCTGTCACTGGCTCTGTGTTCCTTACTCAAGATAAAACACCAAAATGCCCACTTAGTTAAGAAAAAAACCCAAGTCATGGTAATTACAACATCCTGGGATGGACTGAACCTCCTGCCCGGCCACTTCTGGCCCACACGCCACATGTTTCACCCCTGCTGTGCTTTATCAGAGTGACTCATTTCAGTGTTTTGTGCCTGGACAGAGCAGGATGACTAAAGTCAAACAGTCGGGATATAAAATCAGCTCCGTGTCGGATGAAGGATGAATTCAAAGTGTTTTCACTGGAATCATAATACCTGCCATAATTCCCCCAGGTTGTTTTCCTTCTCTGGATGCCCCGCCCCCCTGCTCGCAGCTGATTGGACAGTTCCGGTGCAGCGGTCTGCTCTGATTGGCGGGCCGTTCGTCCAGGTACAGGTCCGTACCGGAGCGCAGGTAGAGTCTACCTGCGGGCCGCGGATCAGAGACGTGTCAGAGCGCCCGGCAGGTCGAACCCAGTGGCCCCGCTCCCCTGCACGCGCGTCGGGGACCCTTCTGAACGCAGAGTCGAGACTTGGATGGCAGCGAGCGTCGGCCCGGCCATGAATCCGCCGCAGACGCCCGAGGAACGGGCGGTGTTCACGCAGCTCAAGCCGGTCCGGATGTCGGGAGCGGACGGCGCCGAGGACGCATCCGTGTTCGAGGACGTCAAACCCGGGGTAAGAATCCCTCCGCTCCCGCCGCGGAGGCCCCGGGCCCGGGGTCAGTGGCTGGCCGCCCTCACCTGCTGCTCACCTGGAGGGGCCGCCTGACGGGCGGGGACAGGAGGGGACAGGAGGGGACAGCAGGGGACAGCAGGGGACAGCGGGGGACAGGAGGGGACAGCGGGGGACAGGAGGGGACAGCGGGGGACAGGAGGGGACAGGAGGGACGCTCAGCAAGTCCAACCTCCACTCCGTCCTGCAAGGAAGATTCATTTCATTGTTACACACACACACACGCACGCACACACACACACACACACACACACACACACACACACACACACACACACACACAAAATGCTCTGAATCTACAGAGTTTGTTCCAAACGGTCCTCCTTCATCACGCCAGCATGAACCTGGGTGTTCGGAGGAGTCAGAGTGTCTGGCTGTGATGGTTTGGAGCTTGTTCCATGAGCACATGTGCTCTTTCTGTAAACTTTGACCTCCACCCCCTCACCTGCTGAATCACTCCATGCTTTGTTATGACTTCTGCTTTCAGAAGCTATTACACTCTTCGCTCGGGCCTTTCTTAAGACGCTTGTCTCTGTATGAAGAAATCTGTCTGGACGTTTCAGGAAGTTCTTGGCGGTTTGGAGTAGCTGGGATTACTGCAGAAAATCAACATTTCAACTTCCTCAACCACAGGAAGGTGTGATGAGCAGCAGAGACATGACAGCCGCATTAAAGTTAGATGGCAGGGGATTGTGTGGTGGTGCTGCGTGAGTGGAACAGGGCGCAAACAGAAACCCAACACCTGCGGAGGGCGCTGGGTTTGATCTCCTGCCAGGTGTTTAGTAAATAGGTGGCACATCAGGACACCCAGGCGAGGAAGAGCTCCCTGGCTGTGGAGCTGGGACATGAAAGGCTCCCTCCGTCTGTTTGTGTTGGCTCGGCCGGCCGAGTGTTTACAGGCGTTAATGTGATACACTCCTGGCCGGGTGTTGAGCCTGATGCAGGAGTTTGGATTTATGGTTTTTATGTAAACAGGACGGACGCGGTCACATGCTCCGGCCCACCTGGTTTTATCGGCCTGGACCACGAGCCCGTCAGCATCTTTCAGCAACTCACAAACATTTCTGCGTGTTTGTGCAACATGCACGCAGCGGGAGTGTTTGTATTGGCCCGGTGCACGGCAGAGATTTCAGCAGAGTCATTTCAGCTGCAGCACTGTCAGTCAGCTCTGGCATTTGGTGTCAGATACTTGATTCTTGACCAGAACCCACCTAGAAGAGCTCAGAAAGCTTTTTAAAAGACACAAACTAGGTTCTGTCATGAAAAAGTGCAATAAATGTCGATATTATCAGAATGTGCTGATGCTTCTCTCTACTAACACTGTATTTGCAGGTTATTACGCTATAATTTTACTGGTCTGGTTCAGTTGGGAGCGAACAGAGACGTTTATGGCTCCTGGAATGAAATCAGTTTGACTCCCTACGTTAGCAATGCGGATTAACTCTGATTCACTGACTTTCATTCAAGATTTGTGAAAATGCTTTTTTTGACTATTGAAAATAGACAAAAGCAGCCTTATTCCAGAAAATACAGTTAAAAACTAAAATACTTCATGATGCTTTTCTTGCTGCATCGTTTTTATTCTTATTCTTATAAAAAAATAAATAAAAGCCCTGTTATGAGTTAGGCATTTTTCTGATCTTCAAAGCAGGAGATTGTTAAAGGAAACACAGCAGTGTGTGTGTCATGAAGTTTACTGCTGAAGTTGTCATAAATTCTGGAAACTTAGCCGACCTATCAATATGTGGATCACAGCTGTGGAAGACAGAGCAATGAGGAAGTTACCAAATATGGTCATTTGCCAGAAAGGGGCTTAAAAATGTTCGGTGTGGTTCACGTATTACCCTGTTGGTGTGTTAGAATTCAAGATTTTATCTGTCCATCAAAGCCGAAAGCTTGTTTTTTGGCAGCTGCTCTCTCCTCTCTCTCCCCGTTCTCTGGTTTAACGTACAAGACACGATGTACCGGATAAATGTGGGACATAACGGCAGCCATAAACACAAGTATTTTATGGCCTGAGCTGGTTTGTGTGCGAGCAGGATTCCATGAATCACTTTGTAATCGAGCTGAGCGCCCGAGCCAAGCAGAGCAGCGGCACTTTTACGGCCGTCAATCATTGACCCCGGCGTGGCCGGGCCAAATCCTGACCCGCGGGAGACTCTGAACGCCGCCGCGGCCATACGGTGGCTTCCATTCAGGGATCTGAACACACCTGTGACGCCGTTCACGTGGCGAGCTGAGCTTATGGCGCTTTTGTTGCTAGATGTGCAGTTTGGCTCGAGGTGAAATCCCCTGAATTCAGCTGCTTGGTTTTTTTTTTTTTCACATTGAGCTCGCGGCTTTAACATGCAGTGCTTGGCTTTATGCAAAACATGAAGTTGTCAAGCACAAAGAAAGCAGGTTAAATGAAATAGTTACCCTTCAGGCAAATGAATGCCAGCTGCAGCTTGAGCAGGTTGACCTCAGGTGCTCTTATTTTACCTCAACTATCACGCTGCCGACGCCTCAGACACCCAGCCGCGGCTCCATTCGTGGAGAAAACCCGGCAGAAGGTCCTCGTTCCAGCCTCCTCAGTCACCTTGCTGGGTTTTGTTTTTTGTTTTTTAAATTCTTGCCCCTTGTCGCCTTTTCACTTTCTTTTTCCTTCTCAGACAGCTCTTTGTGTCATTGTGTTGGTTCTTTAAAAGGCGCTTAACTGAACTGAGCGGTGTCGTGACAGCCGTATGTGGCCCGACCTGTCTGAGCAGGGCCCGCATCTCCATAGACTGCCCCAGGGAGCGAGGGAGGGAGGAGGGAGCGAGAGACACAGAGAGACAGAGAGAGAATGATAATGGCCAGGCTCATGAAAAAACAGCAGTGCAGCGCTTTATAAATTTAGCAGTATTCATGGCCTCACCGGACCCATCGAGGCCTCTTTGGACCAACCGGTCAAAGCCTCGCTGGACGGGTCGAAGCCTCGCTGGACCAGTTGAGTCCTTAATGGACTGGTGGACGTGTCTCTGAACTGGTCAAGGCCTCGTTGGACTGGCTGGTCGAAGCCTCTTTCAGCCGGTTGTTGGACTCAGCTCAGAGCAGGTGTTTGTCTGTCTTTGTTGCGTGCCGTCATGTCTTCCTGCCGCTCAGTGTCTCCTTATGAACCCGTTGACTCGGTTTTCCAGTGGGTGTCGTGAACCTGAACCCTCTGGCGTGGCGCTAACGTGTTTTCAGGCGATGACTCGACGTTATTGGACAGTGACCAGGGTGAACTGCACAGCTGGTTCTGCTGCTCTCGCATTCTTCTGGAGGCGCTGCAGGAATTCTGCAGCCTTTGAGGGGTGAACGCCAGGCTGTGTTGTCAGGTTACTTGACATATTTCTGTAATTTTACAGTCACTTGTTGATAAATTGTGGCCAGAGGCAGTCTGTGTGGGACATGTTCCTGAGCTGCAGGTTCTATTCCCACTGCCCCTGAACCTGCATGCAGCCATGGGAGCATGAAGTCTTTCAGCATCAATTAAGCTTCTGTCATTTTCAAGAGGTTTCTCTGGACAAAGGCCTCAAATTCTCTCCTGTTTTAATTGTTTGCGTCTTTATTGACAAACTGTTCGAAGGGTCTGAGCTTATTTAACAATGTGTGAGTGTTTGAGTAACTCACTGAACGTAGAGCGCAGGCTGGATTAGGTTTTGATTCTCAGCATTTATGGAATATTTGTGATTCTGTTGGGTTCAGACGTGGTTCAGGGACCGGGTTGGATGATGAAGAAGACAACCGGGCGCCGCATGCGGCTCGCGGACCAGCAGGTGTCCAAGTCCGACTTTAAATTCAGAGGAATCGGTTGGATGTGACTCAGAGTTGTGTTTTCGACCTCTGGACAGATTGAAGCGGTGCTTCAGGTGCTTTGTTCAGCATGTCGGCTTCAGGGCTGCAGAGAGCTTCCAATACACCTGATTTCTGCCGTGTAGCATTTATTTACTCTAAAATCACAGCCGAAAAGAGCGAAGCGTTGCCAGTCAAAGCGTTGCCGGGCACGACGCGAGGTTTTCTGGAAACGGCTTCCGAGACGTCACACCGACAACCTCAGACCACAGCTGCTCATCAGCCCAGCCGCTGCAGAGCAGCTGGAAGCTGAGCTCTTATCTGTCTGCTCGGACCGCACGCCTCCCATCAGGACTGATGCTGGAATAAGTAACTCATATGAAACCGATTCCCAGATTCCTGTGATATTGTATCAGCGCCGAGTTTCCTGTGAGACGGCGACCAGACGGCAGGGGAAGTTACAGAGTAACTCCGAGGCGTCACGCTTCGGTTTCCTGAAGATCGATACTCAGATATGGATTTAATCGTCTTCTCTCGACAGTCTCCCTGCTGGGCTTCCGGCAGTGTGGGCTTGTCCTCCTGCGCTCGCCATGCTTGGCTTCGTGCGTTCGACCTTCTGATTCCTCGCAGCTCCTTGACGTCGGAGCGTTTGACTGGTGATTTGACTTCCAGGACAACACCAGCCGCTGCTTTGCATGCGTCTGCTGGGGACACATCTCAGCTCGCCAGACTTCCTTAATCTAAACCTGGAGCGCCAGAAATGAGGCCCGTGGGCTGAAACTGGCTCTAATCCAGCCAATTTTGGAAGTAGCGGACTCAACACGAGACCGAGTCCTGAGCTGAGACATGGGTGAGGCTGGCAGGAAGACCCGCTTCCCGGCTGCTGTCAGACGGGCTGTAGAGCCGCGCTGGCACCCAGAGTTCGGAACAAGACGTTTTCTGGACATTTCACTCCAGGAAATTTACCTCCCCTAAATTTACCCCTGTGCCTTGACTGTTTTAATAAGAATATTTAACACCTCGACCCTCGAACTGTCAAAGGACATCTCCCAGATCAAGAGTCTTCAGATGAAAACGTAAAACCTTTGTTGCATTTCGGGGTGTGTTTACACGACGACGGTGATCAAAGCCTGAAAAGCAGCTTCTTCTGAAACACTGGAGGTGAAAACGTGAATGTTAATCCTCGCTGCCTTTCTTCGCCGTCGTGTGGGATGAGGTGAAACGCTGCACATGTACAGACAAGGAGCCAAACATCAAAAATGCTGCTCGGCGTCGGGATCGAGTCTGAACGGCGAGCTCTCTGCGGACGCGTGAACCGGGAGTACAGAGGGCTTCTGGGATGGAACCACAACTCTGGCTCCTGCTCGGGGATGGAGCGTACGGAGTGTGATGTGGATGGGAGCCTGCAGGGGGCGTGGTCCAATGGCAGACACATTCAAGCCTGACTCTTGTGTGACGGCGTGCTCCCATCATGCCCGGCCGTGCCTGGGCTCCAGACTGCACATGCCGCCCGCAGACAGCCGCATTCTGCTCTTTCTTAATACCTGAGCTCCGCAAATCTCTTTAATAACCTGCAGTGTTTACCCGCGCTCGTCTGGGAAAACAGGCCAAATCGCCCCACCGAGTGAAAACAAAAGATGAAGTCACTTTGCGGTGAGACGACGAAGCTCCTCGTCTTGAAACGTTGCAGTTTAGGAGCATTTAACCCAAAGCTAAACCTGGAGCTCAGCCTCTCCTGCTCAGCTCACAGAGGCGAGCAGGTTCCTGTGTGGCTGCCGTTTGAACGGGGATGAGCAGCGCTCCAGCAGGACTTCGCTTTTTGATTACTTGTGTTTTCACAACAGTGGGATGAAGTGCCGGCTGGTGCTGCGGTTCACTGCAAGTCACTGTTCTTCATAATACCATAAATACTACAAACTATGAACGCAGCTGGTGAAATTTCTACTGGGCTTTGCTTGACTCGAGCCATAGCTCTTTATCAGTGAGAGCTAACACATTCAAACTAACTGGGAAATTAGAAACATCAGCTTCATGTTGGCTGAAACAGTTTTTTCATGCTTGTTCCTGCAGGATGATTGTTAGAACCTCCTGAAGCATGTGCATCATTATGTACCCTACACATTAACAGTTTAATGAAAACATGAATGAAAAAACACAGCCTCACTAAAGATCAGGAGGGCTTTGCAGGTCGAGATCCCCCCCCTCCGTGGAGGTCGAGCCCCCGGTCAGGAGTCGGTGCGTTCGAGGGTTAGTTGCTTCTCATGTGAAAGGAGAACCGTCCCGACACGTTGTGCATAACACGGCTCATCAGACGGTTCAGACGAAATGTTCCGCTCACATGCAGAGACGAGACGACTCCTGTCGATACAGGCTGATCGTCTGCGTTCCGCCGCCGAGCTCTGTTGATGTGAGCTTCACACGGTTACCAACACCGATTTAATGACTGTACGCTCACAAACTCATAATAAGCCACGTGTCAGCGTGGTTACGTCCCTTTAAATAAGCGTGTGGTGCTGTATTTGTTTAGCCGGTGGTGGAATCAGATCTTCAGCTGAAGGTTTCGTTCTTCCTCGCTGTCCTTGGAGGCCAAAACACACTTCGCTATCAGCGGCCATAAAACTTTAGCAGCGTCTCAAAGGTTTTGTTTTCTCTGCGATGACCTGCCATAATTCCCGCGGCGCCGATTGGCCGCCCGCTGGCGAGGGGCCCCGAGTTCAGGGAAATCCCAGTGGTCTGCACTCCTCTGCAACCCGGAGGCCGTAAAGGAAGGACGTCGGTCTGATGGTGGGACATCCATCCGAGACAATCCTTTCTGAAGACACTCCATCGATGGAAATTATGATGGTTTCCACGGAAACGGCAGAAATGTTAAAAGCAGTGTAGTTTTCATGCTGGGCCACTAGTGGGTGCTGAGAGCTGATCTCAGCACTGACTGACTTGGGAGACGTTGCCCTGGCTTACGATCCCAGCGAGGTGTCGCCAGGGCAACGAGCAGCGTTTCCATGGAGACGGACCCCGAGAGTTTCCAGGAAGCGACGTTTTTGCCCGTTTCCGCGGTGACGTCTCGAGCATCTTCTAAAAGCTCCACATGAGGAGCCACTTTCAGAAAGTTTGCGTTTTCACCGTGGTCGTGTGAACAGACCCGCCTTGAAGCGGTTGCCGTGGAGACGGGGCATCGGTGGGATGATCCTCCTCCATCTGCTGCCTTTCCAGAGTGTTGTGGTTCAGTCGCACACAGGTTTACAGTCTCTGCCAGCCGATTTCTTCACAGTCGGCTCACTAAATGGACAGTAGCGGTCGCAGCAGCCTGGAACCCGACGGCCGCGGATCAGAAATAAGCACACGCTTTGTAAATTGTGTTGCCGTTATGTAAAGAATGAGCCACGGCCTGACGGAGGTCCTTTAAGGATGGATGTCAGGGCGGCCGGAAGTGTGGAAACTCCCTCTGGGTCCTGTAAAGCCCAGGCAGCTGATAAGACCGTCGTTATCGAGCCGAAGCATTCAGAGCCCAGCAGTTGGACCCGTTCTCCAATTATTAACCCACCGCGTCTCTGCCCACAGGTTTTTTTTTCCTCTTTCTTTTCTTCTCCTCGATCGCCACACAATACTGGAACTGTAGTTGATCAACCAGTGCGCTTTGAGGCTGCCGGGCTCGTCCATAAAAACACTCCGCTTATGCAAGAGCAAACCTCTCCTCCGTGTTTACTCAGAGCTGAACCGGCCTCTAAAGTCTCGCTGCTTTTAAAGCCATCAGGCCCTCATCAGAAAGATTGATCAGCCGTGTTGTTTCATCGTCCAGGTTTGCTGAGTTTCACTGTTGCTTTAAAATCTGCAAATGAGGAGAGTTTTCATTGTTCAATCAGTTCGAGAACATTTGTCAAAGAAATAATTTAAAATGACAGAATCAAGGAGGCTCAGAGTGAGGAGAGCCGAAGACGAGATCGTGAAACACACATTTACAAAGACCGAATTCAGCACAGCGGTGAAACACTGATTGATCTATTGATGGATTGGTGCTTATTCAATCATGCATAGGAAGCAAAAGAAAAGAAAGTGTGTGTCCGTGTGTGCGCGTGTGTGCGTGTTTGTACGTGTGTGTGTGTGTGTGTTTCTTCCTCCATCACTTCAGCACCTCATCGGGTCCCAGACAGGTTCAGGGTTTGGTTCAGGTCTCTGCAGGTTCCGGGTCGCCTGCTTTGTTTTCAGACACAAAACATGAAGCTCCAGCTGGACGGAGACGGACAGAGTCTCCCTGGAGGACAGAGTCTCCCTGGAGGACAGAGTCTCCCTGGAGGACAGAGTCTCCCTGGAGGACAGAGTCTCCCTGGAGGACAGGCAGAGAGGGAGTGAGTGTGCTGAGAGAAGACGATCCAGATCCAGTTTAAAGCGGTCCTGCAGGAACACACAGGAAAGCAGAGCGTCTCCACAAACCCCACAGGCAGAACATGCAAACCTTGTTCTGCTCAGCGTCCACTGTGAAGACGTCTCAGTCAGACAGACGTCCGTGATGGCTTTTCTTCTCACGGCTCATTCTCATACCTGTAGTGTGTGTGTTGGCAGTGTGTGTGTGACATTTGTCTGGCAGCTCTATTTTTACCTGCCTGTTTAGGTTTCACTGCGTCTTTCTCATGCCTTCAGCCTTTGTTGTGTTTTGATAGAGTGAGTTCTCTCTCTCTCTCTCTCTCTCTCTCTCTCTCTCTCTCCCCTCTCTCTCTCCACGCCCACACAGGGAACTCCACCTGTTTCTGTGTGTTGGTGTGCACGTGCATCAACATTGATGTTGTGTGTGTGCACTGGTACAAACCGAGCAGTGTGTGTGTGTTTTGCATTGCACTGCAGCGGTGCGTGGATTCTTGCATTGCAGTGTGTGTGTGTGTGTGTGTGTGTGTGTGTGTGTGTGTGTGTGTGTGTGTGTGTGTGTGTGTGGTCTCAGCAGTCCTGTCTGCTCCACAGCCTCTGAATAGCAGCGCAATGCTCAGCAGGTAATCGGGGATGAAGGTCTCACGGTTCCCTCCTCCTCCTCCTCCTCCTCCTCCTCCTCCTCCTCCTCGTCCTCCTCCTCCTCGTCCTCCTCCTCCTCCTCGTCCTCCTCCTCCTCCTCCTCCTCGTCCTCCTCCTCCTCCTCCTCCTCCTCCTCGTCCTCGTCCTCGTCCTCGTCCTCGGCTCAGGGGAAGACCTGCCGCTCAGCTCGCTCTGCCTGTCCCGTCCTGTCACCACACATCGTCTCTGTTGTCTTCAGTTGTGTTTTGTGTCTTTTACAACAAGATTTAGGACCTGAAAGTATTTGCCGGCTGTTCAAGGCGCCGCTGCCGTTCGTCTCGGCGAACACACTTCTCAACTTCCCACTTACTCCAATACTTTTACTCTCACTGTGTGATAACGGCAGGCAGGTTGTGTTTGGGAACGCTCTTATTCCCTGTTTACACCACGATGTTTTCCAGTGGAAACACAAAGTCTTCTTCGAATCTAGTTTGCGCGTTCATACAGCAGCACTGCCTGTGTGTGTGTGTGTGTGTGTGTGTGTGTGTGTGTTCTTGTATTTCTATCCTTGTTGGGGCCAAATGTCCCCACAAGGATAGCAAAACGTGGAACGACGTGCCTTGTGGGGACCTTTTTCCGGTCCTAAGTAGGAGAAACAGTGTTTTCTTGACCATGTTGTTGTTACTGAAAAAAGTAAAAGTGCAAAAACATTTCTTTAGGGTTAGGCTTTGTTGTGGTGTGGGTTAGGGTTAGGGTAAGGGTCAGGGTTAGGGGCTAGACATGAATGGGAGTCAATGGACGGTCCCCACAAGGATAGAAATACAAGACTGCGCGTGTGTGTGTGTGTGTGTGTGTGTGTGTGTGTGTGTGTGTGTGTGTGTGTGTGTGTGTGTGTGTGTGTGTGTGTGTGTGTGTGTGTGTGTCTTGAAGCTGTGGTTGCCGGGCTCACAGGCGGTCCCGGTCCTGAACTCCGTCCCCGGGTCTCTGAATCCTCCCGGCGCCGCAGCAGCAAGCTCTCCAGATGAGAGCCATAAGGAGACAGCGTCGTCTCCGGTGTGTAACACTCGTCCTCTGTGTCTTTCCAGACTCGGCTGGAGTTGGACAAGTACCTGCCTCAGATCAGCAGCCCCCTCCTGAACCCCTCCATCGACGCCGCCGACAAGAAGTACCGGCGCGAGAGCGCCTCGGTGGTGGACGAGTACTTCTCCGACGACAAGCCCAACACGCCGTACAGCCTCAACATCAACGTCATCCTGCCCAGCACCACCCACCTGCGCACCGGCCTGTACCGCTCCAACGCCAAGACCCTGACCCCGCAGCAGATCAAGACCGAGCCGGGCCTGGAGGTGCCCTGCTCGCTGTCCGGCGCCACCCAGGCCCTGCCGGAGTTCACCTCCGTCTTCAGCATGCCGCCGGTCGTCAACAACGTCTTCATCAAGCCCGACATGAGCGCCGGCGGCGTGGTGAGCGTCTCCGCGGCGGCGCAGCAGCAGCAGCCCGGTCTGGACCCGGACCTCCACATCGGCCCGCAGCCCCCCCAGCCGCAGGTCTACCACATGCCCCTGAGCAGCGACCTGACCATGACGCTGTCGCACGGCAGCCCGCCGGCGCCCGGCTCGTCCTGCGGCAGGACCATGCTCAACCTGGGCGGCGTGGCCCTGCCGGCGTCTGGCGGCGGCGGCGGCGGCTACATGCTGCCGGAGCACCAGCTGCAGCCGCACCACCCGTACTACCAGGCCTCCCCCGGCGCCGGCGCCGCCTCGCACCACACGGCGCCCCACAGCCTGCCGCCGTCGCCCCCCAACTCCCAGCCGGGCAGCCCGGACGGCCAGGCGGAGCTGCTGAGCCTGGCGCCGCAGCCGCAGCCGCCGCCGTACCAGCACCCGCTGGGCGGCATCAAGCTGAGCGGGCTGTCGGCGCACGCCCTGCTCATGACGCACGGCCAGGGCGTCCTCACCGGGCCCAAGTACAACCGGCGGAACAACCCCGAGCTGGAGAAGAGGAGGATCCACTTCTGCGACTACCCAGGTGTGGAACTCAGGACGCTCTAATGCGGAGCTGCAGATAACACACACGTGTGTGTGTGTGTGTGTGTGTGTTTGTGTGTGTGTGTGGGGTATCCGCAGCTCCGTATTCGAGCCTCAGATTTGTAACTCAGACTGGACGATTCTCTGTAAAGGTTCATTAAAGGAATACTCCGAAGATTTTGGAGCCACGCCCTGTCCCTATCATTGACAAAGTGAGATAAGCTCATAAATACCTTTTTTGTGTTTGTGCGTCCAGCGGCTGGATCCCAGCTGTTAGCATCGTATTTAGCTTAGCTTAGCTCAATTGCTGGCGGTGAAGAGGAAACAGAGCTGGACTGACGAAAGTGGACAAAATCCTCCTTCCAGTGGTCCAGGGGACGGCGTATTAGCACGTGAAGTAAATCCGAATGGTTATAAAACATTTTAAAAGACGTGTTTTCTTTTCAATCAGTTAAAATAACGTTTTGATACGCACAGACCTGCACATGGCAGTGCTCTGGAAGGATATACCGGAGCACAGCGGCTGAGTCTCTGGCTGCTACTGCTGTGCTCCGGTATATCCTTCTGTGGAGCACTGCGCATGCTCAGCTCTGTGTGGATCAAAACGTTATTTTAACTGATTGAAAAGAAAACACGTCTTTTAAAATGTTTTATAACCATTTGGATTTACTTCACGTGCTAATACGCCGTCCCCTGGACCACTGGAAGGAGGATTTTGTCCACTTTTGTCAGTCCAGCTCTGTCTCCTCTTCACCTCCAGCAGCTGAGCTAAGCTAACTATGATGCTAACAGCTGGGATCCAGCCACTGGACGCACAGACACTATAAGGTATTTATGAGCTTGTCTCACTTTTGTAAATGATAGGGATAGGGCGTGGCTCCAAAATCTTCGGAGTATTCCTTTAAGTTTTAATAGTTTTCTCCTGAACCGGTCCAACAGGTCGGCCCAATCTGCTGCCACTCGTTCTTTAGTAACCCTGATCCCATATATGCAAATCTGTTTCACCAAGTGACTGTGCTGTAAAAAAAGCAGGTTCACTAACGTTTAGTCTTTATTTCTCACACAGTGAATCATTTAATGGTTTGTTCTGAACTGCAGATGTTAGAAAACGTGTTTTCAGAATCAGAAGAGGTGAATTCATTCCTCCTCTGCTTTCCTCTCAGGCTGCACCAAAGTTTACACAAAGAGTTCTCATCTGAAGGCCCACCAGCGCACACACACCGGTAAGGACTGTCAGCCACAACATTACAACCACCCACACCCCGCTTCTCAAACCGAAGCTCCAGAAATCACTCCGCTCTCATTAAAACATGGTTTAACAGCGACTGTTTGTAAAACAGCTGCTTTCCTTCGGTTCGTCATCTCCACCTCTTTCTGTGTATTTTTATCTTTCCTTCTTTCTTCTTGACCATGCTCGGCTTCCGTCACGCCTCCGCCGCTCTTTCTCTTTCTGTCTAAAATGTTTTCATTAATCCCAGGACTTAAGCCTCCAAACAGTCGCTGCGGTGCTGTTGTTTTAAGCTCATTTATTAATACATAGTTTGTCCCGTCGCCAGTTTCGTTCCGCCCACCATCAATAATCCAGACGGAGGAGAACACAAAGGAAATGAAAAAAGAAAAACAGCAGTGACTTCAGTTCGTTTGGTGCTTTTTTTTTTTCTCTCTCTGCCGTGTTCCTGCATGTTCATACCTGTCCAGAGAGAGAGAGAGAGAGAGAGAGAGAGAGGGAGAGAAGACATGCTGTTAAACTGAGGCCAAACCAGTTCCTCCTGCTTTGCAGTTCCTGGTGGAGGACGGAGCAGGAGAGGTTTCGATGTGTTTCCCTCCTGTAAGGTGAAACCGGCGGAGTCCCGGCAGCCTCCCACCAGGGTTTTGGAGATTTACTCATGCGATCGAGAAAAAAAAAACAAAACAAAAAAAAAAGCTGCAGAGCTCGTCCAGCGTGGAAAAAAAAAGAGCGAACACGTGAATCCACCAGCGAATAGGAGTAGGTCTGCGTCCGCGCTCATAAATGAGATAAGATAAAGGTTTATGGGATGGCGGTGGGGAAGCTGGGTCATCGCAGCAGAAGACAAACAGCTGAAAACATGCGGTGAGAACGGCGAACAGAAGGATGGAGGGTGGAGGAGTGAGACTGAACCACTCTGGGTTCACAACGTTTGAGTAATTCCACGTCGGAACACCGGGGGGCAGCGCTGAGTCAGTGATTGTTCTGAGCTCAGCTTCACTTATTGATTTGAATAAATCTCTCGCCTCACTGCGCCCTCTCCTGGTTGAAAACGGCACGACGGCACACGCTAATGTGAGAACCCGCTGGCGTTTACCATCGGGTTCCGTGGTAACGTCTGGATGTTTAAAGGTGCAGTGTGTGGCAGAAGAGTCTCTACTTCATTATATAACAGAACACAAAGACGTGAAAAGAATAACATCTGACCATGTTGTTTCATACCTTTGTGTTTAGAAATATTGCAAATATTTGAGGAGTGGAATTCTACACGACTCTTTGTAAAGTCGCACATCATGAAGTAACAGTTAGTCATCCTGCATTGTGAAGGATGATGGTAAAACTGATTTAGAGCTTAAAACTGTGTTTATTAGCTGGGAGGAAGTTATGAAATGTGGTTGTTAAAGTTGTACCGTCGTAGCTACGCTAGCCAGCTAGCTTACGCGCTTTACAGCTAACGAGTAAAGAACTCAACAGTTAAACTCTAATAGAATCAAGAGCTGCAGGGAAGGAGCAGCCGCCTCGGATCAATGAACGAGTCCACCTCCACCGTCCCGGCGCCGGTCTACGGCCTGAACCCGGTCTACGGAGTGAACCTGGTCTACGGCCTGAACCCGGTCTACGGAGTGAACCTGGTCTATGGAGTGAACCTGGTCTACGGACTGAACCCGGTCTACGGCCTGAACCCAGTCTACGGAGTGAACCTGGTCTCCGGCCTGAACCCGGTCTACGGAGTGAACCTGGTCTATGGAGTGAACCTGGTCTACGGACTGAACCCGGTCTACGGCCTGAACCCGGCCTACGGAGTGAACCTGGTCTCGCCCCTCCCCCCGCCGGCTCCTCTCAGTCCGGTCGCACCGGGCCTGCCCCGTCTTGTCGGCCGTTCGGTTAGCAGTGACGCACGCCTCGATCCTGTTTGGAAGCATTTCTCTGAATGCAGGAAATGTCAGGGGCAGATTAACGGCGTCCCTCCCGCCAGTTGACGTGTGTTGACACAAGTATTTTGTGGAATTAAAGATATTGTTTGCATGGAATTCGTCTTCAATAGACGCCACAGAGAGTGAGGATGTGTTGATGGTCTTCTGGAGTGGAGTTCCTCCAGGTTCTGTTCTGGGGCCCCAGGTTTTGAAGTGGCGTTCATGAAGGGTTAGGGTGAAAACACACTTCAGTTTGAACCTTTGTGCAGAATGGGTCCAGACTCAGCCGGCAGCTGGTTCTCTCCTCCCCGGTGATGGATGCGGCCCTCTGCGCCTCGGCTCACGCCTTCAGTCCAGCAGGACTCTGATCCTAAACCAACAGCGTGCGAGAACCTGACCCACATTATACACTCTTTACCTCACATTTATTTACCGCCGCGCTCCAGGCGCCTTTATGATTTCATTAATAATCTCATGGTTAGCAGACTCACTGATAAGACGCTCTTTGGACTCGTTTAGGACAGAGTACGGATTCAAACACAGAAATGTCTCCTTTTCCAGCAGTTTTAGGACCAAACTGCAGTTTATTTCAGTTCAGCTCATTTTATCTGAGCGCTCGGTGGGCGTGTTTACAGGAGTCGATAAGACTCGGGTTCTTACCTTCACCTCACAGTAAAATGGGTTGTAAATGTTGATTCCTGGTACAGAATCTTTTTCAACAAAGTGGCTTTTAACTCGGCGCAGAACAATCCGGTTTCAGCCTCGGGTTGACTGTGGAGGGTCACAGAGCAATTCTTCTGATTTCCTGTGGCTTGATGTTCTCTTTTTGTTCGATCTTGATGTTTTTCTGAGGAAGGTAAACTGTGAGAATCTCTTCAAGTTAACTTTATAGAAACTGTTTTGTCAATAATTGCTTCATATTTTAATGTAAAAGATCAAAAATGAAGATTAAACTGAGACAAAACGCACCAGAAGCCTGAAGAGAAGTCGGTGTAACAGGATGGAACATGGCGGTGATTACTGGGAAACCTGCTCAGATCCACTCTCCGCCCTACTGGAGGGGAAACGTTTCCCAACACTGGGTCTGGGACCCCTGTGGAGGACTTCACATGTACAAGATTTATGGAATCCCGAGCAGATATGAATGTTTGAACAAATTCAAGCTTCAGAACTTATGAATAAGAGCCGTTTCCAGGAAACTGATGGACCCTCGCTATCGGCCCCCCATCGGGATCACACGTGTGTGTGTGTGTGTGTGTGTGTGTGTGTGTTAGTGTGTGTGCGGCCCTCCTCCAGCCCTCTTCACAAACACTCCCGGAGCTGATAAAGTTAAATAAAGTGAAGAGTCCTCGGAGACGTTTATGGGCGTTGTGGAGTGTTTGTTCTTTGACTCAGAGCTGCTTATAATAAAACTCTGATAGTAGTACACCCTCCTCTGGATCGCCCTGTGTCAGAGAAAAACAGAAAGCAGCAGAACTGAGAGAAATCATTCAGCTTTTCATGTCTTCACTTGTTTTTTAATGATTGTGTTTTTCTATGTACACATTTCAGTGCTACAGCCTGATATTTAAACTAAACCCTCGTCGTAAAATGGTAACAAAGCAGGGACAGTGTGTAATGTTTTGAACCGGAGAAAGAGTGTGTCGGTGTGGGAGGAGAGAGAAGTTTTTCAGTGTAGAGCAGAGCAGAGCAGCAGCAGCAGGCGTTTCTAAAGCCGCTTTGTTTCCACTGATTGATGCTCTGCAGCCGGACGCTTCCTCTGCTCCGATTGTGTTCGGCTGCATTGTGCTCATGGTACGAGCACGGTAATGGACCTGTGTGTGTGTGTGTGTGTGTGTGTGTGTGTGTGTGTGTGTGTGTGTGTGTGTGTGTGTGTGTGTGTGTGTGTGTGTGTGTGTGTGTGTGTGTTTGAGGCGGAGGGGCATTATACTTTGGAGTTTTCCACCTGATCAAACAGCCGCAGCTTTCCAGCATTCAGACATTATGGACTGTAAAAAAACAAAACGACCTGGAGGGTCACATTAGACGTGCGCTACAGCGACTCAGATCTCCGCCCTCCTGTTTGTTTGGTTTCTTTTTTTACTTTCTTATGGAATATTTTCTAAATTTCTATCAGAAAAAGCAGGAAGTGGCTGTTTTTCCATCATTATATGAGTTGCTAAATGTCACCACGTCCTCTTTTATGGTACTCTGATTGTGATCTCTTAGTGTAACGATAATAGGAAATAAAGAATACCAGCCGATAAAGGAGCGTTCAGAGGCAGCGGGTCAATTACATAGAGAAAAACTTTTTTTTTTTTTTTCCATTTGTAATGCAGTTAGTTTTTTCTGAACGAGGTACAGTCCAGCCTGCCGTCCTGGAGCCACATGTGCAGATCCATGAACACTGAAACATCTGGAAATAGACTCTTTTATGTTACTAGCATTTCGCCTTAATTTCCAATAATGGTCAAAATCCCGGGACAAAAAACAGGTAAAGAAGGTGAAACATCAGTCAGGAGGGCTGGTGAAATCCATCAAACGTCTCAGAAGAAAGAATAAAAAATGGTGGAACTGAATCGATTGTAACTGCTGGTGAAGCTTTTTGTTTGAGAAAATGGTCAAAACAAAAGAGGAAAAGATGATTTGTTGGAGAAGCTGCGAGCCTGCAGCCTGCTGGAGGGAACAGTCGCCGTATTCATTCATTCATCTGCAGTGCAACACTTCACTAAGCAGTGTTTATTATATAATGCGTTTGCTGCAGAGCCTCTGGAACGACGACACGTGATCATAAAACTCTAAGAATCCTGAATAAAGCTGGACGTATACGTCGATATTTAGAGTCTTGAGCCTCGCTCGGCGTTCTGGATGGGCGGGTCCCGTACAGCTCGGCGCCGACCTTTGCCCTGCGGCGAGCTGAACGCTCGGGACGGATGGATGCAGTGCGGCTTGTTCGGGAATACATCCCGGTCCGGAGTGTTTGCTCTGTGTGCCTGTGTCGTATTTCACCCACCTGTCTGGGACAAAGGAGAGCAGAAACCAAACACACCTGTGGACTGAGCCTCTTCACAGCCTGGAACGCTCCCTGAAGAGACTTTTAGACTTTAAACCCTCGAAAGAGACTCAATACCGGGCGACTCCTCAGAATGTGAAGCTTTAGAAGCAAGACATGAAAAACGGGAGTCCGTCAGTCAGTCGGAAAGCCCTGAAGTGTCTCCGTCCTGCTCTTTGGACCGTGCGCCTGCTCACGGCTGTCACTGGGAGATTGATGGTCAATAGCTGAAGCTATCTAATCAGCGCTAACGGCCCGAGCTGCTAATGAGCGCGTGATGGCCACCAGGCCGCCTCCCTCATCCTGCAGCAGATAATCCCTCACATTCTGACACAGGCATGAAATGTGGTACTCATGCTCTTCAAACTCCGCTCTTTTCACGCGAAATCCAAGATGTTTGCCCAAACATGTGTTTTTTCCTTAATAACTTGAAATGCATTGAGTTTAAGCTCCATAAATATATTGAAGTTGAATATAAAGTTGGGCCTTTCGGACATTTTGGTACCATATACATGTCTGTATCTGTTACGGTTCTTGAGATACAGCATATAGATACTTGTACAGACTCAGGATGGAGACGTTTTTGTTCGGACATCTTGAATTCTGGGGCCGCCATCTTGGAATTTTGGGTGGATTTTCATGCCTCTCATGAAGTGAGCGATTCTGGCTTTATCTGCAGTCATCGGCTCATTGACACTCCAACAGGACAAGCTCTTCCGATGAAAAGGAAACATCTGCGAAAATGTCCCCAGACGTTTTTACACGACACCTTTGACGCGTTCCAGTGGCGAATGTCAGAAACGTCGTGTAAAAACCTGCCGCTATGAAAAGGAAACCAAACAAACAGCACATTTGGAGCCGTTCTTCTTCTTTCTCTCATAAAGCAAAAGGTTCCGTGAGAAGCAATTCCAACCAAATCAGCAGCGTGTTTCCTCCAAGGTCTCACCGATCAGGCACATCCATTTCCCGCCTTTTCAGAAAAGCAAAGCACACAAATATTTGCATGTTTGAATCTTTTTGAATATTTCAAATGGCAGCATGTGACAGAAACAAATCCGGCGACAAACAGGAGAGGCGAAGAATCACCGATGGCTGCAGGAGTACAGTACGGGAGAATCCCAGCAAGCGACAACATCACCAAAGATAGATGCTAAAAACATCATTAAAAATATTCTAAATGCTGTTTTTAAAGTTTGAGAGAACAAAACCAAAACACTCATATTACTGACAAACGTTACAGTGTGGACAGAATCGATAACTCGTCTGTTAAACGCAGGTCAGAGTGAATCCCTCCCGTCATTTCCAGGTTTTGGAGGTTTGCTTGCTGGAGGAGTGGATCTCTTCCTGAGGACGGGTCGATTGATGCTTGATGGTCTGAGACAGCTGGGCTTTTTCACGACGACGTTTCCAGTGAAAACACATTGTTTCTCCATGTTCTCTTCAGTACAGTTGCGTGTTCATACTGTCATGTCTGTTTCCACGGAAACGGTGTAGTGAGCACACCTGGCCACTGGGCGGTGCTGTTCACCGGAGCAGCGTTTTCACAGTGTTTTCAATAAGTTTATGAGGAGCCGTTGGGCCAAAACACTGCGGCTGCCTCCCACACACACACACACACACACACACACACACACACACACACACACACACCTCACCTGAATCACGCAGCTGTAAATGAAGGCGTGTCTCCACATAAATACCACAGAGGTCAGAGGTCAGTGACGGAGTGGAGCGTGTTCTTCTTCTTCTTCTTCTTCTTCTTCTTCTTCTTCTTCTCTTCTTCTTCTTCTTCTTCTTCTTCTTCTTCTTCTTCTTCTTCTTCTTCTTCTTCTTCTTCTTCTTCTCTTCTTCTTCTTCTTCTTCTTCTTCTTCTTCTTCTTCTTCTTCTCCTTCTCCTTCTCCTTCTCCTTCTTCCCGTCCAGACGCTGGACGTTAACGCTCCGCCTCCGGTTGTGTTTCAGGGGAGAAGCCGTACCGCTGCACATGGGAGAACTGCGACTGGCGCTTCGCCCGGTCGGACGAGCTGACCCGGCACTACCGGAAACACACCGGCGCCAAACCCTTCAAGTGCGTGGCCTGCAGCCGCTGCTTCTCCCGCTCCGACCACCTGGCCCTGCACATGAAGCGCCACCAGAACTGACAGAGGAGCCCCCCCCCCCCCCCCCCCCCCCCCCCCCGCTGCAGGACCCGGGTCAGGCTACCCGATCCCCTGGAGCACAAGTCTCCCTGCCGTGTCAGAGCGTTTCCCCTCATGTCAGGATGACCGTCAGCTTCCAGAACCTTCTGCGTTCCCTGTTTTCTCCCGGTTCCACTCGGAACCAGACGGTGGGACTTGTCGTCCAGACACTACGGTGAACCTGGAAGCAGCCCAGAGCCGTGTGTGCTGTTGGCCTCCTCTGCTGGCTCCCTGCAGCTCTCTGTCAGAACTCAGAGTTCTGTTTTCACTTCCTGCCTGCCTCCTCAGCTGAACTCTGTAGATACCTGTACATATTTCTATGTATGTGTGTTTTTTCCAGTACGACGAATGTATTGCGATTCATACTTGACTCTGGCTCTCCTCCCGTCCTCCGTCTGAATGTTGAATGTTGTCCAAACTGAAAGAGCTCCGTCAGTCAGACTCGCTGTCATGGAAAAGTTGCGGCCGGCCTGGTTCTGCCTGTTGCGGCGCAGGTCCTCCCTGCAGCCATGTTTCAGTGTTTGTGTTGGTGACATTAGCCGTTTCCACGGCGACGCAGCTCCCTCCACAGCAGCCCTGGTTTCGTCGGCTTCACACTCTTCCTCCACTCCGTGAATCCTCGACTCTCTCCAGATCAGCCGGAGAGGTGAGTCGCTCCGAAAAGATGAACTTACTCCTGAAAACGCGGCGTTAAGACGTCCGGTTTGGAGGGAAAAGCAGGACTCGTCAGTCCATTCGTTCTCCAGAGCAAAGTTCACTCCCCGGCCTCCACCACCGACTCGTTCAGACTCGTTTATCACCTCCTGAGAAGAACAGTGAATGTAGAGGAAAGCCTCAGCAGCCCTGCTAGATGGGATTTATTCTGCATACAGAGCAGCGCTTTGGTTCTATTGCTGATCCGGGTCCTCCACCTGCAGGAGATGTTGGGAACTGCAGCGTTACGCTCCAGTCTGGTTAATAAAGTCACAATCAGCTCGCAGAAATACGACCCTCACACACACACCGTGCAGGGAGACCATACCCGATGGTTAAGACTAATTAAAAGCTGCTGGGAAATTTGGTGCAAAGCTGCAACTTCTCATCTCTAAACATTTTAAAATTCCTGTTTTTACATGATTCTAAATGAATTTCTTGTCTGAGGATAATTTACTGTATAATTTACCAGTCAGCTAAAGTTTACCTGAAGTCACTCTTTTATCCATTAAATTTGGTTTTACAGTTTATTTTTTCAGACAATTACTAAATATACATATTACATATATCAAACAATCCACATTCGAGCAGAATCTTATACCAAACTTCGATTTTAATGTTTCTCAAACACTTGAAATGTCACGATTTTAAATTTTTGCAACCCGCAGGTAAAAATTCCAACTACATTTAATTTAAATCAAATCATTTTCGGGATTTTTCTAAGAAAAGAAACACCTGTTGCCAAGGTAACGCCTGTATACACAGGTTTGTAAAAATTTACAGTTTTTTTTTACTAAAAAAGTAAAAAATAAAAGTGGTGTCTGTTGTTCAGGCAGGCTTTTCCTAGTTTTGATCATTTGATTGTTTTCAAAATAAAGCGTTAACTCGTGCTGTAGCACCACCTGCAGGCGACGTGCAGTAAAACGTCCTGAATCAGTTTTAATGCAGTATTTTTCATATGATAAATACAGATGAGAAACTGTTTTATATCAGCTTTCTGACGTGTAAAAACATTTGATGTTTCTATTCCATGAGTTTCTCCTCTGATCAGCAGAACATGAACATTCAAACATTCATATTTAATGTTGCCATGAATGTGACTTTCCTCTCTGGTAAAAGTGAGAACGTGTGAAGGGTTCCTCGGTGTGTGGCTGCAGATTTTAGGGTTAAAGCGCCTTTCGTCACATTAAATCCACAGTTTGGATCCATTTTCTTTTTAATCCTGTAGAGTTTGTGGAAGTGAGCAGGGGCGTCGATCGATGCAGCACCGTGTGTGTGAGAGTGTGTGTGTGAGAATCCTCTTATTTCAGCGCTGATGGAGTGTGTGTTTGTTAAGTGTGTGTCCTCAGGAAAGCAGTTCTCGTCTGTCTGGCTCTGTAAATACCGCAGCTTCACCTCAACACTCTGTAAATAGGACTTTTATTCTCGGCTGTAATATTAATATTTTTATCTTTTTTAAACCAATGGGATTTTAGATCGGTTGTAACTGAGTTTGTTTAATTGTGTTTTGATACTCTGCGTTCCATCAGATTGTTTGTTAATGTATGTTAATAAGAACAATGCTTTAACGTTTTATGTAATAATGAAAATAATAAAAAATATTGATAAAGTGAAGAAATGGAGTGTTTTGGTTTACACCTGAAAACAGTTGGATTCCTTTATAATCGGCTGAATAAAGCTGTTGAATCCTTGATGAGTGAAATGACGGCGTTTCACTCTTTTCTCTGGTTTCTCCTCACATTTCTCGGTTCTGTGCGGGTTTAAGACGTGACGGGACTGATGCGATGTGACCCGGGGCTCAGTGAAGAGAATCCACCATCTGGTGGGATTTACTGGTTTTGGTTGGTTGTTTCGCAAAAAAACAATAAATCAGCAGAATTCTGTCGCCTGACATTTCAGAAATCAGCTCTACCCAACACTTTCTTTCTCCCTTTTTTCTGTTTTTATTTGTTTTCCTTTTTTTATTGAATTTTTTCATGTAAAAAAAAAAAAAAGTAAAAAAAAACTGTCAAAATGACATTTTGACAGTTTTTTCCCCTTTAAAATATTTTCCCTCTTTATTAGTTTTAACTTCCTTTAATTTTTTCCGGTTTTTGTTTCTTCTTTTTTCCTTTCTAATATTTTTTCCTTTTTGTAGTTTTAACTTCTTTTTTCTTTCTTCACTTTTTCAACAAGTACACAATAAGTATGGTTCAGACCGTGTTACTCTTTGAACAGTTTCATTATTTTAATCATTAATAGAGTTGTTACTAACTTTAAGGTGTAAGGATAGTTATAAAACCCACACTGTCAGTGGAAACATTCAGACATTTTCAGATCAAAAAAGTAAGAGAACGTTAAAAAAAACATGAAATGTCTGAAATTTCTAAAAGAAGAACATAAATGTGGTTTTAAAAACGTTTGCAAAACTGCTTAAAAGGAGGTAAAACGGTTGAAACAACTAAAATTTCTAAATTGTCAACAAAAGATACTTGAAAATAGGAGCAAAACTGTCAAAATCAAGTACAGAAATAGCTTGAATCCAATAAAATGTTCACTGTCATGAACTGGTTAAACCTATCGTTCAAATCAACGATATAAAATCTAAAAATGGAAACGTAACTTGTGGGGTTCCTCAAGGATCCGTCCTTGGACCAGTGCTCTTTCTTCTTTATATCAATGACATTGACACTGCTTCCAGCTTATTGAAATGCATCTTGTTTGCGGATGATACTACTTTGTATTATGCTGGAGACAATATAAATGAAGTATTAGAAATTGTAGAAAAAGAGTTTCAGAATGTTATAAAATGGTTCAACGCTAACAAACTATCTCTGAATATCAGTAAGACCAAATATATGATTTTCAGTTACAGAAGGACAGACGTTGACACAACACTGACAGTGGAAGGTATAGAGATCGAGAGAACAAATGAAATTAAGTTTTTAGGTGTATTGCTGGATGAACAACTAACATGGAAATCCCATATAGAGCACGTTAAAACTAAGATTTCTGAAACCATTGCTGTTCTGTACAAATTGAAAGAGTCACTTCACAATAATTCTTTGTTTCTGTTGTACAATTCATTGATTATACCATATCTGACCGACTGCGTTGAAGTCTGGGGAAATGCTTGTAAGACCTACATTGAACCACTCTTCCTTTTACAGAAACAAGCGATTTGTGTGGTGAATGGAAGTGGTTACAGAGACCACACTAACCCAATATTTATAAAATTGAAATCCTTAAAAATGAAAGAATTGGTAGAACTCAACCTTCTTAAAACAATGTATAAAGCTCACCGGAAAAAATTACCATTTAATTTACAGAATAGATTTGCAAAGCGAGACAGTCAATATAGATTAAGAGGCACTGAAGTTTTCAAACGACCAGAATCAAGAACCAAATTGAAAGAAAGATGCATCACAACAAAAGGAATCAATTTATGGAATAAACTTGACAGTGAAATTAAGAGGTCTCAGTCCATTCACATCTTCAAGAAATGTTTAAAAGCACAGTTATTGGGAGGGTACGACTCTGTTTTAAAGAATGATCAAACTTAGAATGATTGTTTCTTTTGAACATATTTCATTAAGGTTTTTGTTTTTTTTGTATTTACACTTGGGAAATGGTTGTATTTGATCTGCAATTATTTGTGAAATGGTCATATTTGTATTTTGATTTAGTGAAATGGTTGTATTGAATTTTGCATTTTTTTTTTGTGATATGTTAAATCTTGACAAATTGTCATTTATTTTATGTTAATAGGGGCAGACATCATAAATCTCACTTCTTTCTGTTCCTTTTCATTTCTTTCTTTTAAAAAAGAATGAAACAAATAAAATCAATCAATCAATCAATCAAACCTTAATTACCGTATTGGCCCAAATAGAAGATGGATCTTATTATAAGACGACCCCTATTTATCAAATATCATTTTGTGAAAATAAAAATATGTTGAAGACAACAAGGTTACTCATAAAAGAACTTTTTAAAGGGGCTGTATCATGCAAAATTTCACTTTTTGTATGTTTTAACCTTGGCTATGTTCTCACCTAAAACTCCCCAAAGCGTTTTTTCCTCCGTGCCTGCCTGTTTGAGCTTTCCTCGTTTTTCTGCTGCTCAGAGAGGCAGCCCCTCCCGCACCGTGAAAACGCTCTGTTTCCCAGACGTCCCAGCAGCTCTTCACAAAAGAAGAATCTCTCCGTTGCCATGGAGACGGAGTCAGAGCATGTTATTAAAACTTGCCTTTTCGCATCCTGAATGTGATGAAACTAAACAAACTGAAACTGTTAATACATGAAAATAAACCCAGCTGTCAGATGGCTTGTTGAGTTTCGTTGCTCAGCGTCAGTACCGTCCTGACTTTAGTCCTCCAGTGAATCGTCTCCTGCCTGGACGCCGGCTCCGCCGGGGCCCTGCAGATGGAGATCCCGGTGTTTCATTGCGTGATGCGGCGGCTGCTCTGCAGGGAGCCTGAAGACCCGGGTGGAGCACGAGGGCGTAGCGGCAGAGGGTGGGGTCGTGACAGGGAGGGTCGTTACGTTGGTGCCAAGACGGCGACCTCCACGGCGCCCTGAAAGCACCGCCGGCGCCCTGCTGTCAGGGTCAAATCAAACCCTGACTGTCTGTATTTTCACTTGATTACGCCGCCGTGTCAAATGATGCTGAAGACCAGGCTGACCTTTCACACAGGAGGAGGAAGAGGACTCAGCGGGGATTCAGGTCCTGTTTACACCACGACGGCTTCCAGTGAACACAGCAGCAGTCCTGGCGCCGTGCTTCACTTCCTGGTTTCATTACTTCCTGTGGCTCCTCTTGTCTTCTCCTCGTTATTTAATACACAGCACAAATAGCACATGACACAGACATGAGTTCAGAACCAAACCAGAACCAAGCAGCTGATCAGGCTCTGATGCTTTTGACACACAGCAGTAAAGTGATGCAGCAGTGACCCCTGGTGGCAGAGCGTGTCGCTGCTGCTCTCATCCACTCAGACTGTTGGTATGGTGTAAACACACAATGCACTGAAAATAAGTGATTACTGTTCATGTATTTTTTTGATGTATCAAAATAGAAATGGGAAGGCGGCGGCGGTGCCGCCCTGCGAGCCGCTGCTGCCGCCGCCGCTCCTGTTTCCTGCTGTCTGTGGCGTCACTGGCTGCGTTTTCCTCGCAGTTTGACTGAAGGTGCAGTTTAGATCTGCAGAGACTCCCGACAGAGCAGATTCCTCTGAGTCACCGTGAGGCCGAGGCTCGCCATCGTGACCCCTGACCCCCCCACCCCCGGGGCGTTCCAGCTTCGCCGAGCTGAAGGAGCAGCTGATCCGGTCTGCCTGCAGCTTCACGTCCTGATGCGGTGTGAGTCAGCGCCGCCTGCCTCCTCCTCAGCAGCTTTTCTCCGGCGAACAGCTCCAGCCTGCTGTCTGTCCTCATGAACTCTCTCATTCCAGTCCTGTCATTCTCCCCCAGAGTCTTTTAAATGGATTTTCAGCTCATTTATAAAAATAATTATTTGAATTGAAGGGTTTGTGATGAAGTGAGGAAAAAAAAATTCCTGACATTTATGACATTTAAGGAAGTTTCACTCACAAAAACATATTTTTACAGTTTTCCCCTACTTCTGGTTGACCAGCACATTTCTGTTGCATTTTGAGGACTGATTTACACGACGATGGTGAAAATGCAACTTTCCAAAAACACTCTGACTTTGAGAAAAGCAACAGCACCCTCTAGTGGCCCCGTGTATGAACTGCGTGTCAACAGACAATGTTTTCAGAAAGGTACTGTGTGAACTAGGGTGACCATATTTAGAATTTCAAAAAAGAGGACGGGGTGGGGGGGTGGGGGGCTCGAGGCACAAATTCAGATAGGCTTCTCAGAGGTTGATGAAAATGGTTTATTATGCTTCAATGATGTGAAATTAACTTCTTTAACAAAATAAAGTGAAATGTAAAAACTTGTAACAAAATAATAGCTCTCTTAGACTCTTTACAAATATTAAATAATGTTCTAAGTATGAATCTTCTGTTAGAAAATCCAGCATCAACAATATATTTCTTAATAACTGTAATAAGATAGAAGAATATAAGAGTCTCACCAAAACACTAACTTAACAAACAAAAAAGATATATATTTTTAATCTTTAAATGTTTTCTTCATCCTGCTTTTCTTCTACATTCTATTTTTCATCTCGGGATGTTGGAAATTTTTTTTGCAGTTCATCTGAGAAGCTGCTCTTAAGCTTTGGCTTTTCCTGCTCCGCTGTCGAATTAAGTAGAGAAGGAATTCATCAGTTCTCCATAAATAGTGTTGTAAACAGTCGGAATGCATTGATCTCATACCTTGTATTAAAGGGCAACTCCGGTTTTTTGACACCTGGACCTTATTTCTAGGTGTGTCATGCTCATATACTCACTCAGACAAACATGGTGCAGCTCGGAGTCCTTCAGAAGTTATTTAGATCCAAACGATGTAGCCGCACTAGCGGGGGTGCCACAGCAATGGAGCTTCAGCGCGGGACATAATCTCTGCAAAGTCGCTCATTTCGGCTGTATTTCTTCATCCATCGCCAGTGTTATCATAAAGTCAGCTCCTCCACCGTCTTCAGGTGGGTCAGCTGAAGAGCTGACAGTTTTCGCTAACTTAGCCACAATTAGCTCGGATGGGAACGTTGCGGCGCTCCTCTCCCCAGCAGAGAGGCACTTTGAGTCGGCCTCGGCTGTCACGGTGCCCCGGCGTCTGACTTGCATTTCCATTTCAGTCGGAAGGCCCCCCTTCTGACTGAAATGGATGGATGGAGGAAAAATGCAGCCGAAATGAGCGACTTTGCAGAGATTATGTCCCGCGCTGAAGCTCCATTGCTGTGGCACCCCCGCTAGTGCGGCTACATCGTTTGGATCTAAATAACTTCTGAAGGACTCCGAACTGCACCATGTTTGTCTGAGTGAGTATATAAGCATGCACACACCTATAGATAAGGTCCAGGTGTCAAAAAACCAGAGTTGCCCTTTAACGGTGTTAATAAATAGAATTTAGATTGTTCTCTGATCCCAATCTCTAGCGATAGGAGGCGCTAATGCGCCTGTTGAAATGGTGCCATCCGTCGTTAAACACCACAGAAGAAGAAGCGCTCCGCTGTCTGAAGCCCCGCCCCGTGTGTGTGTGTGTGTGTGTGTGTGTGTGTGTGTGTGTGTGTGTGTGTGTGTGTGTGTGTGTGTGTGTGTGCGCGCGCGCGCGGCGCAGCGCAAGAGCCTCTCGGTAATGACGTCGCGCAACAAAGTATCATCACAGTACCGTGTGCAAAGCGCTGGTCAGTTTACGTTCACGTGCTGTGAGAAACAGGGAACTCCGGACATTTCCTTGAATTTAAAAAACCCGCCCGGACGCCCCGGACAGGACGTAAAAAGAGGACATGTCCGGGGAAAAGAGGACGTATGGTCACCCTAGTGTGAACTCTAAATGTCTCTGAAATGAAAACACAAAAAATATGCAAATACACTGGAGGTAAAACCACATACACAAGTGTGTGTGTGTGTGTGTGTGTGTGTGTGCGCGCGCGCGCGTGCATGCATGTGTGTGTGTGTATGTTAATGGTTGTTCTGCTCATGACTTCTGGAGACGTTCCTGCAGTTGAACACGTTGCTTCCTGCTTCCTTCTGTCCTTCCCCGCCCCCTTGTGGCTGTGCAGTGAATTACATGAAGCTGATCCTCACTTCATCTCATGTCACACACTCTTTCAGGAAACACTTTACACACACGTGCGCTCACTTCTCTCTTCTGCACTTTTTCTGGAAATCCTCCAGATGCTTGATGTAGCAATATATTAATACTCACTTTTTTAAATTACTTAAACCTTATTAAGTCATTACAAATACTATTAGTTTTATACTAATATACTTTTAGAATATATTAGTGTTGCAGATGAAGTTCGTGTTGGTTGATTGTAGAGCATCTTCCTCCTCTAACATCCAGATTCTAGTCTCAGTGGCCACTAGATGTCGCTGTATGATCAGAGGAAGCTGCTGCTCCACAGAAAAGCCTCTGCCTCAGCCTCTGGGAAATACAGACTAATTTGTTTTGTTTTCTCCTTGTAACGCTTTTTTGTTTGTTTGTTTTTTGTTTGTTCTTGTTTATTGGAAGTAACAGGTTTCATTTATACTTCAGCAAATACAATGATTTTTCACTTTGAGCTTGGGGGAGGTGTTACTGGGTTTTTTTTTAATTGCTAAAACAGATTGCACTAAACTTCCCTACATTTTTCACAAAACACAGACTTTCCTGAAGCTCTGTATAAAACAACACACCTTCCTCCTCTATGATGAGAAAATCCTAGAAAAGGTGAGCAGGGTGGCAGACAGACAGGAATTGCTGGTTGGTGATGTCTCTCGCAGCTCGTTGGCCTGCGATGTTACAGCCTCTTCGTCGTGTCATGAGGGTGAAGCCGATGGAGAGCCAAAAGAGTCACAATTCGCCACTATTCCAATACATCTGATCCTTAAAGCGCTGTAAAAAAAGGCCCGTTTTTTAATAAAACGGGCATAAAATATGCCCGCTTTATTTGGCCAAACAAAGTGGGTTTTTTTTTTTGGTAACTTGTTTTGTAGCAAAGTGTGTTTAGGTTTTTGAGAAAAGGAGGATTGTGTTTTGTGAAGTGAGTTCATGGTTTTGATAAATGTTGGCGAGTTCTATTAGATGTGTTTAGAGAACTGATTTAGACAATTGAGTTTTGTGCTTTGGCAACTGAAATAAAAAAACTGTAAAGCAAAAACTTGGCAACAGCACAGAGGCATCAGACGTTAAACTGCACCAAAAACATTTTTTATTCTATAAAAGAAGAAAGAACGAAGGGGGGAAATAATCACAACTGTACAGGGAGAAACTGACTTTTAAACACCATGAGTCACAGTATCAAAAAGCTCACGTTTTCCTCACTGATCTTTACACATTTGTTCTGTACAAATACAAAAAAGAAACCAAACAAAACCAAAATATTACTCATTGTATTATAATGATAACTGCATTGCACTGGGTAAATATAGTACTGGCCCATAAGTTACTGCATTCAATAGAAAGTAGTGAAAGTTGTGGGTTGGTGGTGAGCAGAGGCACTCGTGCACAGTCGTGAACTTTCACCCCGTAAAGGGTCACATCGTCGGCGTAGAGGGAGCGCTCCCGCCTCGCTGCAGACAGAGGGAACACAAGAAGGACAGAGAACACATGCGCCGGTCACCCTGCGGAAAGGCTCCGTCTGTGTGTGTGAGAAATTCACCCATTCATCCAATCAGATCAGTGTGCTTGTGAAGTGAAGGGAAGCTGTGACTTCCGGGTGCACGTCTGAAGGGGGTGATGTGGTGCGTTCAAGCAGCTGCGAACTGGGAAAAATTCCCATTTCCTCGTTCGGAGGAACATTTCCAGATAGAACTGCTGCACCGCATCTTCAAGAAAAACTGCTGTCAAATACAACAGAACGGATAATTCACGTGTCTCCCTTTTCCCAGCTGCTCCTGAACGCACCACTTTAAAGGGTCACTTTGCTTCCGTTTCATTAGAATTGTCTCTAGCATGTTTTATTTCGTAGATATCTCTGTCAGATGGCATCTAAAATCTACATTTGCTTTAAAATCTAACAACAAAAATGGTCTTTGTTTTTTCCCCATCAGTAATCTCCACAGCTGTACATGTGATCGATACTAAACTCATCACGATGAATTTCTATTAAATGTAGCACCTGAGTCCGTTACTATAACTTCATGAGAATTTTTGTGACACATTTATTTTTTTTCCCTGCTAAAAATGAGATCCAGGATTAAAGAGCATATTTCAGAAATTGACATTTCATTCGACTTCCTCTTGGTTGAAGCCGAGTCAACCGGTCTTTATTTTAAACCTGTGGTCGTAAAAGCGGTGATTCTTCCTCCCACTGTTTCACACACACCGACATGCTCACCAACGTCACTACAGGAAACGAGAAGGATACTCTCCATGCAACACGAGTGTGCACAACACAAGTGGGACGTTTTTTCTCTTTAAGAAACTACAAAACAAATGAATTAGATTAAAAGAGGAAGGAGAAAAAAAACACATTTCGTCGAACCAACAGAGCAAAAGAAAAAAGAAACGAGGATTTTTTTTCACATTATCTAGTCAGTGTTAAAAATAGAAATTCACCCGTTACATTTACTCTGCACTTTTTTGATTATATACAGTTATGTACAAGGATTTCTCTTTAATTATTTGTCATTGTCCTTAATGTCTTTATCAACAGTTTACAAAAGAAAGAAAATTGCAATCAAATGCATATACTCTTCTAGAAAGATGTGCTTAGTAACTTTTTTTTTTAACTTGAAGCAGAGGGGATGTTGAGAGAAATGGGGGGGTTGCATTAATCCGCACTGCAAGAAAAAAGACAAAATCCCTCAAAATGAGAAATTATCTTCATTCTGATGCAGAATCTTTTATTTCTTTTCATTTTACACTCTAAACTATTAAAATTCAGATTCTGTTGTTGTGGATTTTGTAGTCTTTTTTGCAGATTTGCTGACTAACACAACAGTTTTCTCCGTCCGTGGCGAGCAGAGGAGTCTGCTCGTCCACCGGGACACGGCTCGGCCGCCCTCCGCCGCTCCAGCTCAGCCCACGCCGCCGTTCTGTTGCATAATCAAGTTCAAGTCCGGACAGAAAGACATGAGCGCTGGGTCGGGGTCGGAGGTCAATTCTGCTCCAGGTCCAGGAGAGTTTGAGCCGATTCATTATCTGAATTGAAAGTAGCGGAGAGAATTGAGGCGGCGCCCCGGGGGCGGAGCTGCGAGTGAGCGGAGCGCTGGAGTCTCCCGGCGGTTTGGATCCCAGGTCTAAACGGAGCCTGACGGCCCGACACAGTGCCTGGAGTCTGCCAGAACCGCCGACACACGACCCGGACTCGCCCCTCCCTGGATTAGACTCATCTGGGTGGCATTCATGCTCTTGAAGTCAGGCTTCATGTCACTCAGAATTATGACCACATCTCAGACAAAAAACATCACCTTTATTTCATTTTAGTTTTAAATCTTAAGTTTTCAGGTAAAACCAATCGTGAGCTTTAGGGGGCGACACTGAGTCACCAAATCGTCCAGTCTGATCCCAGCTGAGATTACGAAGATGTCTCTTGCTGTTGTGTTTTTATTTCTGTGTGGTTTCTATTAGACTGAAGACAGACTTGGTGTGTAGCTGATCCACTGCACCACCCTCTGGCACAAAGCGGAACTGCAGAGCAGGTTTCCGACAGCAGGTTAGCTTTACCATCTTCCTAATGTCTTAGGACGTTACTCTGAATCACGGTCACAGCTTCAGCAAAATTGAATGTAATACCAATACTGTGCAGCAGGAGGCGACACTGAAGCACAACGTCCAGTGTGACGGCCTGGCAGGCTGAGGCGGGTCATTCTGAGGGACATGAAGCAGTGAAGTGTGTGTGTGTGTGTGTGTGTGTGTGTGTGTGTGTGTGTGTGTGTGTGTGTGTTGGGGGGGTCTGAGCTGCGGTGGTCTCTCGGTGGTTCTGGTTTTTCGCCCTTACAGATTGACTTCAATTATTAAGGCTCAACGGGCAAGAGGTAAAGAACGACAAGTGCCCGGAACACACACTCGTACAAATCTGAATTCTGATTATGCGTTTGTCTCAAAACATGCGCACACACACACACACACACACACACACACACACACACACACACACACACACACACACACACAGTCACACTCACTCCTCTCCTCCTGTGTCTCACGTATTCTCAGGATATTTGTGTCTCCTCTCTTTTTTCACAGCCTCAGAGAACGAAACCATCTGAAACAGGGTTTTTTTTTGTAAAGGCGTAATTCTGTTTTCAGAGCTAAATCTGGCAACAACAACAAGAAAAAAAAAAGTTGGGTGGGGGAGTTGGGGGGTAAATGAACCTTATCTTTAACAAAACAACACATGAAAGCAAATACTGAATGAGAGGAGTGCAGGAAGCCGGCCGGGCGAGGCGATCGATACGACTAAAACAATCTGGTCTGTAGAAAGTTCACAGTCTTGTAGCTCCCTGTACCGAGGCATGATGGGGGGGGGGGGGGGGGGGGGGGCATGGACGTCACCTCAGCTGCTCTGGAAGGCCGTTTTACCGTCGACACATTTTCAAAATGGGGCAGAGCAGCGACCTTTGACCTCCAGTCTCTTTCAGCCACAGAGCAGCTGGTCTGCTGTGACTCGCACATCAACGTCTTCCTCCGGTCAGACTGCGAGCGCCGTGCCACGCCCGTCCTCTGGGTGGCAGCAGACCCGAGAGTTGGAAACGCTGCTTCTTCATTTGGTCCTTGACACCGCCCGGTGGAGCGGAGTGGGACTACAAGGCTCGGCCAGCTAAGACCTGATGGTCGCGTTTCTTAGCCGTTTTGTAATATTGCTTCTCAATTAGATAATTTGCAAAGTTTCCAAATAACCTGGATTAATGTTTGGGGTTCAGCTCTGCTAAAAGATTAAGACTCGACCTCACATCCAACGGCCCGTGAAAGTTTTGCTGTGAAAGAGCAGCTGAAGTGGCGTCTGGGTGGAGCGTGAAGGTTCGTCCCGGGGTCTCCTCCTCGCCTTCGCTCCTCCTCTTCGCGCTTCTCCAGGGTGGACGGTGAGTCCTGTCAGTTCAGGACGAAGACCAGGAGGCTGACATCCCAACCTGTGGGCGTGGCTTCAGTCCAGCAGGGGGGAGGGGTTCAGGTGCAATGACAGGGGTCAAAGGTAGCTCTTCACTGAGGGCCGTCCTGCGTGTCGGGGTCAGCGTTCACATCATGACGTGGCGGCGGCGGTGCAGCGACAGGTGGTCGGACCGGGAGAAGGAGCGGTCGCACTCGGTGCAGCGGAACGGTTTGATTCCCGTGTGCTTACGGAAGTGCCGAGTCAGCTCGTCCGAGCGGGCGAAGCGCCAAGTGCAGCCTTCCCAGGTACAGTGGTAAGGTTTCTCTCCTGGGGCAGCAGAGGAAGAAGAGTTAGAAAACCGCTTTTAATGCCCCTTTAATTCAGGACGGAGGCAGGACTTCTCGCACCTGTGTGTATCCTCCGGTGGGCCTTGAGGTGGGAACTCTTGGTGTAAACCTTTTTACAGCCTTCGTAGTCGCACATGTGGATCCGCCGCCTCTTGATGTCCGGAGAGTCCGGATCGACCGGCTCCAGGTCCATCACCGACCTGAAAGCCACAGGAGGAGTCCAGGCGTCACAACACAAACAACCCACAGCGCCCACTGGTGGCCCCACGTGAAAACTGCATGAAATGACGATTGAGGGGTCAGTAAATGCAACGCTGCACAATCGCCTCCATATATTTAAATAAATGCTTCATAGTATCATGAAAACTAATTTAAAAAACAAAAAACGGTGACAGAGGTCAGATGTTTGACCCTCTATAGAGGAAATACCGCGACTTCTTCATCAACACACTTCAACTTCTTCCTCTAATTTCCACAACAAGCAAGACTGAAGACAGAAACGTGTCAATCTCCCTCCTGCTGCCACCAGGGGGCGCCAGAGAGGCGCCCTGCTCACCACAGCAGGTCTCATTCACTCCCCTCCTCATGCTCTCACCCTCATGTTTTCATCTTCCCTCACAGCAATGAGGCTGCGATCACGCCGCCACACACTCCTCCGTCCGTCCTCCTGCTGCTGCTGCTGGAACATTCACCTCAAACTCCTCGTCTGCCCCGCTGCCTTCCCCGGAGTGGGGAAAGTTTTCAACCGTCTGATCTGCAGGGCCACTTTACAGGGAGGTGTGACGGAAAGCTGCATTACGTAAGCTTGTTTACACCCCAGTTCTGGGACAGCCCTGCCCAGCAACACACACACACACACACACACACACACACACACACACACACACACACACACACACACACGCACACACACACACACACACACTCAGACTGTGTTTCTGTCTATTAGGCCTGGTCTCTGTCTGAGTGTCTCTGTCACAAACCAGATTACAGCTCTAAACCAACCGTCCCGTCCACGCCCTGATCTGTGCTCCAGCCCGGCGGCCTCGCCCTCTGGGTGTGGCCGCAGCTCGCTCTGGACACACACACACACACACACACACACACACACACACACACACACACACACACACACACACACACACACACACACACCACACACACACACACACACACACGCACACACACTGTGAGCGGCTTGCTAACCTTCACAGGTAAAAACAACCTTTTTCAAACATTCACGCTTTCCTCAAGAGGACCAAATATTCTCAAACACACACACACACACACACACACGCCTGTCTTCCTGCGTTACCGCCCGGGAGCCTCCGCTGCGCGCTGCTGTATGAAGGGTTATATAAGGTTATATAAGCAGCCAGTCATGGCGGAGCTGCAGTAATGTAATTAGTCAGGAGCCTGCAGGCGAGGGAGGTGACCCACACTACACCGAATTTCCCATAAACCCTGCTGCGCATTAGCGTCTCTCTCCGGCGCCCCTCATGACGGACTCCGCAGTCCGTTGGCATCACGCGAGCGTCCCGGCTTTTCTGTTCCGTCAACAGTTTCAGCAACATCTGCTTTAAATGAGGTCTGCTGGAGGTGGACAGAGAACTTTCTCTGTCACCGCAGTACCAGGACTGACCACTAGGGCTTCAACGCTTTCTAATAAAGTCAGCATCAGTTCAAAAGGCCTTGGTGACGGCAGCCTCGGAGGATCAACGCAATGCAAAAGCTGCAACACAGCTGCCATATCTGCATCACCACTGTGGACGAAAACAATGCAGCAAAGTTTCCACGCAGCTACGACACATAAACTGAAACAATAAGAGCAGCGAGACGCAGCATGACTGCAGAAACGCTGCAAAAGCTGTGGCATGATGCTCAAGCAGCTAAATGAATGAAAAAAACCACAGTAGCAATGCAACAGCAGAACATGACACAGACTACAAACCTGCTGAAGTGGCAGCGCAGCTGAAAAGCAGCAGCAACCACAAAGCTGATAAAGATAAGCACAGAGGCAGCTACGCTAACGCCAAAAGAAAACACAGCACTAAAGGTCACCAGTGATGGGAGGAACTGAGTTACAGTAAACACTGTTAATAACTAACTAGTTGCTTTTCCCAGCATTACAGCGCTGCTACCATTACTGATAATGAAATGCTGCACATTTCCATGACTGAGGGCGGAGCAGGAAGGAGCAGTGACGTGACAGAGATTCCGCCACACAGCTCTGATCACTGGATCAGACAGAGATGTAGGCATAGGAAGCCCAGAGTGTTTACAGGCAGCTTTTAAATGGAAGTACGGACATCTATTGCCATGCGTCTACTGTGTTCTATTATTCTTTCTCTTGTCTCATATTATCAAACAGCAGCATCTGAATAATTTACACTAATGTAGTGTTTCCTGTTTGGAATTTACTCTGTCAAGTTTCCTTTTATTTCATTGATCATATATTCATCTTTACAATAAATTATTGAACATGCATCTTAAAGTTCCATTAAGAGGGGATCCATACTCTCTGACATATTTAAACATGTTTTTTTTAACGCAATAGTTACTTTGCCTTGTCATTAGTTACTTTTAAAATAGTTTAACTCAGTTACTTTTCTGAGGAAGTAGTAACTTGTGCAACACCGAAAGTCACAAACTGGTGCAAAAGCTGCAGTTGAAAGGCTACTGCACAAGTTGTAACATGAACACAAAACAACTGCAACACCATGTAACAGAAAATGCATCAATATTACCGAAGCTGATGGGAAAACCTCAACATGAATGTAAAAGCTCAGAAATCGCAAAGGCCTCAACAGAAGCAACAACGGCGAGAAAAACAGCAGGTCCACAGTAACAAAGCCAATCAAAAGCAGTGACAGACGCCAAACTGCGGGATCCATGCCAAAGTCACAGAGCTAATGCAAAAACCTGACACCAGAGCAAAAGCCTCACCTCTAATGCAAACGCTGCAGCAAGCGCAAAAGCCGTGACACGGACACAAAAGCCACACAACGAATGAAAAAGCAACAGCTTTAATGCAAAAGCTGCAACTATCAGACAAAAACCACAGCGCTGCAGCAAATGTCAAAACACAAGTGCAAAAGCTGTGGCACTAATGTAGAAGCTGCCATGTGAATGCTGGGTACCGAGCTGTGTTCATGAGGTTCGACCCGAGGCCTGAAGAGGTCTTGATCAGAACCCAGGTGGAGGTCTTAGTGTGCAAAGTGTGCATGTTCTTCCTGAGCGCATTTAGCTTTTCTCAGACTTCTCTCAACAATACAAACCTATTCTTATTAGGTAAAAGGAGGCTGCAGCTGTCCTGCTGCACCTTCAGCCACTGGGTGGACGGACGGATGGATGAATGACGGATGGATGGATGAATGACGGATGGATGGATGATGGATGGATGGATGATGGATGGATGGATGAATGACGGATGGATGGATGATGGATGGATGGATGATGGATGGATGGATGAATGACGGATGGATGGATGATGGATGGATGGATGACGGATGGATGAATGATGGATGGATGAATGACGGATGGATGGATGATGGATGGATGGATGATGTTCCAGTTTAATCATATCTACGCTGCACTTCTTCCTGCTGCCACTGAAGCCAGAGGAGTCATTTGGGTGGAGGTCTTACTGGACCCAGATGTTGTGTAGCTCCGTCTCACACAGACACACACAGGTGTGAGGTTGTGGGCGTGTCTGGACTCACCCTGCGTCGATGCTCTGGGCGCTGAGCGACGCCGACCCGGACTCCGTGCCGCTCTCGGCGTCGCTGTCGCTCTGGTACTCCACCGGAGACGTGGAGCCCGGCTTGATCCGAACTGTGGACGGACGGGGAGAGACAGGAGGGCGAAGGGGGGGGCGGGATGGAAGGAAGTGAGGGAAGAAGGGGGGTGAGGAGGGGTTGAGAGGGACAGAGGGGAACAGCAGGGGGTCAACAACTCCACAGCCATGTTGGATTCCAACAATGTAGCAAGACAAAGACTTCCAGTGTGTGTGTGTGTGTGTGTGTGTGTGTGTGTGTGTGTGTGTGTGTGTGTGTGTGTGTGTGTGTGTGTGTGTGTGTGTGTGTGTGTGTGTGTGTGTGTGTGTGTGTGTGTGTGTGTGTTAGGTGTGGTCTGCCAGTCTGCAGAACTGCCGGATCAGATGCAGGCCTGAACCCTGCGCTGCATTTCTCTGCATGACTAATTCTTTCTCATCTGGGTCCAAAATGTCCCGACAGGTCTCCAGGTCTCCAGTTCGCTTCTCCCCGTCCCGACAACCTCCGCAGCCTCTCACTGAGCCAAAGCAGGCGGACCGGGATGCGAGCAGATGCTAATGCCAAATTTTCCAAACTCACAGACAACACAGCTAGTTAGCAGCTCCGAAGAAGACGAATGTCTGCAGGCGATGGCCGGGCTCCGCCGGTTGTTCTCCAGGTCTGACAAGCTGCTACGAATCCACCCGCCCCGATTCCTCAAGAGGAAGAAGGAAGCTTCAGACTGAAGCCGTGCCTCTCTGTTCTCACTGCTCGGACGCCAGGTGGACCACGGACGTTAGACTTCATGTTCAGGCAGAGACTGGCACCTTCGGTTTGGAAGGTCGTTAAAAAAATCAGGAGCTCACAGCTGACTGGCTCAGTTCCATTCAGGTCTGAAGTGAATTCAGTAAATCAGAGCACTTCAGTGGATTTTAGCTGATTTATTTCCGTCCTCACAGCATTTAAATGTACTGACAGGAAGTCCAGTGGTTGTTGCTGTAGGGCTGATGTGACGGGCGTGTGGACGAGCTGCAGCACCACAGCGAAGAGCGGCGTCGGAAGCAGCTGCTTCTCCGACCTCCTGCCTCAGCGGCGCCACCTGCTGATGCCTGAAGCAGCAGCTCTGGAGGCTCTGCCCGCCGAATACGATCTGATTCAACACGAAACGTGAAGTTAGGTCTACGCATTAGTCAGAGAGGGCTCTAAACTCAGACCAGCTGCCTCTGCAGAAATGAACATTAAGTCTGTAACTTCCTTCTGGACCAAACAAGGAAACTGAGAGAAGCGGTTTGTGAAAGTGGAGCACCGTCCTCCCTCTAACTGATACATGATGTTTTTCATTTTCAGTCACTCCTTCAGTTTTCCCTCTTTCGATGGGTGAAGGGTTAAGATTCAATGTCTTTAGCTGTGAGTGAAAAGGGAACAAAGAGCACTCGTGAAATCTTACGTGAAGGACTCCACAGAGAGCGCGGTGTGTTTAACCCTTTCACAAATCCTCCAAACAGACTCTGTAACGCGGCGCGACACAACTTCTTCTGGCATGTACCAAACGTCACAAGCTGTAGAGGTCAGAGCGCCGGAGCCTGTTCAGGCCACTTCAGGCCGTGCAGGCCGAGTCCCGGCCCGAGTCCCGGCCCGAGTCCCGGCCCGGCGTCGCTCTGAGGGGCGGAGGCCCGCTGTCACCAGGGTGCAGCTTCCCGCGGTGTTGGCTCAGGGGCGGATCGCACCGTCTTCAACTACTTCATTCACCGAGGGCTTAATGGGAATCAGGGAGAAGCCGTTCAGACCAGCAGCTGCAGAAAACCTGCCTGCTGCTGCGCTGCTTCTGGATTCACAATTTCCTCTGGGTACCTGAACAAACGAATCAATAAAGTCCTATCCACCCATCCATCCATTTATCTTTTTATCTATCTAGAAATGCCAAAACGCTGCAGTTAGCATGCCAGGCCATGAGTTGGAGCCGTGGCGTTAGAACTCTACACTATGGCTGAGATGCACATGACCAGTAGCTGCTTTTCACGAAACTCCAACTTTCCAGTGTGGAAGAAGAAAAGAAGTCGCAGCATTTTTTTAAAGTTCTGCCTCGTTGCCGCTTTTAAAAAGTTGTGTTTTCAGTGTAAACAAGCTGCCAAACTGCAGCCGAGCCTTTCTGTTTAGAGGGTGGACGGAGCACGGCGAGAACCCGGGAGCTGGACGTCTTGCTGGAGGAAGATACCGAACACATCGCAGGGAACGGAATTTGGCAAAAGAAAAACATAAACAATCTGAAGGATGATGGGAAAAATCTGAGCCATAAAAGAGAGTCAGGCCTGAGGCGGTAAATCACAGAGAGTATCTGATCATAAAGTCCATAATGTGAGTATCAACAGCTGCACCTTCCTCTCCGAGTCCGGAGACTCCGCCTCGAGAAATAACTCAAATAAAATCAATCAGCAGCGACTGCAGCGTTCCTCTCCCTCCGTCTGCTCCGCTGGGCGGGGACATCGATCATCTGGCCCGTATGGAGAGCGTCCAGGCTGACAGAGACGGACGGAGACGGACGGACAGCCGACAGGCGCTCAGCGGAACGTCCCACAGCAGCTCCCCGAGGACAGGCTGGTCTCCGGAGAACCACAGCCGGAGACGCAGCCGCCGGCCTGACAGCGACGGGCTGACGGGGAGAGCGGCGCCTGCCGGCATGACGCCCGGCGGTCCCGGGGCCGGGGACCGTCCCGGGGCCCAGCAGTCCCGGGGCCCAGCAGTCCCGGGGCCCAGCAGTCCCGGGGCCCAGCAGTCCCGGGGCCGGGGACCGTCCCGGGGCCCAGCAGTCCTGGGGCCCAGCAGTCCCAGGGCCGGGGACCATCCCGGGGCCGGGGAGCGTCCCGGGGCCGGGGACTGTCCCGGGGCCGGGGAGCGTCCTAGCTTCCCCCAGCGCCTCAGAGACTGAGGGACGGACTGAAAAAGGTCAATGAGACAGAGCTCTGTCTCTCACTGGTTGCCATAGTAACCTTTACCGCTGACTTGGCCACATTTACATGGGATTTGAACCTGTGTTCCACTGAGGGGCAAGACTAACTCGGCAGATAGCATTAGCATTAGCATTAGCATTGGCATTAGCAGAACGGTCGTCGCAGGTTGGCACAGTTCTAATAAGTTCTGCTACAAGAGACATGATGGTGGTACGTTATCAACAAGTTCCCTGGTTCGAATCCCACTGCTCGCACCACTGCCAACCCCCACCACGACTCAGGAAAGGCATTCTGGGAGACACCTGTGCCAAATCAAACGCGGTAGAGTCTCCACCCACCCGAGCCCCGGTGCAGACTGGAGCCGCCGCCTCACCTGAGCCCTCTGAGCGTCCGTCGCTGCCGATGAGCGGCACGGTGATGGCGGCCGTGGCGACGCCGTCGGTGGGCATGGTGGTGTAGACCACCGGCAGGGACTGCACCACCACGGGGATGGTCTGCAGCTGGCCCACCTTGCTGGGCATGCTGACCGACGGGATGGTGTGGATGACGTGGAGGATCTGCTGGCCGCCGGCGCCCTGCGTGGCCAAGATGGAGCCCGGCGAGAGGACCTGCGGGGGCGAGAGGAGGACGGGTGAGGGCGGCGGCAGAGGGCCGGGCGAGGAGGGGGACGGGAGGCGGAGCCGGCCGTTACCATGGAGCCTATGGACTGTACGGCGGAGGGGACGGGCGTGGCGGACAGGCCGGGCTGGCTCGCCGTGCTGCCGGGCGGCTGGTTGGCCGCGGCGCTGGCGGAGCGCGGCTTGTTGAGGGACAGGTCCACCGGCTCGGTCTGGTCCTCCGGGGGACCCGACGGTGGCGAGGACGGCTCCGACTTACACTCCGCCTTCAGCTTCAGGTCTGTCGGCTGCGAGCCGTCGTCACCTACATGGGCCTGCTGGAGACGAGACGAGAGGACAGCATGAGACACGTCCAGAGACAGCATGAGACACGTCCAGAGACAGCAAGAGACACGTCCAGAGACACGTCCAGAGACAGCATGAGACACGTCCAGAGACAGCAAGAGACACGTCCAGAGACACATCCAGAGACACGTCCAGAGACAGCATGAGACATGTCCAGAGACGCGTCCAGAGACACTTTCCAGACAGAAGTCCCCGAGACACGGGCATCAGACAGCACTCATCAACACTCCCTGCTAACCTCAGCCTTTTCACTTTCCAGTCATTCAGAGCTTGCGGGGTTAGACATGGAGCTGGTCTGTAAAACGGTGGAGTCCTGCCGCACACTGCCGGACACACAAATCCCTCCACAGCCACCAGACGCTGACGGAAGCTCTCGTGTTGCAGGGATATGCATCCCGAGTGTAGCGCTCGCTAACTGTAGCGGCGAACAGGCCGGGAAATCAGACAGTTCAGTGCGACTGCAGCGCGGCGCCAGGACCGTTCTCTGACTTTGAGCCATGTTTAGTGAAAAACGAGAAGAAAGCATGTTGAGTTCGCTGCAGCTCTGCTTCTCCCTGCTGGAGCTCAGAGAGCAGCAGCTGAACGTCAGAGGCAGCAGAGCGGTTCACCGGGGGTCCTGGGGGCTTCGCCCACGGTTCGGGGCTCTGGGGAAACGCTTCACATGCGTCCATGCGGCCGATAGCAGGCTTCCTCCCGCTACGCCCCAGATTCCCAGCATGCTCGGAGGAGGGCGGCGGCGGCCCTTGGCCTCTGCCGCCGCCAGGGCTCAGCTGCTCCCGGAACAATGGCTGCTGTGTGGAGCGCCGGGGGGGCGGGGGCGTACGGAGAGACTGGTACTGATTGAGAGAGACAGACAGAAAGAGAGACAGGAGGAATGAACCCCCCCCCCCCCCCCCCCAACCCCCCCCCCCCCCCCCCCCCCCAAACCCCCCCGGTCCAGGACCTGGACTCGGTCCAGCTCAGCTCAGCACTGTTTGGCTGAGGGTGCAGCGGGGAGGGCGGAGCCAGAGCTACGCCCTGTTATCAGGTCACACAGTTCAGCTGGAGGCGGGGCCGGAGGACACACACTCACACTCACACACACTCACACTCACACACATACACACACACACTGACACACAACAGACACACAAACCTACAAACCGACAATCCTACACACACACACTGACACACAACAGAGACAAACTGACACAAACACAGAAGCAGGCTGACGCACACACACACACACACACACACACACAGACACACACACACACACACACACACACACACACACACACACACACACACACACACACACGCGTCCATCAATCTGCTGCAGCCGCTCAGCATCTCGTCTGCAGATGCTGGCGACGCGGCCGCCGTCCTACGAGTTTCGCTACATTACAGCTTTCTGCACGGAACAGATTCAGGACATTCCTCACATTTCTCTGTTTTCTGAACAACAAACTGCAGAAACGGTGAACTGGAAACCTACAACGTCAGATCAGTTCAGCTCTCCTCAGTACTCTGTGTTCAAGAACATCAGGAGGAGAGGAGAGAGAGAGGGAGAGAGACAGAGAGAGATGCAGATGTGACCCTGGTCTAAACTTGCTGAGTTGAGTGTGAATACGAGAAGCTGCTGTTGACAGAAGAGAAGAAGAAGAGGAGGAAGCTGAGCGGAGGACGGCGGCCGGCCGTAACGTGATTAGAGTGAGACGGCCTGAAAAACTTTAAAAACCCTGGCAGGGAGGAGAAACGGAGCTGAGAGGGAAAACGAGGTGTGAAAGAAGTGAGGGAGTGGGTGAGGCGGAGACGACGGAGAGAGACGGCGGAGAGGAAGGAACAGAGTGGGTGGGAAAGGCCTGGCGTTGCCATGGAAACTGGGAGCCATCAGCTGACTCCATGTTTTCCACTCGTTCCCCACCCACCACCACCCTTCCCTTCCGTCACTCCGCCCCCTCCTCCCCGTCTCGCCCTCCATCCCCGCCACACCTCTGTTCACCTTTCCTCCAGCTTCCCTCGCTCCCAGCCACGCCCGCCTCCATCCGCCTCACCCTCTCCACCTACACCAGCTTCCGTTCCGCTCGCTCCAGTGTTTTTCCCCTGGCTCCCCTCTCTCCCTCTCTCTCCCTCCCCTCCTCTCCTTCCTTTTTTCACGGTAGCTCAGATTAAACCCACAACTATGTGCGAAATCCCCAAAAGAAGAGACTGAAAGGCTGAAGTCCGATAGAAAAGCCCAGAAAGAAAAAAATCCTCTCTGGACTCCAGCGAGCTCTGCGATCAGAGAGAGAGAGAGAGGGAGAGAGAGAGAGAGAGGAGGAAAAACAGCTTCTCTGAGGACACAGCGATGAGCTCAGAAATGAGACGCAGGAAGAGACGAGATCCAGGACAGCAGTCCAGCGTCAGAAGAGGGTTTTCATCATCACTGTTCAGCTCTGACGGTTTTCCAGCTGAAATCAGATCAGAGCTGATGTATAAAAAGGTTCCGGTGGATCGTTCTGGTCGGGGGTTCGGTTCTCCCTCTCCCTGCCGTGAGGCAGCAGGGCGACCCACTGCACCACAGTGTCCACTGGCGGTAACCTGCGTGACCTTCAGGCTGCCCTGGGGTCAAACGCTCTCTGAGCAGAACCGGCCCGGGAGCCAGCCCGCCGCCTCCGCCCACCGCCTCGCTTCTACCGCTCCGTCAGAAAATGGGTCACCCCGTCTTCGCCTCGCAATTAATTCATGCGATGTGGAAGCTGAACGGAGGCAGCGGCTGCAGCGCGTCCAGAGGACTTTAATCCAGCGGTAGCTCCGCCGCTCACACGGCCGGACGGCCGGCGTGATCCACGAGCCGCGAGGTGAAAACGTACGGCGGCCTTTAGAGAGCGGCGCTGCAGGGTCGCAGCTTCACAGGGAGAGGACTCATTTCATTTCTCTGTGTCTGAACTCAAGCCAAGATCACAGCGTCACCATTCACCCATTCATCTTGATGAGAGCCAGGGTTACAGTGACCAGCAGCCGCCACTGAACTTCGACTCAAACATCAGTTTTTACAGGATTATTACAAAAATGTAGTTCATGTACAAAAACGCCATTTGTTTTTACATTTATTATTATTAATAATAATAATATCATTTGTAGTATATTGATTATATTATGTATTGTATTTCACTTATTTTCTTTAGGCTTTATGATTAAGATGTAATTATTTTACATTTGTCAATCTTTATTTTGAAATGAAACAATAATACTAAAAAGGACAATTTTTTAATATTTAAGCAAAAAATGAAAAAAATTCAAACAGAAAAGTCAGACACGGACCTTTACTTCATACATCACCTGTATTTTATGTCTGTTTCACGTTTCAGTCTAATATTTCCTGTCAGTAACAGTACTTTTCACATGTTGACCTCTTTACACTAATCGCTGGACAGCACATGGATTTGTGAAGACGTCGCATAAAGGCCTCCCGTAAAGTCCGGGGCAGCGAGGTGGAAAACCGCCCCACGCCGGGGCAAACGGGCTCCAGTTACCGGGCCGAGGTGCTGAAAGCTGAACGGCCGGCGACACACACCGAGGTGGAAACCCTCCAATGGGAGCGAAGGGCCGGCAGTGTGTGTGTCGCTGCTGCAGGAGAGGTGACAGGAGGACAGCACCGCGATACACACACCTACCACACACCGATCCTGCTTACAGGCCTGCATGCAGCGCACGTGTGTGTGTGTGTCTGTGTGTGTGTGTGTGTGTGTGTGTGTGTGTGTGTGTGTGTGTGTGTGTGTGTGTGTGTGTGTGTGTGTGTGTGTGTGTACTGGAGTGTGAAGGCAGATAGAGGCTATATAATAAAGACAGAGAGCAAAAACAACAGCTGGGGGAGATATTAACCACAGAGACATGCAGCACCGCCCAAGAACGAACACACACACACACACACACACACAGACTCCACCCCTTTACAGCCCGACCCACCCATTGCAACACCAACTGCCCCCACCCTGTGTTTAAAGGGCAAATCTGCTACTTCTGTGCTTCACCCACCTGTTGGCAGCTCAGAGAGTCTCAGTAACTACACTTGAGTCTCGGTGCCTCTGGTTGAGTCTCAGTGAGTCTCAGTGTCTCTGGTTGAGTCCCAGTGCCTCTGGTTGAGTCTCAGTGTCTCTGGTTGAGTCTCAGTGTCTCTGGTTGAGTCTCGGTGTCTCTGGTTGAGTCTCGGTGAGTCTCAGTGTCTCTGGTTGAGTCTCGGTGTCTCTGGTTGAGTCTCAGTGTCTCTGGTTGAGTCTCAGTGTCTCTGGTTGAGTCTCGGTGTCTCTGGTTGAGTCTCAGTGAGTCTCAGTGTCTCTGGTTGAGTCTCAGTGTCTCTGGTTGAGTCTCAGTGTCTCTGGTTGAGTCTCAGTGTCTCTGGTTGAGTCTCGGTGTCTCTGGTTGAGTCTCGGTGAGTCTCAGTGTCTCTGGTTGAGTCTCGGTGTCTCTGGTTGAGTCTCAGTGTCTCTGGTTGAGTCTCAGTGTCTCTGGTTGAGTCTCGGTGTCTCTGGTTGAGTCTCGGTGAGTCTCAGTGTCTCTGGTTGAGTCTCAGTGTCTCTGGTTGAGTCTTGGTGAGTCTCGGTGCCTCTGGTTGAGTGTCAGTGAGTCTCATTGGCTCTGGTTGAGTCCCGGTGAGTCTCAGTGTCTCTGGTTGAGTCTCGGTGCCTCTGGTTGAGTCTCAGTGTCTCTGGTTGAGTCTCAGTGTCTCTGGTTGAGTCTCGGTGTCTCTGGTTGAGTCTCGGTGAGTCTCAGTGTCTCTGGTTGAGTCTCGGTGTCTCTGGTTGAGTCTCAGTGTCTCTGGTTGAGTCTCAGTGTCTCTGGTTGAGTCTCGGTGTCTCTGGTTGAGTCTCAGTGAGTCTCAGTGTCTCTGGTTGAGTCTCAGTGTCTCTGGTTGAGTCTCAGTGTCTCTGGTTGAGTCTCAGTGTCTCTGGTTGAGTCTCGGTGTCTCTGGTTGAGTCTCGGTGAGTCTCAGTGTCTCTGGTTGAGTCTCGGTGTCTCTGGTTGAGTCTCGGTGTCTCTGGTTGAGTCTCGGTGTCTCTGGTTGAGTCTCAGTGTCTCTGGTTGAGTCTCGGTGAGTCTCAGTGTCTCTGGTTGAGTCTCAGTGTCTCTGGTTGAGTCTTGGTGAGTCTCGGTGCCTCTGGTTGAGTGTCAGTGAGTCTCATTGGCTCTGGTTGAGTCCCGGTGAGTCTCAGTGTCTCTGGTTGAGTCTCGGTGCCTCTGGTTGAGTCTCAGTGCCTCTGGTTGAGTCTCGGTGAGTCTCAGTGTCTCTGGTTGAGTCTCAGTGTCTCTGGTTGAGTCTCGGTGAGTCTCAGTGTCTCTGGTTGAGTCACAGTGTCTCTGGTTGAGTCTTGGTGAGTCTCGGTGCCTCTGGTTGAGTGTCAGTGAGTCTCATTGGCTCTGGTTGAGTCTCGGTGAGTCTCAGTGTCTCTGGTTGAGTCTCGGTGCCTCTGGTTGAGTCTCGGTGAGTCTCGGTGAGTCTCAGTGCCTCTGGTTGAGTCTCAATGTATTTCAGACTGCCTCTATGAGTCCCAGGCCGGCTGCTGCCTCCCCGCTCCCTCTTACCTAATGGGAGTTGCCAGTGTTGATTTCCAGGGTGCTTAGTAACTGGGTGAACGCCCACACAGGATGGCCCGACTCCAACCTCCCAGCAAACTCTGCACCGCTTTAATTACAGCCGTGCAGCTCACTGCAGATATGTGCACAATGCAACTTCCCTTTCTACACTTCGACAAACAAACCTCACCTAGCCTGAGCACTGCGGCACCGCGGCACAGTGGAGCAGTGGCTGGGACTCTCCCCTCATGGAAATAAGAACCTGGCTCGACTCACAGCCTGAAGTCTGGAGGACTTCGTGCTAAATGTGGGAAACACAACACTAAATGTAAACCTTCCTAACCACAGGAGGGCGCCAACGGTGACACCAGACGAGAGGTGGAAAAGGTTTAATCTGAATTTTAAACCTTTCAGTGTTGCAGATCCCATCTATAAAGTTTCTATCCTGATGAAAGCTGGGGAGCCACATCCAGTTTGAGCCCAAGATTTAATAATTTACCTGGAAATCGAAGAGATGTTCGGCTTCTCATCGGTGGAAATCTACAAATGTCAGGCACAGAATCTTAGTCATGACTCGGTTAAAAAGCTTTTGTCCCGATCTGGGTGCCTGTTTACAGCACAACGGTGCTCGACTCACTGAAAACACAACTTTTCAAAGTCCTTTAGTCTCAGGCGATGGGGGAACGCCACTTTTCTGCAACGCAAGTTCGACCATTCAAACAAATCTCACTAAAAGGTCTTGAACATGGAAACAAATTAAAGTTCAAATGTGGGCACAGCAATGTATTTTATCCAGCAGGGGGTCACTGATGTGAACACAACTTCGACTCTGTGTCTAAAATAATGCTGGCATCCTAAATGTTATGAGTTCCAATAAAGAACATACAGATTACAGGGACTCGTGTTTGTAATAAAGGGCCATTTTTCAGCGTTTGGCTCTGAGTGCTCCTCCACTCTCAGCCTGTTAACGGAGCTTTTATGAGTTTCCTCTGTGAGGATGTGCCAGGACTTGTTGGATATTCTTCAGCGTGTGCAGACGGACACGCTGAACCTCCCGACGGCGACGGTCACCAGTCAGAGCAGTCAGAGCCCCGCCCCCCCGCCGCCCGCTCGTCACTCCGGACCTCGACTGACGCCCTCCAATCCCCGCAGAACGTCCTCTGAATCAATCAGCTCTTCTCAATCAATCCTCTTTTCAGGCAACAGGCTGGATCCGCGAATCAAACACCACTGCTGTGGTCCGACAAGCTTTCCAGAGACTGAGGAAAGACCCGAGGTCGGCTCAGAGAGCACGCACAACTGAAACAGCAAAAATCCAATTTCTCAGCTTTAACCTGATTACAGTTCCCCCAAGAGCGTCCTATTCATTCCAGGATCAACATCAAGAAGGAAACACTCTCCGACAGAGACGTACTGACCTGCTGTTTATTATAAAATCACCACGTGTCGAGATAGAAAACTACACCGAGCCCGGCCCAGCCGGCGGTCGAACCCTCAGCACGGCAGACGAGACGAGAAGTGTTGGACCTGCAGGAATCCAACAGGCTCCCTGTGAAAACCAACAGCTACCAGAGCAAAGTCGAAGGAGACAGAACCCTGCCGGTGGATCCGTCCTGGAAATCCCAGCCTGTTACTGCACATCCAAGCCAACGCTGACAGCACAGGGCTTTCCAGGGAAATGAAAAACTTTTAGTACGTTTTGGGGATGTGTTTGAGAATGCTGTGTAGATACAGAGGAAAACGTAACACAACGCTGCTGCGTTTCCATGGAAACAAAATGAGAAACGTGGCGTGAACGGGCCTAAGACACAGCAGGTCCCAGTGAATCTGTTTGTTAAACTCAACGGTTTTAGTTCACCCTTTTTTCAGCAGCTACTGGGAACTGCAGGAAAAACAGTCTTTGAACTGAAACACATATGGGCTGGTCCGGTCTAATGCTGTCAGGTGATCAACTGGAATCGAACATGAAAAAACGCCCTACTTGACAATTTAACAGTTTCAAAGGACCAGACCTGGAAAACAGAGTTCTGCGTAAGAACCCCACACCTTTCCAAACAGACAGACACAGAGCTGAATAAAGAAAGCACGGCCTTACTGCAGCATGTAAATACTTCCACCTCCAAACAAATCCCCTCCTGCTTCACAAAATGTTGGCACGAGCTTAGCGATAAGGGAGCTTAAACTGGGAAAATGTGAGGAGTCGCTGCTAAAGAGCAGTAATGTGGAAAAATCTTGATGTTCCAAAACCTTGAACTCATCATTAAAGCAGCGTTATCAGGAAGGGTTGGGGTTAGATGAGCCACACCAGCCCATCTGGAGCAGCCCTCATGGTTCTCTGTGGAAAAAAGAAAAGCTTTCCCTCCACAGCTGAGATGGAGGACAGACATGCAGGAGCAGCCGTCGAGGTCTGCAGGGGGACGCTCTGCCACCGCTGCGACTCTCGGCTCTCCAGAAAATAATCCACCGCTTCCTGTCTGCGTCACCGCTGCAGCTCGCTTTGTCCACTTCCTGGAAGCTCCAGTGGAGAGGAGGGCTGCCAAGCCTGACATCACCACCCTGCAGCACACAGGCGCCTGCCCCATCTGCCCCAGCCAGCCCAGATCTGCCCCTCAACCCACCCAGATCTGCCCCATCACACTGAGATCTGCCCCAGCCAGCCCAGATCTGCCCCTCAACCCACCGAGATCTGCCCCATCACACTGAGATCTGCCCCAACCAGCCCAGACCTGCCCCATCACACTGGGATCTGCCCCAGCCAGCCCAGATCTGCCCCATCCCACTGAGATCTGCCCCATCACACTGGGATCTGCCCCAACCAGCCTAGATCTGCCCCTCAACCCACCCAGATCTGCCCCATCACACTGAGATCTGCCCCAACCAGCCCAGATCTGCCCCATCACACCCACATCTGCCTCCATCACACCCAGATCTGCCCCAACTCACACAGATTTGCCCCGATCCCACTGATATCTGCCGCAGCACACCTTCGCTCACTCCCAACATCAAGAGATTGTGAATGTACTGTCCTGAATGCTCACACACACACACACACACACACACACACACACACACACACACACACACACACAACTAACTCGCTAGCAAAGCCCTCCTGGCCAAAGCACAGTAAACAGGCCTCTAACCTCTTATGTCTCATGCTCTCTACCACACAGGGAGCAATGGAGAGAGAGACTGTATGTGTGTGTGTGTGTGTGTGTGTGTGTGTGTGTGTGTGTGTGTGTGTGTGTGTGTGTGTGTGTGTGTGTTGTGGCCTCTCTGTGCATGAGTGCTCTTGTTTGCTAGGGGACAACTGGCTTGTTTATGTGCATACATCAGTGCTACGCACACACACATGCACATGCGCATCAACACACATGCACACGAACACACGTACAGAGGGCCTCATTGTTTGTTTGTGCATGCATGTGCACGTGCACATGCATGCACAAACATGCGCGTGTGCGTGCGTATGTGTGTGCCTCCTGCATGTGTGTATAAGAGAGATTACAGGGCTATTCACTGTGCTGTGCTGGCAGGTATTCAGTGTGTGTGTGTGTGTGTGTGTGTGTGTGTGTGTGTGTGTGTGTGTGTGTGTGTGTGTGTGTGTGTGTCTTCGCCTTTCGCTGAAGAGGGGAGTTAGGAAAAGAGGGAGAGGGTGAGGAGGGGGCAGGGAGAGAGTGAGAGACACTGGTTTGGAAAGGTGGAGGAGGAAGAGGAGGTGGAGGAAGAGGAGGAGTGAAGGGGGGAGGGGTCAGGCTACACACACACACACGCACAAACACACACACACACTTTTCGGCAACTCCCGCCAGAGCCGCGGTTGCCATGGCGACGTGGCGAGCGGAAGCAGAGCCTCCCTCAACATATCCTATTAGGGTGAGAGAGAGCGAGAGAGAGCAAGAGAGAGAGAGGGAGAGAGAGGGAGAGAGAGGGAGAGGAAGTAGAGTAAAGTGTGGGAGTTTGAAAGTAAGAGCGAGTCAGAGGGAGGATGAGGAGATGAAAGTGTGTCTGCTGAGAGCGAGTCGGTGGGAGAACCTGAGGAAGTCAGACGGTTTGTTCCTGACCTGCTGCTGACCTCTGACCTGCTTTCTTCCAGCAGACCAGCAGCAGTGAACTCCATCTCACTCTCACTGTGATCTGCTGCTGACAGGCGTCTGCATGCCGGGCCAGCAGGGGGCGCTGTGCTTTTTATATAGCACAACCAGAGGCTGCGGTGAGTGCTTCTGCACATGCCCAGTAGACGTTGCTAATGCTTGTGCGTGTGGTTTCTTTACAAGAACAACCAGACGCAGCAGCTGGCGTCCCAACATGCTAGCTCCATCATTTTCAGCGATGTTCTAAAAACATCTCTGTGAAAATGAAAAACAAACCAAAGAACAAGGAGTGAAGGAGGAAGTCAAGAACAGTTACCATAGCAACAGGAGATGTCGTGCTAACAGGCTGTTAGCTTTAGCGACTGGTGACTTTCCACTGAAACTGGAAATCTGCTGTTTGAATATCGATTGTTATGATTGGTCAAGGAAAGCACACATGCTAGCGAACTGCCAAACCGTTATTTAGGTTGTTGAAAGAGACATAAAACCAAAAGAGAGGGTAGCGACAACAGAGCAGGTCCAGCTGGAGCTGGGAGGCGAGCAGTAAGCCGGGTATTTTCAGCTCCCTGCGGAGCGAATACCAAGAGGATCTGCTTCCTGGAGACTTTATCTTTGGACAGGAAACTCCACTCCCATCTGTTAGCGACAGCCGCAGAGGTATGGTCAGCGCACACACACACACACACACACACACACACACACACCCACTGCTTAATGATCCCTTACGCAATAGTGCTCCACCCAGCCCCCACCCTGCACTAACCTAAACCACACCACAGCGCGCACACGCACACACACACACACACACACACACACACACACACACATACACACACACACACACACACAGGAGCGTGGCGGATCGACTCCACCTCGGCCCCTCACACACTGCCTCATGTGAACATCATTCAGCTTTCCTGGGATCTATCATCAGACGTGTGAAAACCACACGGTGGCGGCTGTAATCCCGCCCCGCCCTGCACTGAACTGGATCAATGATCAACTGGGATCTTCGCTACAATCGAATAAAGTCTTCAGGAACGGACTCTCTCTCTGCAGTTTGACTCGACGCACCGTGACGACCGTTCACCAGAGTTTGTTAGTGACCAACATAAAGAGGGTGGTCCCAGACCGGAGCCTGGGGGAACACCAAACATCTGAATGCTGGGAAAAGGAGCCAAGAAAACAGCGCCGTTTTGAAACCACTGCAATTCTTTATCTGCTTTAGAGTCAATAAAACATGCCAACTCCACAGGCAGGCCTCCTAATCCAGGTCCGGCTTTCACACACGTTCAGGTGAAAATGGAAAACTTTAGTTTGGGTGATTGTTTGCACAACAATGGAGCTCAGAGCCATTCAAAACGCAAATGTTTGAAAACGGCTCTCAAGGTGGAACTGTCTGACAACGCTGGGATCCGTCTCCACGTGGACGGAGGTGCTGCGCTCTGTGTGTTTATTATCTGATGTTCTGCACGCGCTCAGTGGCGGTGGAAGTTTTCTCAAATGAAGCTTGTCCGCCGGTGTGTCAGCAGGCCTGACGCGCTGACCACTGCACCTCCACGCAGCCCACAGCAGCCACTAAAGACAGGAAAGTTCCTGTTTTTCAGTCCAATTAAGTGAAAAAATGACCTTTCAGGTGGCGTCTTGACGGGGAGGCGTGTCTTCAGGCTGACCACACTGCAGGGCTGCAGCATCAGCTGAGTGTGTGTCGCTGTCTGTGCACACCACTCCCCGGCCTGCCCATCCCACATTCTCACATGCCGCCAGCGACACGCTCTAAAACCTGCGCTCTGCGCTGCGGATTAGTGGGATTTGGAGGCGGCGGGTCACAAGGCGCCTCCGAACCCGCCCGGCAACATCCGGGACGTCTGTCTCCGCAACGCCGTGCGGGATCAGCCCGGCGTTAAAACCGGAGCCTGACGGCAGACCGGAGGACCTGAGTGAAGACTTCCACCCTCGGAGCTCTCTAAGGCCGGTCTGTCTGGTTAGAAAGGTGAAGAACTTTCACACCTGAGGTCGCTGCAAACCGCCTGCTAACCGGGAAGAGTTCCACTGATCAAAACACAGGTTTAAAAAACAACTTCAACATCAGGGAATCTTCCTGTTTCTCTCTGGGAAAATTACATTTGAACGCTCTCTAAGTGGGAGCTTTAAGAAGACGATCGACACAAGGAGGAAAGAGGAGGAAGAAAATACTTGTTCCACCCTGTCTTGTCTTCCAGCCTCACCCCTCCAGCTGACACCACCCTCCTCCCTCCACCCTGGGTGTGCTACGCCGCGCCCTCCTCCGTCTCCGGTGTGCCATGTCTGTACACCCACCCTGCCGGCTGCGCCCGGCGACACTCACACACCCTGATGTGTTTATCGCCGGGATTCGGTTTAACTGGCGCTCAGAGATCCAGCCAGCAGTGAGCCCCGCAGGCACGATGGAGAGGAGAGCCGGTGAATCCGAGCAGCGAAGGCTGAAGCAGCACCATCAGTGGGAAGCTCTGATGAAGGACTTCATCCTAACAGTAACTTAAACCCACTCGTTATTAGAAATCACACCGACAACGTCTTTGATGTCAAACAGAAGATGAGTGTCCATGTGTGAAGACGTTACAGGTGATTTACAGAAAAGAGAAAAAAAAAACTGCAAAAAAACATAAAATCAGTGTTTGAACTTCTTCAGCAGAGACAGGCTGCATACAGCTGTATTTAAATTCTAAAAAACGGGCTCATGTTTCAGGATATTCACCATGTGGAAGTATTCAATCTGTCCTATCAGCTTTGAGGTTCAAAAAGCTTTGCTCAAAGGCTTCAAGGACGTCAAACCTGCAGCCTCGGCTACAAAGACGGTGACGTGATGAGACAAGAGTCAAAAACTAGCAGCTCACTGCAAAACTTAGTCTTTTTAAAGAAACAAACCAGAGAGAACAGGAGTTAGAAAGTGATGCTGGGAATTCAGAATGTTTCTATTTTCCACAGTGCTGCCGAACTGGGAACTTTCCCACTGAGAATAGGGAATAGTCGAATTTCCAATTTCATTTTGTTTAAAAAAAACTCATCTATATACTGCCTGACCGGGAAAAGAAAGACGACGTTACTGAACCCAGGAAGAAGAAGCGGACCAAGACGGACGGGAAACAAACAAGGAGTTGGGAAATAACGCTGTGTTCATGAGTAGCTGGGAATAAGCAACGCTCCCACTTCCCGCTACAGAGGAAGAAGAGGAGCTCAACTGCATCCCTCCATCAGTGTGTTGGAGCCGATGGGAGCAGATGAAGCGGTTTTCCCGTTGCCATGGGAACACTCCCAGCTGGAAGTGAAAAGTGGGACGTTTCGGTGCACAGATGCATCGCAGGACGGAACCGAGCGGAATTCCACTGATTTCTGATGTTCTGGGAAGTTTTCCAGATCTTTCTATCGAGCTGTCCTGCCTTCCTGACGGAGGCGGAGATCGAACCGTGGATTCACCGTAGCTAAACGTGCACCTGCAGTCAACCAAAAGCCGGTGTGAGCGGGAAGAAGTCAAGTCAGGGCCGATCTGACCTCCACAGAAACCTGAACCCTTCAAAACCAGCTCTGCTTCACCCTCTGTCCACCACTACCCAGAATTCCCTGTGTTCTCTGGAAGAAGTTAAAGGATTTTTTTTTTATTTTTACTTTTCTTTCAAATATAACCAATATTAAAGACTATATTTATATTACAATAATAATACGCCCTGTAGTGGCTTTAGTTCTTTTGAAAATGCTTCACAAAAAATTAGGAGTTGTGTGTTCAGTGCTCACCCAGACATCAGGCTGACCTCTGACCTCAGTCACCCCCCATCCTGGGAAGAGCCCCCTGATTGGATGATAACCTGCTCTGAGCTGAATCCAGGCTGATGGCTGCCATGACGCCTGTTCAGAGCGGAGCATCGTGGACGCCGCTTGGTGGTCTGATCAGAGACCCGGAACTCAAACTGGACTTCCTGCTTTCAGGACCCCGAGGCCTCGCCGCCGCCGCCGCCCCAACACGGAGCTACAGCGCTCAGAACAACGGAAACTGAGCTGATTTCTTCATGGAAGCTGCTGTTTTGGTTCATGTTTGCATTTTCTGACACAGAGCAACTGAAGAATAGAAGAATAAACTTCATTTGACCGAACGGCGAAGCTGAAGGTTTGACGCCGGGCTCTGAGCTGTCAGAGCGGCTCTTCCTGTGAACATGATCGAACACGATGCGAGCTGCAGCCACACCTCCCCACACCCGCCCACCTGCCTCCATCCACCCATCCATCCATCCATCCATCACCCTGCGGCTCGCCCCCCCTCCCCCGCCCCCGCCCTCCTCCTCACCGTGCACTCCATCTCCTCTGGCTCCGGTTTGATCTGTACAGAAGGCATGTCCTCCTCGTCCTCCTCCTCCTCCTCCTCCTCCTCTTCCTCCTGCTCCGCCGCTGCCTTCCTCTCTTCCTCCTTCACCTTCGCCGACTGTGTGGCCACTTCCTGTCGAGACCTGGCCGGCTCCTCTTTCCTCTCCTCCTCTTCCTGCACGGCAGGAGGAGGCGGCGGAGGAGGCGACGGCGCTGGCGGCGGCGAGCAGGACGGCGCCGCTCGCTTCTGGGCGTGCTTGGCCGGGCTCCTCTGCTTCTTCCGGGCACTGGCGGCGCTCTTCTTCTGCTTGGGAGTGGACTGGCACTGGGGAGCAGAGAGGAGCGAGGTTAGAGGAGGAACTCCATCACAGGAGGAGGGGGCGGGGCGGGGCGGGTGGGGCGGCCGGGGGTAAGGTAGGGAGGTGATAAGAGGGGGTGGGTCCGGAGAGAGGAGGAAAAAGAAGGGGGGATGGGGAAAAAGAGGCAAAACTTCAGAGCAGGAAGGAGAGAGCGAAAGACTGTTGAAGGAGAAGGAGAAGAGAGAAAAACATGGAAGTTCTACCTCTGCTGTAAAAGTCAGCTGCAGGAAACCTCTGAGCAGAGGAGCTACCACACACACACACACACACACACACACACACACAGAGTTTAAGAAGAGATTTTTAAAGAAGGGAGAAGGAGAGAAGAGCAGCAGAGACAAAAGGCCTGATCCTGAGGCGGCCAGTGAGGGAATGAGAGCGAAAGAGAAATAACAGAGAGAAGGGAGGAGTAGCCGTGAAGTGACCCCTCCCTCCCTTTCAGCAGCAGGCAGGCAGACACACCCAGCAACACACACACACACACACACGCAGGGAGTGCCAAGGCGCGCGCGCGCACACACACACACTTTCAGCTGCAAACACACCCCTTCGCCTCTTTTCTGTCTCACTTTTCCACTTCCTCTCTCAGCCCGTCGAACTTTTGTGTCCCAGAATGGCGGCCGGTCCAACAAGAGCCAGGCTCTGCATGGGAGTCACATTCTGGAAGACTCTGGGCTCTCTCCGGGTTCAAACGCAGCATGGCTCCAGCACTGCTCACACTTTTCCAGTTCCCTCCTCTCAACTCAGCACATTTACCGTCGGCACACACCTCAGGGTGATCGGCGGCTCAAACTCTTCACACTGCGAGCAGAACTCATCAGAACGGAGGGAATCCTCAACAAACTGATGTGATGTGAAGCAAAATGTGAAAAGAAGAGTTGAGAGTTTGACATTTACGCAGGTTCGATGGCTTGAATGTCAAAAAGAAGGAATCAATAGTTTCATGTCTGGGCTTTTCCAGAAATCTGTATTTATTCAACTGTATGTACTGTTTCATACATCATTCAAAAACTCAATTTTAAAATGCTAAAGTATTTTATTTATTCTTATTACATTTTTTGCAATCTGACGTATTTTTAAATTTTATTTCTGTTGTTCCGTTCATGTAATTCTCTAAATAATCTTTTGTTTTAATATTTTGTGTCTTTATTTTTGTAACTTTGACAAGCACTTTGCATGTATTTTAAAAATACTTTTTAAAAATGTGATCTTGCAATTTTTGTCTGTCTGTTTTGTAATGCAATACTTTTTTTTAATTCCAGCCTGATCAGAACGCTGCAGATTCCAGCGGTGGAGGCAGAGTGAGCTGCTGATCAAACCTCCCAGGTGGACTGAATAAAACAGACGCTTTTAGAAGCGCTGGTGTCGTGACCCCGGCTTTGCAGAAGTGGAAGTTGGTAGATAAACTTCGACTCCGTCACAGCTTCTCTGTTCTCCTTTCCTCCAGCTGCTGTGAACTCGGTCAGCTTGGTTTTTCTTTTTTTTCTACTTGTGGTTTTTAAAAGAAAAACACGCCACTTCCACTCTGTAACGCCTCCAACTTAAAGCTCACGCCTTCAAACATTCAGACACCGGCGCAGCTCCTGAACCTGACGTTAACATGACAAACGTCTCCCGGTGAGCAGCATTAGCATTAGCATTAGCTGTGATTAGCATCTGCATGCTTTAACGCAGCGTTTCCTCGCCGATTCGTCCAAAACCTCCATCTTCCTCGGCTCACTTCTCATGTCCTGCTGCACAACTTTTAATGAAGTAACTCAAACTGGAATCAGACTTTCCACATCAGTCAGGACTGCGGGTTCTTTCCATGTGTTTCTTCTACTAAGTGAGATTAAAGCCTCTCTGTGCTGAAACCACACGAGCAGAGAAAAGGTGTGTGTGTGTGTGTGTGTTTGAAAGTGGAGGAAGCCACAGGTCAGGCAGTTTTCATGCATGTCTGGCATGTTCCCCCCAGGAGAAACGTCAGAGTGTGTAGAAGGCGTCTGAGTGAGAGTTTGCAGTAAAAAGCCCAGCAGGGAGCGTCGGCAGGAAAACCTGAATCCGGCGCTCGGATTAAAGTCTCACCGACACGTCGATGGTTAATGTGTGCCGAGCGCAGAGCGCCGAGCAGACGTGGACTCTGAGCTGCAGGCCGACATGTGACCCCGCGAATTCCACAGCGAGGTGGGGCCTCCACCAATCAGGCAGGGCGTGGCAGAGCACCACCCTCCCTTCCACCCACACACACACACGCACACACACACACACACACGCTGCTCCCAGGCCCATTGTGAGGGGACAGAAGCCCCTCTGTGTCTCTAAACAAAGGTGCAGCTTGATGCCTCACCTTCCCCCCTCGGCGGCGGCGGCGGCCGAGCGGCCCGGTCCCGGTCTGGGGTTTCACCGGCCCTGCTGCTCGCCCGGGCTTCGTCTGCCGCATGTTTCCACCTTTTGTGCGGAAAGATGAGCCGCTGACACCCACACACTGTTTGTGCTGAACTGCGGGTTAAATTTAGATCGATTTTGACCTCCAGAACTTTCCCCAAGCACCAGGAACCACGGCAGGAGCGTCCGGCGGCTGCATTCAGGCTCCACTTTCACCACTGGAAACAAACTGCCGTTCACACGACTACGCTTGAAAACCATGTCCGCTCAGACGGGAACGGCAGAAACCATGCTGAAAACCACGTAGTTCTCACGCTGGGCCACTAGTGGCCGCTGTTCTGCAGTCATGAGTCCAGTCATGTAACCACAGAGAACAGCAGGCTGGAAGCACTGCCGACCCGCTGGACTGTCCTCAGGTTGGCCCACAAAGACCCACAAAGACCCACAAAGACCCGCGTTTCAAAAACCCACTCTTTGATAACCTCCGACTCCGTCTCCATGGAAACAGGTGAAACACCACTTCCCTGCGGTCAGTCGCTGTTCTGCACCTGCTCAGCAGACGGAAGACAACACCGTCCCAGTTCAGACGTGTGTGTGTGGATCATGTGTGCACGATACCGACGCCGTCTTCAGCCTTTCTGCTGTTTCCATGGAAACAGAGATCGTTTTCAAAGCGATGCTGTATAAACGAGAAACTTTTCTGAAACAGAAATCCGAACCCTGGTCGCGTAAACGGGGAATAATACGGCCTTTCTTCACTGGATCTGGGTGTAAGAAGTAAACCGGTGCAGTAGCAGCTTGTCAGGAAGTTCAGTTTTCAAAAAGTTGTGTTTTCAGTGAGCCTGAGCAGCTCTGCAGCTGAAACACACACCCCAAGAGATTTTCAGCTTTCTCTTAACCGCCGTCGAGGAAGTGAGGGATCAGAATCCAGAACATGATCCAGAACCAGACCGACCAGTCAGTTTAAATTCTCCAGAATGATTCATAACTGGAATGTGATCCTGGAGGACGTCTGGATCCTGGATCCACAGGACGCTCCAAACCTCTCCGACTGATGACACAGCCCAAACCGAAGCACTTTACAGATTACCCGTCACTCCATTTCTCCCCAGCTGACCTTTGACCTTTTCAGGACCTGACTGACCCTGGACTACATGTAATGTAGCCGCACTGAGGTGTGAAGGAAGGCGTCACACGCTGCGGTCAGACGTGGATCTAGCCGGACTCGCTCTGGAATTCCAAGGCACTGGGCTTTAAATTCACCAGGCTGCGAGAGGGGGCGGGGCTTCGAGGTCCATCACCCCACTGCGAGAGGGGGCGGGGCTTCGAGGTCCATCACCCCACTGCGAGAAGGGGCGGAGCTTCGAGGTCCGGCTTCGTCACCCGGGGAATCGGAACCGCAAAATTAACAGACCAACAGGAGACGGGAAGAAAACAACCAGGAACTGCTGCAGATCCAGCCTGATGCAGTGTGTGTGTGTGTGTGTGTGTGTGTGTGTGTGTGTGTGTGTGTGTAAAGCAGCACTAACGAATAGTGATAGTGTGAGGCTACGTGACAGTGGATGCGCATGTTGTGTGTGTAAATGAGGAGTGACAAGATGTGTGTGTGTGTGTGTGTGTGTGTGTGTGTGTGTGTGCTCTTTCTGAGCAGGGGTCCCACTCTGGAGTTCCAGGAATAAAAAAGGGTGGGGTGGGTGTGACCCCGTCAGCCTCTGATCCCACCACAGGAAGTCAGGGTGGGGGCCGAGGGGGATGGAGACGACGGAGACGACACACACACACACACACACACACACACACACACACACACACACACTTTCCCACTGAATGTGAAACACGTTTCTGTGAGCCTGTTGCCTTTTTGCTGTAGTTTTTCTGAAGACCTGAATGTTTCCACCGTCATGCTGAACGACTGTAAGGAAACAGTCTGAAGATGAAATCTGAGACACACCAGCTAAACTGAGACCAGAGACTCGGAATTCACCATTTCAGGCTCAAAATGTCCAGAAATCAAAGCTCTTTCTGGAGGAGTGATAAAGATATTCCCATTCTCAGCGAAGTACCATTCAGACCCCGTTTCCAGTGAACACATCGCTTCTGCGATTTTTCAGCAGAGTTTTGTTTATGTGTCAACCGCTTCCATGGAAAAGGCAGAAAAGATGAAAACGCACTAACATTTTTCCTGAAGGTTATACTGGAAATGAATCTGAATTCAAATTAACTAATAATGGCAGCTTGCCATCACTTTATATAGCATTATATATCCATAAAAACATCAATGCGTTAATTGACATGCATATTCTATGTCGAAGAATTGAACAATTGAACTCGTATTTTGACAGGTAAAATAAACTGAGATGAACGTGCTGATTCAACCATAACGAAACACAGTGAAAAAAGAAATGCTAAGAAATAAAGAGCTCCCCCTGGTGGCCAGGCTATCATGATGAAAGCACTTGGTTAACTATTTAAGACTGTTTTATACTAAAAAATAAACATGAAAATAAAGAATACTGTCTGGAATAGTGCCATCTGGTGGATGATTTATATATATTTTTTTTAAAGTTTATTTTTCAAACACTTTCCTCAATAAATCATTGTTATAGCGAAAAGTAATTCCAACTTTCAGTGAGCTAAAACATTAATTTAAAGATTTCTTCACTTTCCAACATGTTCATGTCAATTCTGGTGGAGAACTTAATCAAAACAAGGTTTGAAAAGCTTGAAATTCACCATCAATTTAGTGATTGTGGAAAAAGACAGTGATAAGAAGCTGTGGTCTATTTATGTGTGACGAAGGCTGACTGAGCGTGAAGTGAACACTGGGCTTCATCCTCAGACGATCCCACACACTCACACACTCACACACTCACACCAGAACCAGCCTGCCAGCGGACACTCTGCTGTCTGAGGGCGGCTCGGTGAAAAAACCAGCAACCGGACCGCAGAATGAGCGTGAAAACTCTCCTGGTCTTAATGTGAGACACAGACAGTAAGGACAAAGCCCAAACACTCCCGTTCTGTTCTGACGCATAAAAAACAAGCTGAGCTGGCAATAAAGAAGAGCTCACTGCTATGAACAGCAGTGCCACGCCAGGAACTAGGAACCGAAATGATAACAGAACTCCGCCAATCACTAAAGCTTTCTGGGAATGTCCCTTTCTCTCTGACAGACTGATGACAAAAATATATTAAAACAACCTAAAATGTCTCCAAATGGGTGAAAAATTTAAAAGTATCAAATGTTCTTCATCCTGTTGTCCATATTGCTTAAATGAATGATTACTTGTATTAAAATAATGAAAAAATTGGCGGATGATTGGACAAACACTTAAACATCTGTATGATCGTCCGCATCTGGATCACACACCATCATTAAATGGTTCCTGCGTTAATTCCCGAGCTGCTGCTGCTGCTGCTGCTGTGATGAAGACTGATTTCCACCGCGACGCCTGCTCAAGGGAAACCTGGAAAATCTGCATTTTCCACTGGAGCCAGTGTGAAGTGACTCCACTGATATTTCAAGGTAGATGAGAGCGGCAGATAACGGAAGAAGCTGTTTGAATCCGTGTGTGTGTGTGTGTGTGTGTGTGTGAGGATGAGAGGGCGGGACAGAGAGAGACTATCTGGGTCAGCGCTCTCCTCTCTGTCACTGCTGCCTCTCTCCAAACCTCCCCCCGGCCTGTGTGTGTGTGTGTGTGTGTGTGTGTGTGTGTGTGTGTGTGTGTCTGTGCGCATGCATGTGTATGTATATGTGTGTGTATGTGTGTGTGTGTTTGTGGGTGGGGGTGGGGGCCGGGTTCACTCAGCCTTGCTTGTTCGTGCCCCTTCAGGGTCCGTACATGGTTCATGCCAGGTTATGCCCACACCCATAAAAAGACACACACACACACACACACACACACACACACACACACACACACACACACACACACACACACACACACACACACACACACACACACACACACACACACACACACACACACACACACAGGTTCGTATTTCTATCCTTGTGGGGACCTTCCATTGACTCTCATTCATGTCTAGCCCCTAACCCTGACCCTTACCCTAACCCTAACCCACACCACCACACAGCCGAACCCTAAAGAAATGTTTTTGACCTTTTACTGTTTTCAGTAACAACAACATGGTCAAGAAAACACTGTTTCCCCTCATTAGGACCGGAAAAAGGTCCACAAGGCACATCGTTCCAGGTTTTCCTATCCTTGTGGGGACATTTGGCCCCGACAAGGATAGGAATCCGAGTGTACACACACACACACACACACACACACACACACACACACACACACACACACACACACACACACACACACACACGAGGCTGCAGCGCGGTTTGGGCCACGCTGAGCGGAGTCTTTCTGCTCCTCCATTCCTGGGCGGGTTCAGTCTGGGTTCAGAGCGCCGTCCGGCGTCTTCCCGCCGCGCGGCGATACGATCCAGATATGGAGGCGTCACCTGTCAGAAGGGGGCGGGGCGTCGTGGCGAGCCGGAGCTGTGGGTCAACCATTACACAGGCCCCGCCTCCCACAGCACACCTGGGACCAGGTGGTGGCCGTTCAGCCAGGACTTCCCGTCGGTGCAGGGTTTTCATTCTGGAATCAGATTCCTTTTCCTTCATTTCAGAGGTTTGAAAGCTGCGTTCTTTAACGTTTGTTGCGTTTTGGTTAGATGTGATTAAAAGCTTCCATTCTTAAGAACGAAAGAGAAGACTTGAGTGTCAGTGTGGGCCGATACTCCAGCCTGTGGTATCGGTATCGAGTCCACACACACACACTGTCATAGTGTGTGTGCCTCCTCTCTGTAGATAAACACACACTCACAGTCTGCTGCCGTGCAGACGGCCTGGGTTAATCAGTGACAGAATGAGAGGAGGAGTGAACATCTCTTCCTGCTGCAGCTGCTCCCGAATGCTCCGTCCAGCCCAGAACCCGACTCAGGACCCAGGACCCAGGACCCAGGACCCAGGACCCAGGACTCAGGACTCAGGACTCAGGACTCAGGACCCAGGACCCAGGACCGCTGCGTCCCTTCATCACATGACCTGAACGATCCAGGAACACGTCCAGCAGCTGCAGGACTCCTGCTGCAGCTGCTGACCAGCGCCGCAGCAGAACTGTGAGCATCTCAGTGTGAGTGTGTGTGTGTGAGTGTGTGAGAGTGTGTGTCAGTGAGTGAGAGTGTGTGTCAGTGTGTGAGAGTGTGTGTCAGTGAGTGAGAGTGTGTGTCAGTGAGTGAGAGTGTGTGTGCTCCTGAAACGATGAAGGGAAACCCGGAGAACATCACACTGCAGAGGAGAGGACACACAGCTCTGACCTTAAATGTCTGTCCTCCTCTTCCTCGTGAGCTTAACCCCTCCTCCTCCTCCTCCTCCTCCTCCTCCTCCTCCTCCTCCTCCTCCTCCTCCTCCTCCTCCTCCTCCTCCTCCTCCTCCTCCTCCTCCTCCTCCTCCTCCTCCTCCTCCTCCTCCTCCTCCTCCTCCTCCTCCTCCTCCTCCTCCTCCTCCTCCTCCTCCTCTTCTCCGGTTCTTCAGCCTCTCTCCTCTCATCAGTTTTCTTCTCTCGGAGTTTCTGTTAAAGTGTCTCTCGGCCTCCGTCCACTTCTCCTCTTCCTGCCTCCTGCTCATGCAGTCACGTGACTCGCTGTACGAGGACCTCATGAGCAGAACAAGCCCCAGGTATTGCACCACCCACTGTCCTCGGCTGTTCATATGAGGCATCCAGAGGAGTACTGATGAGGACAGACGGCCTCTGGACGTCTGATCTGAAGTCTAATCTGAGTCAATCAGGCCTTTATATGAGACATTAACAGTCCGACTGGCTGGGAGGAGTTTGGACTGACGGGAATTAAACAAACTGAGATGTAATGAAGCCAATGATGAACAAGCAATTAAATTAATGGTATATTATGAATACAGTGAGACACATATTGTTCTTTACTGAGCCTCTGTGTGAATACTGTGAGAGTGGAAGCCCTCGCTGTCACTACCGGACTGTTTCTACCTCTGACAGGTTCCGATTCCTTAACTTTCAGCACTGAGAGGCCAGAGATCATCCTGATGTGAAGAAACGTCGGCAGGACGCAGTGAAAGTGACGGCTCGGATTATCACCTGCCGACAGATGCTAATCCAGCCGTCCTGCCAGCGGCGCTGAATCAACAGAGGCGGCAGCACGGATCCTCCACAGCCGCTGAGCAAACGCCACAAACACCAAAACCAACACCGCTCCACGTTTCGACAACTTCCTGGACAAAAACGCCTCACTGCTCAACGCCGGCGAGGAAAATAAACAACAGTTGACCTGGTTTAAGGCACACGCACACGCACACACACACACACAAAACCAAAACCCAATTTTGACAAAAAGTCAAACTTCAGACCCTGAAACAGTGTTTTTGGCGTTCCTCTGTATTTCATCTCGATAGCAGCAGATGGACGGACAGCTTGCATCCTGATGCGAACAAGCTTTAAAGCTGCGACTCGGTAACGAGCTTTATTAACTCGTTAGCAGGAACGTCCCCACAATGAGCAGTTAAACCGCCGACAGGAGGGGAAACTCTCACGTTTGGCTTTTTCACACACAAAAAAGGAAATGACTTGTAACTGTGTGCTAAAATTCAAATACGACACGCCTCTGTCCTCCAGTGCATTCTGGGTAGGAAACATTTCCCCCGTTTTCACACAGATGGAGTTGGAGTGTTTTGGTAAAAGTTTTCAGCGGCCGTTATCGTGTAACCGGACCGCTGAAACCAAGAGAAGGTTTTCTGTTTTGACTGTAGCTCCAGAGCTGATCTCCTCTTTCGTTTCTCTGGCGCTCTGCAGTTTGCGATTCAGACGACGGGGTCGAGTCGACTCACGCCGCCTCTGATTGGCTCTCTGATGGTCAACAGATGCTGCTGACTGGCGCCGGGCCAAACCTGAAGCCTCTCTGGAGAAACCTTCAGAGCTGCAGTGCTTTTTTCATTCATTGAAGCCTCCCAGCGTCGTGCATGTGCGTCCTGTTTGGACTATTCCGCCTATCAGAGTGCAGGAAAAGCAGCTAAATGTGCCTCACAGTGTTTTCTGCTGAAAAAATAAATAAAAAAGCCGACTCGAAGTGAAAGAAGGAGCAGAGGAGATCTGGGTGTGTCTCCATCTGGCTGCTGGTGAGAGGGAGGGAGACAGAGGCTGTTATCACACCACACCCTGGTGACGCAACACACACACACACACACACACACACACGCACACACACGCTAGAAAAAGTAGAATACACGTACGCCATGTTTGCACAAACACACAGACACAGCTCATATACATACACACACATTAAATTGTATTAAACACACACGCTGCAAAATGCATAGGACACACACACTCAGATCTCACACAGCTCTTATAAAATAGCAGCATTTTCCACACAAGTCTCTCCAAGTGTGAAATAGTCATGGAGATATGACATTTTGAATCAGACTCTGGTGTCTGAAGGTTCTGAATCAAGTGGATCTCACAGCGATCGACTGGGAGATCCGTCATTCATCCAGACTCTACTACGACAAGTTTGACTAAACGTTTTGAAAAGGATCAGCGCTGCAGGTTTCCTGCCAGGCCACTAGTTGGTGCTGTGTTTTGGTGGAACAGTCACACACACAGTGTGAACCTGTCAGATCCTTCTCTCTGTCCTTCGTGGTATAGGTCAAAGGTCAGCAGTCTGCAGCTTCATCCAGATTCACGTGGCTCTGCAGCTCTTCTGTAACGGCTCCCTGCACATGGTCCTTTTTTTAACGCTTAAAGGTGCTGTCGGCAGGATTTGGCATCTCCGCCATTTCAAACCCAGCACAGCCAATCCTGTCCTGTTTTCTCTGACATCAAGCCCTTACGCAAGTTAAGCCCCTCCCACAAGAACGTGTGACGAATGCCCCTTGTGACCAATCACAATGATCAAGTGCGTGTGACCAATCACGGTTAGAGCCTCAGGGGCTCTTCTGATTGGTCAAAGATACCTGGAGCTGTCGAGATTCCTTTTCAGCTCAGAACAGAGACAGATGGAAACGCTGCGCCCTCGCGGTAGTGCAATTATGCTACACTCCTAAAGTATTATCAATGGATACTCTAACATTTAATCCAAAGAAAACACAGAAAAATTAGCATTGACTAGCAAAATCCTGCCTACAGCACCTTTAACTTATGAGTAAAAATAGCTGAGAAAAACTAAAACAGCTAATATGGATAAAATGCCTCAAAATAATTAAAAACAAAATAAAGAAGAACCAAAAAAAATTGCTCAAAGCATAAAAATGGCTGAAACAACAGCATAGGTAAAATACTTTAAATAATCAAAACAGCTAAAAACAAACTCAAGAAAAAACTTGGAAAAAACTTGGAAAAAAATAAAAAAATCAATATGGTTAAATTATTTAAATTGGTAAAATAACCTTAAACAGTAAATCACTCCAAAAATGAAAATGGCAAAAAAGAGTCCAAACTGTGAAAAGAGCCACAATAACACATAAAACAACTAAATATGGATATTAATAAAGGAAAAGATAAAACTGCCATTGTTCTAAAATGTAGTCATGAAATATCTAACGTGTTAAACTTTATTAAAGGTTAAATATTTGTTTGAAATGAAATGAGTGTTTGAACATGTGCCATGAATGCTACGCAGAGCAGAGGCAGCGTGTTTGTTTCTGGTTTCGTGCAGAACCAGGCCACCTTTTCTGAGTTTCACACAGAGAATAAAGACATCCGTCAATCACGTCGCGCAGAAAGGAACACAGAACACGGCGAAGCCTGTTGATCCTGACATCCCAGAACTGTCGCTGCTTTCAGCGGGAAGATGTGCCAAAAATCATGTCTGCGTCACTGAGGTGAAGGGTGGGAGGGGGAATCAAACATGGCGACGTCATGCAGACCCACTGGAACAAACATGTCCAAATGTACATTTCAGTTTTGTAGGTTATCAGTGACACGACCTGTTTAGGAAGGCATTAAAAGGCAGCCATGACTTTTTTCTAGCTGAGCAGAAATTCAGTCAATAATAGTGAAATGTTTCCTCTTTTTTAAACTGATCTCACAGAGCAAATGAAAGACCACCAGAGGAAGGTAGCAGGACGTCCATCAGGTCTGCTGGAGCAGAAAAACACATTCCCAATATCTGCCACAACATTATGACCACATGGCTGAGACTTGGCCAGGTTTTAATGCTGATCCTGGACTCCTCTGCCATCCAGAGGATCTTATTTGATGCTGTGTCACATGTACCATTACTGATCCACTTCCTCTTTGTGTTGTCAAGCAGAAAGAGGCCATGGAGGAACGCAGCGTCCGTAGATAAGAACACATGATCTGTGAGAGGAGGCATTACACTGAAGTCTCTCATTTCCTGGTGGATTTTTACCTCATCTATTCTCAACAACTGGACCCTGTCACTGGACCCTGGATCCACAGGAAGTGCCTCACCTCTGTGGGGCAGGGCAGCGACAGATCCGAGTGCTGGATGTCCTGGGACCAGTCGGGGGGTTTAAGGCCTTTCTAAGGATCGGACAGCGGAGATCGGCTGGTAAACCACGAGGAGTCTTCCAGCTCCGCTTCACATTGACATTTACTGAGAGCATCGCTCAGCAGCAGCAGTTTCTAAAACCGAACTGGGTCGGACGTCTTGGCCTCCAACACTTGGTTCCTCTGAACATCCACCAGCAGGAGCCGGGTGGAGAGAGGCTCCCGTCACCTCTGTGGTTCTACTGACGGGGCTGACGGAGGCTGAGCGGACTGAACGGTGAAGAGGTTCATTCCTCCGTCCTGAGAGGGTGGCGGCGGTGGTGGAGATGCTCCGGTGCCGTTTCAGCCGTCTTAACGTGCGAGAGGCCGGCGTGACGACTGGGAGAAAGCCTCCGCTCTTCCTCTCTCCACCAGCAGCATCTCAATCGCCCAGCTCCCACCGCACGAGGCCCTCCAGACACACCCTCCCCACCTCCGCCACCCCCCTCCCCCCTCCCCCCTCCTCCTCATTGTGGCCGCCTTGGCAGCGCGGCCGCCGTTGCGATGGAGACGGGATTCTTCCACCCCCCTCCTCTTGTTAATGACTGTGAGGTGGTTGGTAGGGGGTCACTCTCCGTCGCCACCGCACCTCCTCCTCCACCTCCACCACCGCATCAGGGCCTAATCTGAGGTGACACGGCCAATATCCTCACACACACACACACACACACACACACACACACACAAGTGTGTCAACACAAGCATGCGGAAACAGATTCACAGGAGTCCACTAAGGGGAACATGTGTGTCCAAGAGCACGCAGTCCCCCCACCACCTCCACCACCACCTCCACCCACACTCATTCACATAATTCACACACACACACACACACACACTCAGCCGCTGCGATAACGAACGCTCTCTCGCAGTTTCCCTTCCGAGAACACGGAGTACCGGAGACGTGTCTGAATGTCGGAGACGTCTGCGTCGATCACACCTCGAACGCAAACTTCACTCCGAACACACGACGGCGTTTCAGCCGAAACCGCATCGCTTCATGTTTACACAGCGACGTTTTGAAAACGGTGAACCGCTGAAACGACAGAAACCATGCAGTGTTCATGTTGGGCCACTAGTGGGTGCTGCTGTCTGTTTCAGTAAAGGAGCACAACAGGAAAAATATCAGAACCAAGCAGAGAATGAACAATATCAGGCAGAATAAAAAACATGCCAGAGAACTGGAGTTCCTTCAACAACGGCCGCATTCTTCATGGAGCCTGAAACTCTTCCAAATGAGATCATTCAAGCCTTCACTGGACCAGTGACGACATCCGGGGACTTTTCTTCCTGTTTCTTCTGAAAGACGCTCCAGTCCAGTCCCAAAAGCAACCAAGCAAATAGTAAAAATTTCATAGAGAACATTGATTTTTTTTTTTTTTTTTTTACTTCCTGAAGAGCAGTGGACAAAAGGGTCAAGAAAAGTTGAAACGCCCCCCAGGCGCCATCTGCTGTCAGATTTCAGTGAGTCAAAACTATCAAACATGGACCGTTATGGGATTTAAGTCATTTTTAGGCGTCCATTTAAAGATAATGTGCTGTCAAGACAGGTTTCAGTGCAACAGACGGACTTCGGTCTGCTGCTCAAAGTGCTTCAACACCTGGATAAAAACAGGAAAAACACTCCGAACAGCACAAACATCTCATCGTTTCAGAATAATCCGAGCCCACAGAGACAGAACTGAACCAGGAGCTGATAAATCCGGCTGCTAGAGACCCTGTTTGCGCACCAGTCGGGCCTTGAATGGCCGGCAGGGACACAGCAGGAATACAAAACCAGCAGAAGCCTCCTCTTCCACCCTGAGAGAGCGGAGACGGCGGCGGCTCACATGACGAGCTCCCTGACCTTCACATGCTCTCAAACTCTGCTCCCACTATTCCAGCCCGGACTGTTTACTCCACGGGACGCCGCGGGATCCATTACCAGCTCCGCCCGGGCCTCCGCCGAGGGGTTTTAAACATGCACCAGCACTGCCTGACCACAGACCTGGACCTGGTGGTTATTAGTTACCAACTAAACTCCAACACAAGGATTAAAGTTCAGAGTGAGTGAGTGTGAAGACATTAATAACCACAGAGCGAAAATACAGATGTAAAGGACATTTCTGTGCTGAGGTATTAAAGAAAAACTACATTTAATAGTTAACTAAATGTAACACTCTTCCTGATGTAACGCTGATTTGGGAAAATAGTAAAATGCATTGATTAATTTTTATTTACTTGTTTTACTATTAATGTTTTTGGCCAAACATGTTGAAAATGTATGTACGGTATTACATTCTGTACCGTTTTTAGTCGTCTGGCTGCTCATTGGAATTATATTAAGAGATAAATTTTTCACCAAAATGTATGAATATCGTCTGTCACCGCTAGATGTGACTGTACGACAACAGGTCACGGCTACAGAGGAAGATGCTCTAAAATCTGGATGTTAGGGAGGAAGACAGAAACAGCACGAGACAGAAAGAGAGTCGGGCTGGGAGACAGAGGTTCACACCTTCATCTGAGGAGGAGGAGGAGGAGGAGGAGGAGGAACCAGCCAAACAGACGGCTACAAACACAGAGCCGGACTCCCTTCACATCTGCGATCCGACCCAATAAAGCCCTCAAACACCGGAGGACCAGGATTCAACCAGCGGGCCGGGAGGGACGCTCAGGCGGGTTAGTTTACCCGGTATGAGGAACGGAGAGATGATTCCAGAAAGACAGAGGACAGATTAGCACATTAAGGCAAACTGAGTTTAACTGTCTCTTCGGTGTATCGTCAACACAGATGGTTACTGGATCCATCAAGCTGTTCCCTCTGTGCCTCTGTGTGTGTGTGTGTGTGTGTGTGTGTGGGGGGGGGGGGGGGGGTAGCTCTACGTCTGTGAGCATTTATTCAGGTTATAGCGGTGGTGAAGTCCTAGAATTCCTAGAAATAAACGCTTATAAAAGAAAAAACAATTTGAAGCTCTAACTTCAGGCGGAAAGGCCCACAGACTGGAATCGAACCTGTGTTCTGCTGTGAGGTAAAACTCCTACACTCCACCTTCATGCAGGTTTTTGGTCAGCGATCTATAAATGCAATAAAAAGAAGAAGATAATGTAAAACTGTGCAGGAGCTCACTGACAGCTGTTTCCAGGGAACATCGTTCAAAACTATACATGAAAGATGTCCGTTCAAAGTCGATAAATCATCCAGGAGAGCCGAGTCATTTCCAAAATTACAAATTACAATAGAAAAGAGCTTTTTTTATTCAAGGTTCTGTCATTGACACTGCGGTCGCTACGAGACGGAATTACACTTCCAGCTACTCTCGTCCATAAATAACAGCGACGTTGCAGTCGGCAGTAAATCTCTCGTCAGTGTCACCTTCAGAAGGCGCGAACCTTCAGGAGAGTCAACGTGTGGCCCGCGGGCCACACGCTGCCCGTGGGAGGCTTCAGTCTGGTCCGCAGGACGACACCGTAAAGTGGACAAAAAAGAAGACGTTCTGTTCGACTGCCGTTCCTAAATTGTCCACTAGGTGTCGCATCGTTCTTTTCGGATAATTGAACAGTCGAAGCAGAAACCTTGACAGGGAAACTTTTCTAGCTGAGCGGCCTGACACACCAACACACCAACACACGACACACCGACACACCGACACACCGACACACGGACACACCGATATTTTGCAAACATCTTCTTCAACAAGAATCAGCGGTGGATTCTTATTATAAATGTTATTCTTTGCAAATACAAAAAAAAATGACTTGTTGTACGTTTGAACAATAATGTTTTTAAAACTGCATTCTATACTATTTTGAAGTGTTTATTCTGCAGATATATGTCTGATAAGTATGTTCGCAGTCATTTTGACATGCATATATCGTATTTTCGGCACTATAAGGCTCACTGGATTAATAGGCGCACAGTCAATGAATGTTTTTTATTAAAAAAAAATTCATACATGGGGCGCACCACATTTTATGGCGCATAGGATGTATAGAATAGTATGAGAGAAATACATATTGGCAGTCTAGGTGGTTACATTCTCGGTTGAAATGTGTGAGTAAAGCGACATATCAGAGCCAGTCTGACTGAGGATCGCTCCTCTTCACGATGTGCAGCTCAGAGCGGCCACGACTGGTCGAACTCGCTCGGTCAGCGAGGTTCAGCCAGCTGCCGTCTCCTGAGTGAAGCGCCCCACCGACAGCTCAGGCAGCCGGGCGGGGCCGGCCGTTCTCGGAGTCGCAGCGTGCAGGCTGCCGCCCGGCGTCCAGCCGCTCCCCACGTCGGCCAGCTGTGCAGCCGCGTGCCGTGCTCTGTTCTGTTTAAACTAGCTAGCTTAGCAGCTTAGCAAGCAGGGGTTGTTTGCGCATATGATCAGGGTGATTACCGTAATTCCCGCAAAAAAGGCGCATCGAATTATAAGGCGCTCTGTTGGATTTTGAGAAAATTACAGGCTTTTACGTGCGCCTTATAGTGCGTAAAATACAGTATATCTATGTCATATAACATATATATTAATATATTAGAGCTGTCAAAAGATTAACTTTTTAAATCACAATTTATCACATTATTTCCATAGTTAATCACTATTGATCACGCTTTGAATTGCATCTTGTAATCGGTGTTGTTCTGCATTTGAAGTCAGTTTTCAGTCATAACTTAAAGCATTCATCAGTCAGAACACTCAGTTCAACAGCTGAATTTAAAGTCACTGTTGAGGTTTCAGCATGGAGACTTCCTGCAGCCAGTGATTTCAGACCAGAGCGTCTTGATCGGGAATCAGAGGAAGAATTTCCTTTTCAACCTTGTTGGATTTTCTTTCAAATAAGACGCCATGTCGGCCAACTCATTACAATGCCTGTTAAAAAATACAGCTTTCAAACTGATAAAAGCCCTAAGTCTAACTATGTGATTCATTGCGATTAGAAAAATGAATCTTTAGTCATCCCTACAGTCCAGGAGGATATGGACTGGGACCAGGACCAGGACCAGGACCAGGACCAGGACCAGGACCAGGAGAACATGCACCCGTGTCACCATTGTCATGTGAACACCCAAAACTCAAGCACAGTTTATCATTTTCACATGAAGAAGTTGTGTAAAGAGAGCAGGAGGATGAAGAGGAGGATGAAGAGGAGGACTGTTCCAGACTGAGCCTCTCATCCTCCGCCCTGCAGCCTGTGCATCTTCTAACCCGGTCCAACGGTCCAGCACCACCTGAACCGGGTCCCGGCGCTGAGGGACCCTGAAGCAGCGTGAGCCGCGTGAACACGCCCCGCTGCAGTTACGTCTCCCTGAAGCTGGCCCTCCGTCCCGTCCGCCGTCACGTCCTCCGTCACGTCCTCCGTCCCGTCCTCGCTGTCCACACCGGTGACCGGCCACAGCCAAGGCAGCGCTCATTATTTCCAGCTCCGCTCTGCAGCCAAGGTTCAATGAATCTTCTCCAAGGTGAGGAGGAAGATGGGAGTCTTTACAGAGGAACCAAATCGAGGTCACACACATTCTCTCTCTCACACACACACACACACACACACACACACACACACACACACACACACAGTCACGGTCACACGGTCACACACACACACACACACACACGCACAGTCACGGTCACACACGCAGCGTCGTGCCTGTCAGGTGTTTGGATCTTGAACTCAGAGGCGGTGCTGGAGTTTGAGCATGGCGGCGGTGGACTCGGTCTGTTCCACTCTGCCCGCCGCTTCAACACAAACAGTCCCGTGTCTCTATAAATAGCCCTGGAGCCCTGGGGCTGCCCGGCAAACAGGGAGGGGAAAGACACCATGACGCCACCCACAGCTGCCCCTCCCTCTCAGCGCCGCTCGGCTGGATCCGGGGCAAGAGGCCCCACAAGACCCCGAGAGCCGCTACCGGGCCAACCGGGCCAACCAGAACATCACCAGAACATATGCAGCAACACCTCCTGTCCCGGGAGACCCTCCACAAGGTTCCCCTCACGTGGAACCGGTTCTGACTGGAGGTCCAGAAGGGGAACGTGTTTTCAAAACCTGTTTTTACACCACAACCTTTTCCAGTGAAAGCAGGAATCGTGTGTGTGTGTGTGTGTGTGTGTGTGTGTGTGTGTGTGTGTGTGTGTGTGTGTGTGTGTGTGTTTACGCTGGGGCCTCTGGAAACGGGGCCGCGGCTCAGAAGGGAAGCCGTCTGCTGACATCCCTGGTTCTGGAATTGATTCCTGTGCTGGTGACCTCTGACCTGTGGACACCAGGGATGGAATAACGCTGCGGTCCTGGGAAGAAACGCCATTTTCATCCTTTCAATTGCGAGGCCCGGGTCCGCGGGACGCTGCGGAGGCCTGGCGTTGGGCTTGCTGCGGTGTGTGTGTGTGTGTGTGTGTGTGAATAATGGATGAAGTGTGGGTGGAGCCGCTCCAGGTGGAAACTCGAGCGCCGTCTTGAATGACCGCGAGTCGCTCTGCCGTCAGTCACGCCTCACAGCGGCACATGGAGCTGCTTTTATCCCACTCAGATGTTAGAGCGGAGTGAACGGCTGAACGGCTGTCTTTAAATTCAGTCTGCTAGCTGTTCATCCATTCACCTGTAGAAACACCGTCTGTTGTTCTCTGCGCGCACGTGTGTGGTTTCATTCCATTTCAGTTCCAAGCATGCTAGCTATGTGCATTGCTAACCGTTTCCGGTGTTTGTGCACTGAAACCACTTCCTGCTTCAAGATGCTGACGTGTTAACTGTTCTGTTTTGGAACGAAAACGAGGAAACCTCATGTTTTCACCAAAAACGTCACGTAAACAATACACTCAGGAGGCTCAGGGACGGATTCAAACTGCTTCATCTTGGAGACGTTGCCGTGAGTCGTTCCCCCCCAGTAATGACATGACATTATAATCAGGGGTGCACATAACATTTGTTGTCTGGTTCTCAGGGGAGAACCTTGCGATGTTGCTTGGTCCTCACATTTTTAAATACATTTTTTTCCCACGCCTTCCTACAGGAAGAACCTAACAGAGGGCTGCGTGGACAACGCTACATAGCTGCTTTCATTTCAACTGAAAACGAAGAGAAGCAGCAGCAGAATGTCTGAAACTTGTAACTTTCACATAATATAACGGTGTTTAAAGTTCTGAAGAAAAAAAACTGCTCGTACAGTATCTGCTTTTTATCACTTAGACCAGCGGTTTTCAAAGTGTGAGGTGTGCCTCCCCTGGGGGGCGCCAGAGGGCTTCAGGGGAGGCGCGGCGAGCTTTTTGTCCCTGTGTGGCTGCCGTACCCCCCAGCGCGGGAGTGTAGACTAAACAGAGCAGTCTGAAGGACTATGCGCGTCATTTTACTCACAACAGCAGAACATTACACCTGAGAAGAAAGCTGTGAGTGAGCCCCGCCCCCCCGGTCCGACGGTACAGGTGAACACTGCACCCCCACCCCTGGGTCCGCCGGTACGACGGGTGAGCACTGGCCTATCTGACACACAGATGCGCACCTTGCTATCCCCAAATGAGCTTTACAATGTTTCATCAGGTACGCATTTTTTAATTTGGTAGCGCATGTGCACACCTGATTATAATCCTGGCGGGCTGAACCGTTTGGGTCTGTCCCAGGTGGCTTTGCGTCTTCGCTGCTGATCACCTGATGGATTGTTGGTGATTTTCTACATTCCCTAAAGTGTTGTCCTCGCTCTGGGACTCGGCAGCAGAGACCAGGGTCTCATGACCACGCCTGCCCTTCGTGTTAAACGGTAATTAGACTCATGGAGGCTCTGCTGCTGTAGCAGCGTCAGCCTCCTTCACATGAGCAGTCCACACGCACACACACACACACACACACACACACACGCACGCACGCACCCCACTGGGAGCACCTTGATGGGGATGGAGCGGCCCGCCGAGGGACTGGAGGATTAGAGGACGACCTGCTCCACCAGCTGAGTCCAGCCCCAAACCGGGTCCATGTGGTCCGGGTGAGGACCGCCTGGAGACGGATGACCACAGAACCATCTGATGCCTGAGCTCCGCCTCACGGCGTTGTTTACCGGCTGGCGGTTAATGATTTCTGCGATGGACTGGCGAGCTGTCCAGAGCGTATCCTGCCCCCGTTCGTCCACAGTGAAGTGGGACGAGCTCCAGCGCACCGCGACCCTGACCAGGACTAAGAGGTGTGGAAGACGGATGGAGCTTAGTGATTTTTTTCCTTGGTATTGACATGTGACTCAGTTCAGGCTGCTTTCAGGATGGTCCGGACGGAAATCTCTAAAAACTTGAAGTGCTGTAGAAAAGGTCTCAGTGGATCCAGAGTCAGTGTCTGGATCTCAGAACAAGCCGATCCAGTCTTGATTCCGGCTGGAGGCTCTGGGAGGAGTTTGCATGTTCTTCCTGTGCATGAGTGGACTTTTTCCAGGAACTTCTGCTCAAACAGTCCTACAACGTGCATGTTGGTGAAACTGGAGACTCTGTCCAGGAAATGGGTCCAAGTCACACATGAGAGGCTCAAGAAGTCCCAAGGATTTTTTCCTGGGCAAGTAGGTCAAGTCCAAGTCAGGTCCCCTGATTTTATCATATATTCATTCATTTTATGGTACATCTACAGTAGATCTGTTCTGAAGCACTATTAATAGTGTTTTGAACCAGTTCTTCATTTAGTCCATATCAAACAGTCTTCAATCACTTGAGGTTCCTGAGTTTCAACCAAATTTTGAGGTACAGCTTCAGTGCAAAGTTTACTTTTTCAGTACGCGATTCAATTTTAACTGAAGTGAAAATGAACATGAAGCCTGGAAACCTTTGAGTTGTGTCGAGTGACTTCTATGCATGTCGGAGAATCGAAGGTCACAGTAGATTTGGTTCTAAACGTCTCTGTGATCCTGAATCAAACAATGTGAAGCTGTGGAGAAAAACTTGAAAATCTACTAATCTGAATGTGAACATGTGCAATAAATGTTCATTGTACGTAAAGTAATTTATCATAAAAACATTTGTGCATTTTTAAAACACAAATGCAAATCGATATTAACCTGAACCTTCCCCACGAGTCACACTCTGCTTCCTTCAGCTACACACCTCAGATGGCCTCCACCGAGACCGGCGGTGAAGAACTTATCTGAGGTTCAGTCTGTGAAGGAAAAGGTGGTGCTGATCTGAGAGCCAATGACTCCACAGCCAATCAGAGGAGAGCAGCTTTGTCCCTCAGCCAATCAGAGGAGAGCAGCTTTGTCCCTCAGCCAATCAGAGGAGAGCAGCTTTGTCCCTCAGCCAGTCAGAAGAGAGCAGCTTTGTCCCACAGCCAATCAGAGAGCAGCTTTTGTTTGCATTGTAGCGTGAAAAATTAAATCACAAGTCATCAAAACAGCAACTCGAGCAGCAACTGCCGGTGGTATGACTGATCTTTTGGGTTACTGAGGTAAAATCCAGACAGAGCGGAGGATCTCCGGTCGAGTCTTCACGGCCTGGGAGGAGTTTGGTTTCACTGCAGCTGATAGGCTGATGTTGATCTTCCACACCTTGAGAGTTTGAAAGGCTGTTTTATTGCCACTGCTTTTCCGGTACGGTGGTGTAGTGGTTTGAGTTTGAATGTTCATGAAATCCTGATGTATTCTACAGTGGCTTTCTCAGTGGAACGGTGGACCAGTGGATCGCCCTGTCTCCTCACAGCGGGACGGCCCATAGCACAAACCAGAGGTCATCACTGTCTCAGGTCAAATCCTGAATAAACCGGACAAAGAGCTTTTTTATGGTGTTTCAGAGAAAGGTATTTATGCAGCCTCTCTGCTACCTAGCTAGCTAAAAGCGAACTTATCATCTTTGATTCGGTTTTCCACATCTTCTGCCTTTTCATTTCTTCTTTTTCCAGTGGATCAGCGTCTCTGCAGCTCCGCCGCGGAATTCGCACCGGCCTGATGCTCGCCTCCCTCCTGACTACCTGCTTCCCATTACTCTCAGTGATTCAGTGGCTGGCCGACCCGACCTGAACGCCGCCCGCCGCCGCTGACCCTGCTGACGGCTCTGACGCGTCACTGCAGCCCTCACTCATTTATCTCCCGGACGCAGGAGCAGCCGCTCGGTTCCCCGGTTCAAAACCCGATTCATCAACATCGGAGCGAAAGGAGGCAGAAAGTCGGGGCTCTTACCGTCAGCGCGCCGCCGTCGCCCGCGCCGCCGCGGAGGAAGTGCAGCTTATTGTACTGCTGCTCACACTGTAAATTACTCTGAATAAGAGCGTCGCATAAAAAGGGAAATGGAAAAGTGCAGTGAGCCGGGGAGCTCGGATACCTCCTCACCACCTGGAAAACACTTAGAGGGTGCTTATTAGAGCGCCCTCGGCTCAGCCAGCGGAGCGTGAACCTCCTAATCTCCGGGTCACAGGTGCCTCTAAATTGCAAATGCACCCCTGGATGCTTTGACATCATGACAAAGAATTGATTTATGACATTCAAACTCATGCCAAGAGCCTTCCCTGTGCTCAGGTGTTGCATTTTAAAATACTTTCCGTTAAGTACTACATCTCCTACTTCAAACTCCGCCTATGAAAAGTACACCAGGGTCACATTGGCGCGCCGAAAAGGGTTTCCTCCTGATAGAAACCACGGCTCATTGAACACCTCGCTGTTCGACACTCTTGATAAACAAAGCTATTCCTCTTCAAATAACTCTCCCAACATTTAAAAAACAAAACTAAAAACACTCGGAGGTGCAATAATGGCTGATTGGACGGCTGCAGCGTTCCCGGCGCTGCAGACCGGCGCTGCAGACCGGCGCCGCCCAGGTGACACGCCTTCCGCCATTCGAGGGAAGTGGAGCGTGGCGCATGAGAGTGGGCGCACCGACGCTAGCTTTTCCACAGAGGAAGCAGGAAGAGGCGCGAGCGGGGAGCGCCCGCCTCCTTTCACCGTCGCGTCGCCATCCCTCCGACTCAACAGGCTGCAGAACCGAGGATCTGAAGACACACCAGCCTCACATGCTTGGGCTCTTTTTTTTACTTTTTTTGGGAAAAGAAGTGTAAATGGCACAGGGAGAACATGCAAACCGCATCTATTGTGTGTAAAAAAAAATAAATAAAAGTATTTGATGTTTGTGGCTACTGGTTTCCATGGCAACCATTTCCAACAGCGTCTGTGATCCCAGCCCGCTACAGGAGCAGACAGACTGGAGTCGGCCTCACTGACTCTCACGTTAATGTGCCAGATAGATCTAGATATAAAATCAAAGCCCCGGCCCCGGCCTCCGCCTCCACTCGCTCTGATCCCTGTTTCTGCTGACCGACGTCCGAAACTTCCCCACTTCTAATAAACCCCGGAAGCACCTCAGCCTGTGAATGATATGAGATTAAAGACAGCAGGAGCGTCCTGCAGCCTTCAAGAGCTTCATAAACAAAGTTTGACTGGATATCGTATTAATTAATAATAATAATAATAATGCATTGGTTTTATATAGCGCTTTTCAGGACACTCAAAGACGCTTTACATTGCATTCTTCATTCTCTCCATACTGGGTGGTGGTAAGCTGCTGCTGTAGCCACAGCTGTCCTGGGGCAGACTGACGGAAGCGAGGCTGCCAGTCTGCGCCATCGGCCCCTCCGACCTCCACCAACCATTCACTCTCACAACTTTCATTCTAGGCAATGTGGGTGAAGTGTCTTGCCCAGGGACACGACAACAGTTTCACGCCTGCGGGAGCGGGAATCGAACCGCCAACCATCCGGTTATGAGACGACCACACTGCATTTCCTGTCCTTTTCAGGAAACAATGTGAAAGTGACGACTGAGATCAGCTGATCAATTGACCAGCAGGGTTCAAACTGCAAAGAGAAGCTGATGTAAAGTCAAAAGAGTCATGTTGACACAAATGAAGACAATCACTGGCTGGGCTTCGTTCTTCCAGTTAAACATTAACCAAGACGGAGTTGACCTTCAAAGCCTCATCCGATGCAGGAAAGAAGCCGCAGCAGGGCTTTGACGTGTCGGAACTCCTCCAAACCCAAACCACACATACAGAGTCTTCTCCAAACACCGATAAACCCATCACTCTGTCATTCTGGAAGCAGTCTGTAGACCCTGGTTGTCCTGAAATGAACCCTCAACTCAGCAAAATCCAACAAACCCAGTTAAAAAAACACTGCTTTGATTCTTCAGATGATTATCAGAAATTAGAGTGACCTGAGCAACATTTAGTCCCTGATCAAAGACGCTCATTCAGCCCCACACAGCTGCAGTTTGAACCAATTTGTTTAAAAAGATCCTAATCATCCACAAAACAGCTGCTTCAGTCATGGCATTGAAGAGATTCATCAGAATTATTTACACAACAAACAAGCAGAAAACCTGTTTCCTGCTTTAATAAACTCAATAATAACAGAGGAGAGTAAACCAAAGTGATTTATGTCAATATGATGGAAAGAAAACTGCTGAAATTAAACTGAATAAAGAAATCCATCCATAAATCCATCTGTCAATGCCTGTCTGTCTGTCTGTCAATGATTCAGCTAAAGCAGACACACACACACATTGAAAACTCCAGATTTTAGTTCATTATGAAGCAAGTGGTGTTTGTAGAAGATTCGAGAAACTTTATTGATCCCCGAGGGGAAAAATCCCTTTCACTTCCAGTGAAGAGCTCTACAAGGTCATTTCATGTTTATTCTGGGTTTTATTAGTTTTTTTTTTTTTTTTTTTTTTTTTATAATTGTTGAGCATATAACTCAGTTCTCTAAAATGCTCTCATGTTCTAATATTTCATTACTTTTTATTGGTTCCACTTTTCATATTTAGTTGATAATTTCATAATTACGAGCATTTTGGTAATGACTGAATTAATTTAGTTATTTATTTCATTCCATTATTAAATTCTATTACTTTAAATCGAGCCCTGTTTGAAAGACACTCCCGTTATAAGGCTATTATGTTTCTTCTTTTAAAATATCTGGACTGTCTCCTTTGAAAATCCTTCACATCGTTTACATCCCTGTTTTCATCTTTACAACGAGGGCGTCAAACATGAAGCACGGGGGCCGAGCCTGAAAAACTACCTGCTACTGTGTGTGTGTGTGTGTGTGTGTGTGTGTGTGTGTGTGTGTGTGTGTGTGTGTGTGTGTGTGTGTGGGGTTAATGATTGGAGGCCTCCTCCTCCTCCCAGAGTCAGACTTTGTATTCGGGAACGAACGATGAGCCACGTTCATGCATGGACTGCCCAGCTGATCCTGGAGGGGGGAGGAGGGGCCACACACACACGCACACACGCACACACGCACACACGCACACACGCACACACACACACACGCACACACACACACACACACACACACACACACACACAGTTCACTGCAGCTTCCACAGATTTCTCTATAATGGAAGGAAATTGATTGGGTTTTTTTTCCCCACGCTTCATGAACAGGTCAAAGGTCACGGTAAAGCCATAGGGTCAGGAGGAACAGAGTTTCAACGTTTCAGCTGAAAACGTGTGGATTTTACGTTTTTCGTTTCAGAACATTTTCATGTCCGTTTCCACGGAGACATGAAAGAGACGTGGTTTTCCTGGACAGCCACTAGTGGGCGCCGTTTTAATCCCTCGCCTCCAGCACACTCTGGTATTTAACCTGCTGAACTTTCCATTGAGTAAATAAAGCTCAGGGAAAACGAGGACTGGAGCGTGAGACGTAACTGAGACTTGTTTTCAAATTCAGCTCATTTAGTTTATTTTTCTTAACAGCTGAAGTTCTTCTCTGAAAACTGAGTTCACACTCATCAGCTCATTTTAAAGAAGAAAAATCCTCCTGGAACGAAATCACCGAGGTGAACCCTGACTCAGTAACGGGGGCGGCCATTTTGAATGAAGTCATGAATCTCCCATGATTCTCTGTTACTATTCATATCGATATACAAAAAGGCTGGCGGCCATCTTGCTCCAGTTCACTGTCTCATTCATAACACCGTTCAGGAACTTTTCCTCTGGTTTTAAACGGTTCGGTTTGTTATAAAAGTCAGAGACGCTGTTAAGACTGCATTATATCACTCACTCTCACCAAAGAGCTCTGCTCACAGTACAAGGCATTCATGTAAAATCAAGATTTAGGCGACAAAAATTCAGGCGTGAAACAAAATCTTCACCTATCGCAGAATTACAAGCTAAACAACCTTCTTGCTGGTGGTTCCATTTAGGGAAGGCTTCAAGTTACTCAACATGGCGGCAGAGAAATGGACTTCCTGTGAGAACCAAGGACAAATATGGAAACTCAAACTCATGGAGACTCACTTCTATCTGGTTCTGACAGCAGCCATAAAGTCAAGCCACTGGGTCCTGGGACCTGGGTCCTGGGACCTGAGTCCTGGGACCTGGGACCTGGGTCCTGGGTCCTGGGTCCTGGGACCTGGGACCTGAGTCCTGGGTCCTGGGACTCTCCCCACCTGGAAGCAGTCCTGCAGGGAGCGGCTGCGAGGGCGTTTGACGTTCTGCGGTTACAGCAGTGAGAGTGACCGGGTCAAACAGCACGAGGGCAGAGCGCTCTCCTCTTCCTCGTCTTCGTCGTCTGCAGTCACACGGCCTCAGACCCGCCGCCGCTCAAAGACCCTCATTGACGGCTGCATCACATGTTTGCCCCGGAGGCCAAAGCGCTGCGAGCTTTCACTTTTTCTTTTAGGAGATAAACCCTTATCACAGCTCGCGCTGTAGTTTTTACCTAATAATGCATCATAATGGCTTTTTAATTTAAAAACAGACCAGACATAGAGAGGAGGATTCATGAAAAGTGGCTTTGTGGCTGAGTAAAGAAATGTCAAAGCTCAAAAGCAGGCAGCTCGTTTATATGATGTGAATAAACACTGTGATACTGAACAGTGTATTGTTGTTTTCCTGGTTTAATACGCTGCATTTCACAGAAGTTCATCATTTCGAAGAATTCATCAGATGTTTCTGTTGCTTCTTTTATTAAATTTCGCAGTTGGTCATTAGATTAGTGTAAACATTTACAGTAATAACATTTAATTCAAATTTGAGTGAAAATAATCCTAATCGTGCTGCTTCCAGTGAGAAGCTCAGACTACTCTTTTAACTGAATGAGAGCAACATGAATTTCCAGGCATTGCTTACTTCTAAATCTGAGTTTCTACCAACACTCTGATTCTCAACGGCCAGCGTGATAAAAACTGTGAAATTCAGGCTCTCAGTGCAAAAACTGGGATCGGCAAAGAGCAAGAAGTCGCTCTGAGAGACTTCTGCTTCTAAAAATCCATCATTTACAGCGAAAACAGAGCGAGAGCAGCAGAGAGAGTCCAGAGTGGGAAGACTCAGAGTTCCAGGCTGCTGGCTCACAGCAGGCTCTGCACATGCAGAATAAATGTCAACTATATGTTTTCTTCCTCTCCATCATGCATTTTGTGACCGATATGACTTTTAGTCTGGTAAATACGGTAAAATGCTGAATTTTATTCACCATTCACCATCAGCCGGACCCTCCTGGAACAGGACCAGGATCGAGTGTGAGTGTTTCTTGCTGCGTCCTCGGCGTTCAGGCTTTCTGAATCTCTGCACGCTGCTTGTTTCTCTTTTCTTTCTGGGTTCAGTCCTGCAGCCTCCAGCAGCAGAACAGTGTGTTCACTTCTCCGTCTCGCTCGGTTTTCCTTACTCCTGAGCGTCTGACGCCTGCCTTGCTGCCACCGTGACGTGAGGCTGGAATAATGAAGTGAAGTGACCTGCAGAACCTGGGAACGCAGGAGTTACTGCAGCTGCGTTTCGCCGTGGGAATATTACCAATACTGTAAATGCTGATACGATTAATGCCTCTTCTATTTGATCCATTAAACGTAGAACTGATGCGATTGTTGGAGGGAAACTGGAGAAGCCCAAAACACACAGAAAGACTCAGAACGTGACATTAAACTGAGGTGATCTGCGCCTCTGAACAACCAGCTGTCAGCACAATAATTTACCTTTAAGGGTCAATAAACGCATGAATCACACATCGGTTTCAGTTTGAGTCTCAAGCTTCTAAAATCTGCCAGTCAGCTTCTTTCTTCAGCTCTGAATCGTTGTGCATTAAGAGTTTGTGAATTGTTTAGTTAAAGAAAAACTAATCTGAAGGCATGTCGCCGGATGTGTTTCAGCCTTTTCTCATTTTATATTCACTGTAATAATAAATCTGACAGGAAACTAACGGGATCAGCTGGCCACGCACTCCCTGGGGTCAAAGTGCGCCTGCCATGGTAAAACCTGGAAGTTATGCCCAACTGTAATGTCAACTGTGCAATCGCAGTGTTACACTGTATGGAGTCACAGCTTCAGCATGCAGAGCCCAGATGTGGCGCTGCATGCAGCCCCAGATGTGGAGCTGCACACCACTCTCCAGCTCCTCTTTAGCGGCTCCCCGCAGCCCTGCGCACATTGTCAGGAGATAAATGGGTGTTTCTCATCTAGAACGCTCCTGTTTCACACTCTGAGCTCTGAAAATGGGACTCCTCCATGACAACATGGTTCAGGTGTTTGTTGGATGAAATGTGCAGCACATCCTGACATGTCAGCAACAACAGGTCACGCTGGAAATTATTAAAACAGCCGAAACAGATGAAACGGTTAAAATGCAGAAAAGAGGTACAGTTTCCATGAAGGATAAAACGACTAAAGCAGCGAGAAAGAGATGAAACGATCGGCAAAAATGAGATGAATCAGCAGACAGAAAAGAGCAAAAGCTGGAAAAGCATCAAGCTTCAAAACAACCAACCGTTCAGAAACAACAGTGAAACCAGCTTTAAACCAGCTCTGAGACGGCTTCAAAACAGACCCAAAACAGCTCTAAAACAGACCCAAAACAGCCGAGTTAAGCCAGCTGAAAAACAGCAGTGAGACGACTCTGAGCGGCTGTGAACGAACTCCTGAACAGCTTTAAAACGGCTTCATTTCTATCATGGTTAAAATACTGGAACTCTTTTAACGACACCAAAAACAACTGAAAAGAGTTCAAATGACCAAAGCATCTAAAGCGAAATCTGCTGAAATGCTTTGAACCGTTATACAAGATAACAAAATATCAGCAGTCCCGAACGGCAGCTTTTAATGTCCAAACATTCTACATAAACTTCAAGTTTGCTAACTCCATCAGTATGTTATAAGTATTGCAATATTTAACGGTATTTTAAAACAGGTTTTGTGGATCTAGGATCACTAATTTGCTGCTAAGTTGGTTGAAATGTGTGTTTTGGTTGCAGAAATATGTGCTTTTAATGCCTGTTTTGAGTAAAAAGATGATTGAAAAGTTGTGTTAACTGTTTCTTAAACATGTTTTTGAAATCTGGAGTCATTGAATTGCTGGTAAATTTGGTTGAAATGAGTGTTTCGGTGACACAGATATCTCTTTTTAGTGCCTGTTTGAAGGAAACAGCTGTCTGATGTGTATTTTAAAGCATATTTTGCAGATTCAGATGAACTACTCTGCTGGCGAGTTGGTTAAAATCTGTGATATAGTGTTAAAGTTGTAGAAATATTTGATTTCAAAGCCTGTTTGGAGGGAAAAAGAGGAGTGAAAAGCTATGCTATCTGTATTTTAAAACATGTTTTTAAGATCCAGACTTTTGAATTGCTGAGAAATTTGGTTAAAATCTATGTTTTGGTTACAGACATCTGGTTTTAGTGCCTGTCTGAAGGAATCAGAACATTAAAAAGCTGTCTGATGTATCTTTTAAAGCATGTTTTGCAGATTTAGATGAACTACTTTATTAGTACGTTGTTTAAAATGTGTGTTTTGGTGCTGAAGGTTTGATTGTAACACCTATTTTGAGGAAAAAGATGATTGAAAGCTGTAATAACTGTATCTTAAACACATTTTTTTTAGATCCGGCCTCATTGAATTGTGGGTAAATTTGGTTAAAATGTGTGTTTTGGTGCACAAAGTTGCAGAAATATTGAATTTTGTAGCCTGTTTGGAGGTAAAAGAGAATCTAAAAGCTATCTAATGTGTATTGTATTAAAGCATATTTTGCTGACTCAGATGAACTACTTTGCTAGTAAGTTGTTTAAAATGTGTTTTGTGATAGAAATCTCATTTTAGAGCCTGTATGGAGAGAAAAGGGGATTTAAATGCTGTAATAACTGTACCATAAAGATGCTTTGTAAATGCAGATTCACTGAACTGCTGGTAAGTTGGTTAAAAATGTGTGTTTTGGTGCTCAAGGCTGCAGAAACATCTCATTTTGGAGCCTGTTTGGAGGGAGAAGAGGATTTAAAAGCTGCTCTCTGTATTTGTTGGTGCAGACTCACTGGGTTGCTGGTCAGTGTTTTAAAATGTGTTTTGGTAGCAGAGATGTGGCTCCAGAGCCTGTTGGGACTGAAAAGAGGCTGCTGGCCCTTTAAAGGCTAAGATGGTGTCCTGCAGGCTGCAGTTGCTGCCTTCCGTTTCCTTCCTGCCTCTCGCAGATCACACGGCATTCACAATTGAACCTGAACTAAGCCCAGAGGAGGAAGGCAGGCGCGCGCCCGGGAGGGATCCGGACTCTTCCTCGGTGAAATGACCGCTGACAAGCCTCCACGCTGATGCTTGTTCGCAAAAACAACTCCTGCGCTGCCCGCACAATAACGCACTTTGTTCCGCGCAGCCTCGCGCGCACTGACATTCATGTGTGGCTCTGACATTGTCAGTGCGCGCGGCAGACCCCCCACACAGGTAGAGGCTTCCCCCTCCACCCCCCGTCCTCCGAGCAGGGCAAAGCCAATAACGTGCACTTACTTTCTTGTTACGGCTCTCCGTGTGCATCTCGGTGCCGGAGCGCTGCGGCGGCGGAGGGGTGGAGCAGGAGGAGCAGGAGGGGGTCGGCGGGGCTTTGGGTGTAGACTGTCAGGGACAGAGGTGGGCTGTGAAAAGGGGGGCTAGTTTTCCACCTTTGACTGTAATTTTTTTGGGATATAGGTACACGATCCCTGCCTCTTCCAGCTTTTCAGTTCATATCCGCTGCGTCGAAGGATCCCTGCGCTCCCCCCAAACCCAGCCAGTGTGCGCGCCTCTCCCTCTCTCTCTGGCGGCGTGTTGTTGCCGTGTATTCAAGGGCTGGGCTCTCTCTCTCTGCCTTTTCCTCCTCCGCCTCTCCCTGCTTGTGACCCCACCCTGCGTCCCCACCCCTCATCTCTCTGTCAGCCTGCAGCCCTGCAGAGGCGCGGAGCTTACCGGCTTGCAGGCGCGCACCGGCCGCGCCGGAGCGTCACGCTCATGCAACCGGGCACATTTTGACGAATGCATGCGAGACGGCAGCATCCCCGTCCGCCCCGGTGCAGCGGCGGCGGCGGCGGGCTGCCTCTGGCCGGGAGATGTGGAGAGAAGCACCCATGTCACCTTACCGACGTCAGCCAGCAGGCTAATTGAGGACACCGGAGCGGGGCGGGGAGGGCCGGAGCCCGGCAGAGTACATCCAGCCCGGCTTTGCAGCATTACGCCTGATAAATATGACACCATGCTCGGGAGGAAACACACAGCCACGGCCATAACCACACCCCCGGTGCTACAGCGGGGTGTGGCACCAGCACGGATTAATGCCCCATTTTATTCTGCTGAATTTTGCACCGTGCGCGTGCTTGTGTCTACTGTTAGTAAACACGGATCCAATTAAGTGAGAAAGGATGCTGAGCATATCACCTCACTCAAAAATATTTCACCTTAACGGCAATATGGAGGATTTCCCAGAAAGTTAGAAACCAGCTACCATTAACAGCCGATTGGACTGTTGCGCATGCGCCAGGCCATCCCTCCTGCTCCTCCAGAGGAAACGCCCAACGCGAAGGGAGCGGGCGTGCGCGAGCTCACACTGCTTACCTGAGCGTGCACGTCGCTGTTTACAGCACCGAAAAATGTAAATTTACACACGTCGCTGTTTACAACACTCCATTATCTACATTCACAGTATCCAAACTTACCTGTCGACGACTAGCTTGGCCACGGCGGCATCAGTGGGAAGGTCGAGCTGCGTTTTCAGCGGCCGCCATCGAGAGAAAGACTTCCGTAAAAGCACTGGTCGTGTTTCTCTCGTCGAGGCCTTCCTCTGCTTCTCAAACACTTCGAACACTGTTTTCCTCCCGCGGCTCTCAGCAGTGGAACGGTTGAAAGTGGCGCTCACCGGGAGATTCAGTGCGCATGCGCAGACCGCTGAGCTAGCCAGCTAGCCTAGAGCGAGCGCCTTCACCTGATTGATGGACATGGCGGTGAGCCACACAGAGAGGACCATCCTACACGTTTCTTTCATTTTCTGTACAAATAGACATTCAGTTAAACTGTATGTTTTTTAAAAATATCATACTATCATTTTGATGCATGAATTGGGAATATATGTTTTGTTTTTAAAATAAAATCAGTATTGTTTTGGAAATCATCACATTTGACTACATTTCCCATGATTCCTTTCACCGGAAGTTGAATCAGGAGCATGCGGAGGTAAACAAAGCAGAACTCTCTGTCATCAGACGTTACAAATCGGCTTCATATGTGATATTAAAAGCATTTAGGAGTACTATAACGATATTTACAAGCCGCGTGAGGAGATAAATAACAGTTTAAAGTAACTGTGGGTCGTTTATTCGAGCTAATTCGTGGGTTTCAGTTCTCATGTCATTAGCTGTTAGCTTCTCCGTTAGCCTGTGTGCATCAATCTTCACTATATCCGATTAAAACACAATAATCTGCTTTTTAACAATGTATCGAACAGACTTTAAGCTTATATTGAATCGTAGACTACACTAACCGACGCTTGTCTCGTCCTTAATTTGTAGCTGTGCGACAGCAGCTTGTTTAAACGTGTTACCCTCTCTGTTATATTATCAATTACTACAATTATTATCCTAATTCTCAGAGTAAATCTGACTAAAACCTAGTTAAAATAAGTACACTGCAATGTTTTTTTTATGCGGAATTGAAACCTCATATGCAGGAGTGTCGGGGATGAAAAAACTCAAAATTTCATATCCATTCATTCCGTTAATGCAATACTTTATTCCAGGAAATCCAATGAAAGTGTTGATATCATAATGAAATAAAAACAGGAATACTTATGTTTGATAATGGTGCTATAAAATATCCATGTGTAGTAATTTGAATACTCTTGATGCACATAGACATACTGAATAGAAAAATGTAACATTAGAAACAGAAATATCCTTCATATCCATGTTGTTATAATCAGTTCAGCAGTTTTTGAGTATGCCATGTTTCATTCATTGCTCCTAAAATGACAATTTTTTAAAAAATGCCTCACAAACGCGATGAAAATAGTCAAATCTGATGATGATCTGAAAAAGCCACATGCTGTTTTCAGGAGGGATTCTCACTCGTTCACGATGAAGATGAAACGCAGAGGACTGTTTTGTTTCAGACTCTTCCAGTCTCTCCCTTTTTTTTGTCTCTCTGGACAAAGCTGTTCTTGTCCTCTGTTATTGAGGAAGAGTCGCAGATATTTAAGTTTTTTTTAGTCAGGGGATGCAGAGCAGCAGAGGCTGGAGTCATGAGCAGAAGCATTTAGTTATAAATTTCCTGTCAGAGCCTTTTGTCGGAGGCTTTGTGTACCTGTGCCTCTGACACCACGGCTTCTCCACAAATGACCCTTTTTTTTCTGCCTGAATTATAAAGTGCACATCTCAGCCTGCCTGCCATCACTGTGTCTTTGGTTCAGCCTCCGCAGAGAGCCTGACCTGTTGTGTGTGTTGAATCGTCCAGAGTGAGCCGGCCCTCCTGTGAGGATGGTCCGCTGCTGGAGGAGCAGGAGACGGAGGGCCAGCGGCAGCTGCACAGCCTGCTGCTGCAGCAGCTGCACACCGACGTCCAGATCGAGCGGTGAGGACTGAACCGCCGGGCTCGCACTCCGTCCTGTCCATTGGACTCATGGCTTCTCTTCGGCTGTGTGTCGCAGATGTGTCGCCAAGAAGCAGTGCTTCGCCCCGGCGGCGCTCTACAGGCCGTTCGGAGAGCAGGCGGCGGGAGTCAGGAGCCTCTTGCAGTTCCAGGCTCTGCAGGACGGCGAGAAGGAGCTGGTCCGGCTGAGGGAGCTGGGCCTCACCGAGCCGGAGATCCAGCTGTGGCTGAGCCGAGACGAGCCGGACGACGCACGCAAGGTGGGAAATCACGGAGGCGTGGCCACAGCCCGCCCCGCTCACACCCGTCTGAAAACGTCACCGAATGGCATTTCTGTGCAGAGTCACGGCGTCCGCGCAGCTCCCGGCGCCAGGGAGCAGCGTCTGCAGGTGATCAGGGACAAGATGGACGCCAGGGCGGAGCTCCTGGCCCGGCCGCAGCGCTTCGCCGCCAGCCGCCCGCTGTCCCGCCGCGAGATGGAGATCGAGCAGGCGCTGTTCCAGGGCAGCGACCGCCGCGGCTTCCTCACGGCGCTCTACCATCGAGGTACAGCGCACAAACACCGGGGGAATGCTCAGTTCGTTTGATCTGACCTGCAGACACACACACACACACACACACACACACACACACACACACACACACACACACACACACACACACACTCTCTGAACTGTTTCCTCTGCAGATGAAGAAAGCCCTGAGAGCCAGCAGGGGGCGCCACCCTCTGACCCCATGGGCCACATCTACAGAGACGTCCTCAGCAGGGAGCAGCCGGGACGACCAGCAGCAGCAGGGAGCCTGCCAGAGGACGCCGCATCCGACCAATCACAGGGCTCAGAGAGGGACGGCAGCCAATCAGAGGACGCGACGGACACGCCCCGGCCGGAGCGGGGCGGAGCTCCAACAGACGCCAGCCAGCCGATGGGCGGAGCACCGATAGACGCCAGCCGGCCGATCGGCGGAGCCCCGATAGACGCCAGCCGGCCGATCGGCAGCCTGCGCCCGGTGGGAGCGGCGGCGAGGGCGGGGCCTGGCGGGCCGCTCACGGTCCGGGGTCGCGTCGAGACTCTCACAGACGAGGAAATCCTGCAGAACCGGGCGACGGAGGACGAGATCCGGAACGTCCCGCGCTTCAGGAACTACCAGCCAGGAGAACCCTCCAAGGTCGGCTCAGCTCTGCAGAACAGAAGAGTCCAAACCAGCCGCCGCCGTTTCTGAAAGCTTCAAAAAATATTTGAGTTGAATATTGAATATTTGAATTGAAATAATGCACTATTAAGCACTTTTACTTACTTTTATTATCAATTTTAATAATAGTTTCCACCACAGAAAGTTTATTCCGCCTCCTAAGACGCCACATTGTGATTTGAAAATCTTCATCCTTCGTCCTCCTGAAGTGGAATTTTGAAGCCATCCATGATTTCTTATTTTATTCTCGTCAGTAAAAAGTGTTTGCAGTTGTTGCTTTGTCCACTGGAGGCGCTGTTCCATTGAAGAGGTTGAGTTCTGACGATTTATTGTGTTTTCTAATGTTTCTGGCCGGACTGACCCGTTGAGTGGCGCGTGTCCTCTGCAGGTGCTCTGTGTGAAGAACCTGAGTGCGCAGGCGTCCGTGGCCCAGCTGGTGGCGCTGTTCTCCCGGTTCCAGCAGCAGGGCGGCGCCCCGGTGCTGTACCGCCTGCTGACCGGCAGGATGAAGGGTCAGGCCTTCGTCACGCTGCCAGGTGAGAGCGCAGTCATCCTCACCTGACCGCCGCCGCACCGCCGGCCTCAAACACCCCTCCTCTCCTGCAGACGCCCAGACGGCCCACGATGCTTTGCGGCTGGTCCACGGGTACCGGTTGCTGGGGAAGCCGCTGGTGGTGGAGTTTGGCCGCGAACGGCATGAAGTGGAGAAACGGAAGGAGACGGAGGTCCAGGAGGAGACGCAGTGAGCGGGAGCCCTGCTCCCGCACAGCCAGGAGAGCCTGGTTCGATTCCACTGTGCTGTATGAGCAGTTTTCCTGCCACTGTAGTCACCACGGTGTGTGTGTGTGTGTGTGTGTGTGTGTGTGTGTGTGTGTATGTACTCCTTGTAAATAATGAAATCTGCATATAAAGTTATTTTTATAAAATAAACCGTCATTTGACCCTGTTTTCTTTTTATTTGCAGTCTTTGTTTTTATCCTGACAGTAGAATATCTAACAAGTGTAAAAACGGTGGGAAACTCACTCAGAATTCACCGGTTTTATGAAGTTTAGCTTCAGTTTTGAAAGATAACCCAGCTCGACTCTGGTATAAGTTAGTTTTTATTGAAATATCAGAAGAAACTATGAAAAACACTCAGATATATTTCATGTGTTTAAGTGTTCCATTTGTTGACATGTTAATTGTAATTTAGTCAACTATTCATGCGTTTGTTTGAATTTATTGCATATTTCAGGGACATGTTGCAGTGTTTTAATTGCTAATTTAAATGCTGCTGCACTATATTCTGTATCTTCTCATTTTTATTCTATTTGATATTCTTTCTCTTTGTTTTCTATTTCTGCATTTTAGCTGATATGTCTCCACCACAGGAGGGCGAGGAAGACCAAAACTCGGATTCCACTGAGTGTCTTCTACACACTTGACTTTGATTTTAATGATCAAAAACCAACCTCCACCAGTCAGGATGTGACTGTTTCACCAGAACTAAACTCTGTGCCAAAAGATCACACCCATCATATGGAAATCATGCTCACATCTATTTATTCAGTTTAAAAAGGAGGGACAGAAGAAGTGTGAACACTCAGTGTTGTTCCTCGTTTCGACCGCCAGGTGGAGACATTTCTCCACAGTGGACTGAGATGAGAGCAGCTCTGAATCTCTGAGACAGAAATTCATCAACAGAACCAAAATTAAATTAAATAAAAATGAAAAAAAAAATCAAACCAGAGAGATCAGTGTGTCTCAGCGGGACTGGCCTGGGTAAATGAAGGCTAAGATAAAAACAAAACAAAAGGATCTTCATGAGTGAAGCTGAGCTTTCTGAGTGTTTAAACCACTTCAGGAACGTGATCATCACCGTCAGCATGTTAAATCTCTTTTAAAGGCTTTTCACTGTGTTTCCACTCAAACATTCTAAACTCTTCATTGATGGAATTACCTGAAAGGAAAAAAACAAACATCTACTGTAGATTTACAGGCTGTGTTTGTCTTTCTCACAGTGTGTGTGTGTGTGTGTGTGTGTGTGTGTGTGTGTGTGTGTGTTATCTGCTGGCCTCTCGGTCACATGAGGGTTCAGACTCCTCTGCTCCAGTTCTGAAGGTCTCGTCCAGCTTGCAGCTCCAGCCGCTGTTCACATGCTCTGACCGCTCACATTTCTTAATCCGTCGGATGTTTTCTAGTGAATCCAAATAATCCAATAGGACACAAACACTCCCAGTCCCAAGGTTAGCGGTTTGATTCCCGCCTGTCCACATGTGTCCCAGTGGAGGTGGAGCACAGCGTTGTTCAAACATTAAAGCAGATTTGATTTAGAAAATGTTTCAATTACGATTTTATATTCTTGATAACGACCAATATTTAGTGGAAAAAAGTTGAGCTTTTTGTGTTTCCGTTACTGGAATTTGTTCCTTGTGAAGTTTATTCATGGAAAAAGATAGATAGATAGATAGATAGATAGATAGATAGATAGATAGATAGATAGATAATCAGTTGGAAATGCATCAAAAACACACAATATAAAGGTTATAAAATGTTCTGCATTTTATGGAGTGAATTAAGTATTCCACCAATCAAAACACGAGGTGGTCCCTGGCGGAGCGGCTCTGCTCTGAGGGGTTTCTTGGACTTGGTCTCCAGGAGGGATTTTCACCCCTCTCCTCTTACAGTCACTCTCTAGATCCTTCATGTTTCTTGGAAACAGGAAGCTTCAGCTCCCTCCACAGGTTCCAGACTGACAGGGCTGAGGTCTGGAGACTGGCTTGACCCCTCCGTGACCTCCAGGCACTTCGTTTTGAGCCCTCCTTTGCTGCTCTGGAAGGGTGTTTTGGGTCATTGTCCTGCTGAAAGATCCCCCATGACACATTCTCAACGTTCTGCTGAGGAGAGGAGCTCTTCCTCCAGATGTTACAGTAAAGGACATCGTCCTTACTATGTTACAGCAAAGCAGCTGTTCCTCCTGATGTTATGGTGAAAGAGCTGTTCCTCCAGAAGTTAAAGTAAAGCAGCTGGTCATCCAGATGTTAAAGCAGCTGTTCCTCCAGATGTGAAAGCAGCTGTTCCTCCAGATGTTGCGGTGAGGGAGTGCATCCGGCCCGGTCTTCTCCCTGACCTCTGCTGCTCAGGCTGCTGTGGCAGTGTGACGGTAGAAACTGATCCTGGAGCAGCTGAGCTTCAGACAGATGTCAGTTATAGCAAAATTCTTACTTCACTCATTGAAACGCAGAATATGTTTTTAAACTTTTACATTGTGTGTATCTGATGCAGCTTCAGCTGATACTCGGTCTCCTGCCAGAACCAGAGAGCAACTATAAAAATAGTCTGTTCATTTCTGTCAGCGTGGGCAAGCTTACAAATCCTGCAGCAGATCAGGTCACTATTTCCCACGCTGGATTTGAAAAATAAATGAAAACCTTGACTTTGTGGCCACACAATGAGCCAGTTCACTGAAGTTTATTCTCCTGGATTAACAGAATCAGATCATCTGATTCACAGTGAATCTACTCAGACTGGATTTGCTGAAATGGCAGCAGGAAAACCCAGTATTCCTGAACGGGCTCCTGAGAAGCAGCCAGCGTGGGATGAACTGACCCAGTGAGCCGTGGATCGTCTGTTTGTGCGTATTGATCTGGCTAAAGTAAGAGATCTGTTTGTGTCACTCTCTCTGTTTGCCTTCAGTTCAGGGCTGTGATCTTTTTCTCCTTCTGCTCTGTGAAAACAGGAGCTGAAACCAAAAGCCTTCAAATATTAACTAACGCTCATTAAAAGACCACTGTGTGTCAGTCAGCAGGGAGGATTCTCTCAAACACAGGATTTTCTCCATCGCTGATCAGAAACCTGGGAGTGTGTGAAAGGAAACAAAATGAGACGTAGGAAAAAATGCATTTATTAAAAAAAAAAGACATAATTTTGATGCTTTTCTTTAAATCAGAGGATAAAAGGATGATTTGCATAAAGTTTTCATGCTCAAATACAGATGAATAATTCAGTACAGAGGCTAACAGGCATAATAAGGCACATTTCAATCACAGGAGTTTGATCTGCTGGTTCTTCGGGTAACACAGTGCTGTCAGAGGTATTTCTAAAAGTGGTTCATGCTAAAAACTCCACTATTTGAACCGTGCAGCGTGGCTCCTGAGGGGCTTCAGTCAATCCCACCTGACTCCGGTTCACACTGCGCCCTCTTCAGAGTGGGTTTATAGACTGGGGAAATGTAGGAAAACACTCAGGGAGAACATGCAAATCACATGAACAAGGACCTGGACTCGAGCCAGGGTGTGGTGGAAGGGCTAACCACAGTTACAGTTTAAAAAAAAATCAGTGTGACCGAGACTTTAAATGTGACGTCCGGCAGGTTTCATCGGAAAAGCGGAGACTGCTGTGTTTTTCTGCGTCGTTAAAATGAACAACAGGTTGGGTCATTCCACTAGTCGTACATTAGGCGGCAGTAATGAGCTGCTTTTACGACACTGGCTTCCTGATTTCTGGCTCTCTGTATTCTGTAACGTAACAGAGACTAAACCAAGTATAGTCCGTGACTCAATACACCACCTAGTGGGCCAAACTGGTATTGCAAGTTAAAGCCACTGTGGTTGAAGAACTGTTGATAAACTGTCACCACGAAACAATATGGAACCACTTTAACTTCAGATTGGATTCAATTATATATAAAAGAAGATGATCCCATATTGTATCTTCTAGTCACACTTTGATGAGAAAGAACAGATTTCTGCTAAAGTTTTATCTGGCATTCAGAGGTCAATACCCCACCTGGTGGTGTGACGGGCCGAGGCCAGCAGGCCGGTCACTCTGCCAGGCATGGCACATGAAGGACATTAAAAACTGTCTTCAGAGAGACATAAAGACAGTTGTTTGGTCTCATTTGACACATTTTTTCAGGTTTTATACAAATAAATGAAGCAATTTTCTTTTTTTATTGAGAGATAACATCAGCTTGTCGTGACCATCTGAGGAGGAATCTAAACTAAAGCAGCCTGTCATGGATTTCCAATGTCCAAAAAGACAATGAGACTGGTGTGAAATTACCAAGTGCACAAGTTTGCATGCTAGTGCTGTTATATTGCAGAGGGGCCTGGTGGGACCACATTTACAATCTCAGCTTCTTAAAGTGTTTTTGTCTTGTTTTGGTCTTGTGGTGCTCTGGTCTTGGTCTTGTTATTTTCTGCTCTTGGCTTTGACTTGGTCTTGGTCTTGGTCTGGTCTTGTCTTGTCTTGTCTCTGTCTTAGCCCCTTGAAGTTTTGGTCTGATCTCAGTCTTGGCCCTGTAAGGTCTTGCTCTTTTTTTGGTCTTGGCCCCTGGAGGCCTTGGTCTGGTCTTGGTCTTGTTATTGTCTGGTCTTGGTCTGGACTTGGTCTGGTCTTGGTCTTGTCTAAGCCTCTGAAGGCTTGATGTAGGCCTGGGAGCGCTGGCCCCTGTCTCTCCTGTGTGATTGTGTTGTTGGTGAAAGCTCCAGCATTAAATATCTGACAGTGTTGGGTGATTTGGTGCTGATAAATATGCGGCGGTCCCGGAGCGGCGGCGGCCTCAGACGTATCCTGTAATGTCGTATCCGGCGGCGGTGGGCTTCTTCGCCGGCGCAGCGGCGTGGGTGCTGGACCCCGAGCTGCCGCTGGTGCTGCGGAGCAGCGTGGGCCCCCTGCCGGCGCCCGCCTGCAAGGTGGGGTTACGGTACGTCTGTGAGGTGGTGCGCGGCGCCGTCCCGGACACGCCGCCGCCCACGGGATACGGGTATCCGCCGCCGGGCCGCCGGCCGCGGCCGCCATCCTGCGCCTCGCAGCAGGACACGCACAGCAGGCCCCCCCCCAGCATGGTGACCAGCGCCGAGGCCAGGCCCACGTACAGACACTCCCCCAGCTCGAACTTGAGGCTGGACGGCACGTTTTGCCGGTAGAAGGTCTGCACCACCTCGTGCGTGGTCCACGCCACCGGGATGAGGGCCAGGAAGCCCGCGGCGAGGAACAGCCCGCCGCTCGTCCCCGCCACGCGGCTCTTCACCGTCCCCGTGCCGTCCAGGCACAGCGTGCACTGCATCCCCAGCGCCGCCATGGCCACGGCCAGGATGGACAGCACCAGCGAGATGACCATGAGGGCGCGGGACGCCTGCAGGTCGGGCGGCAGCGCCAGCATGGAGTTGTAGGTCTCGCACTGGAAGGCGCCCGTGCTCTGGTACACGCACTCCATCCACAGGCCGCGCATGTTGGCCACCGCCGTCACGATGTTGGAGCCGATGTGCGCCGAGATCTGCCAGTACGGCAGCACCGTGGCCACCAGGGTACCCAGCATGCCGAGCAGGCCCAGGAAGAAGCCCATCAGCTCCAGGGCCGCCGACGCCATGACAGCTGCGGGCAGAAAGGAAGCGCGATCAGCGAGAAGCCCGGACGACGTGCACGCCGCGCTCCACCACGACCAGCCAGCACGCCGTCCAGACGGCGCCTCGTCCTCCGCCGGCTCAAAGAGGCACAACCTCAAACGTGTTTTCAGTGTAAACGGCGCTCCAGAGGGAAAACGGCGAGTTAACGGACTCTTTTCCAGCCCGATGTCATCAATCAACCTCCAGATTCCACATCCCATCCGCTCTGAAGAACAAAGTCTCAGATTAATTCATAAATAATGACTAAAACATCCAAACAAGAAACATCAGCGCTATCACCACCTGATTAAACTGTGTTATATTTAACATCAGACTCAGTCACAGTCGGCCTGTTCCTCTGGATCTTCCAGGTCAGGCAGACTTCAGATTTTGCTCAGTCTGAATCCAGTCAGATGATGATCATGCTACAGTGTTTTTACATTAAAGTAAATCTTCTTGGTGTCATTTCAACCAGATAATTCAACAGTTAGTTAATTTTGGATGTACTTCATAAAAACTGTTATTTTAGGAGATGAACCATTTCATCCTCATGCATTCAGAGTTATTTCCCATGTTTCCATGGGTCTCTGTCTTCAGCTGCACTTTGAATGAGTCAGATCTGATGATTATTATGAGAATTTAACGTTTTCTGATTTCCTCCCTGAAAATGCTTCGTTATGGTTCTCTGTTGATAGACTGAGGCTCTGCTGTGTGAAAAGGTTTAAAGCTTGATAGTTAACTGTAATGTGACAGCAGTAGAGCCACCAAACAGGTGATGGGTTAAAAATGGGTTAAAAATATCTCAATTGATCGTATTTTTGTTATAATTAATCTTTGAAAATTGAATTGTCCAGGATTTAATGTAGCAGAAATGTGGATTTGATTCATAAAGCAGAAGCGACTAAGTTGCGGTAACTCCTGCCGTTATCAGTTTAAAAAGGTTGCTGAAGTGGAGCTTCTCAGTTTGTGTTTTTTATTTACCCAGTTGGGTTTTGGATGATCTACTTTCATCGAGGAGAAAAACAAAACAAAAACAGGTGAGTGTGAAGCAACAGTTAGTCAGATGACAGGATTGAGGCTGTGAGACCATCTAAGTCCAAAATTACAGAGAGAAATATGAATAATGACTAAGTATAGCTGAGTGGGTGGAGGCGGCGGTGTTGACAGACTGATGGAGCGTCTAGACGGCGCAGCCGGTGATTTGGGCTGAGATTAAACTTTCTAACGGCTCCTGGCTCCGGACTCCAGCATCCCTTCTTCTGCTCTGACAACTAAAAACTCTCATCCTGCTTCTTCAGAACTCAGAACTCAGAACTCAGAACTCAGAACTCAGGACTCAGAACTCAGGACGGCCTCGTTACCTGAAGGTCTGCTGAAGATCTGCTGCAGCAGCTGGAGCTGGCTGATGAAGAGGAGGAGGATGAAGAAGCAGCCTGTTCGCTCTGTGCCCAGCACCAGTGTTCCCTGCTCCTCGCCGTCAGACCTTCACATAGTCCCTGCTGCCGCCGCTGGAGAGGCTGGAGAGGCCGGAGAGGCTGGAGAGGCTGGAGAGGCTGGAGAGGCTGGAGAGGCCGGAGAGGCCGGCTGGCTGCCCGTCACACCACAGAAGAAGAGGAGCTGCAGCCGGCTGCAGGTTACATCCACACACACAGAGCAGAGCCCAGCTTCTCCCCACTGCGCCTCCCTGACTCTGTTCACCTGTTGTCATGTGCACACACTCACACACACTCACACTCACACACTCACACACACTCATGCATTGTGGTTTGCAGCCAGCAGGTTAATCATTGCCTCATCTGTCATTTCTCCAAAACAGACCTTTGGTGGGTCGTCTGGCTGGAGAGACGCCTGGGAGAGAGAGAGAGAGAGAGAGAGAGAGAGAGAGAGAGAGAGAGAGAGAGAGAGAGAGAGAGAGAGAGAGAGAGAGAGAGAGAGAGCGGGGTTTCAGAGAAAAGTTCATATCAGCAGGAAAACTAAAATCATCACCCATCACTCCCATCCTTTCATGTTCTGATAAAGAGAAAAATCTGAACAGCATCAGTCTGCAGAAATACTGTGTGTGTGTGTGTGTGTGTGTGTGTTCTTCTATTTCTATCCTTGTTGGGGCCAAATGTCCCCACAAGGATAGCAAAACGTGGAACGACGTGCCTTGTGGGGACCTTTTTCCGGTCCTAAGTAGGAGAAACAGTGTTTTCTTGACCATGTTGTTGTTACTGAAAAAAGTAAAAGTGCAAAAACATTTCTTTAGGGTTAGGCTTTGTTGTGGTGTGGGTTAGGGTTAGGGTAAGGGTCAGGGTTAGGGGCTAGACATGAATGGGAGTCAATGGACGGTCCCCACAAGGATAGAAATACAAGACTGGGCGTGTGTGTGTGTGTGTCTGATAGAGCATTTTAAATTACGACAGGAATCGCAGTGTGCTGATGAAATGTGTGAAAAAGTGAAGCAGCAGATTTTCTTCCTCGTCTGTCAGGGACTGAGGAGGAAAACAGTTTTCATCTCTGGGTCAGGAGTCAGGAGTCAGGTCGCTTTGCCTGTTTTTCCTCTTGGTTTGTGTTCTGCTCATTCTTTGTGTGTGTGTGTGTGTGTTTGTGTTTGTGTGTGTGTGTGTGTGTGTGTGTGTGTGTGTGTTAATATTTGTCTACATGTTTGTTCGACCCTTTGTTTGCTTTATATTGTTTGTTTTTCATTCGATTGCATATTTTTTTAGCTTTATCGTTTAGTGTTTGTTTGTTCATTCCAATTTTTTGTTTTTGTTTACTTGTTTGTGAGTCTGTGTGGTTGCTCCTTTGGGTGATTTTTTTGTGTGGTTTTAATTATTTTATTTTATGTATATCTTTAATGTGTTTCGTTTTGTTATTGTCTGTTGTTAAACGTTATGAAGTTGTATTATTCAGCATTGGTTCCATTTGTTGTTTGACATTATTACAGTTTAATATTCAAGAGAAACAGACGATAACTTACTTTTCACTACTTTATCTGTAAGATTTAATTGTTAACTATCTATAGATAAACTTTTAATTTCATTGCTTTTAACATGTACCTGTGTGTGAATTGAACCAAGCTCTTTATCAACAGTAATAAAACTGGATTAAATCCCTGAAAACGGGAGTGAATATTAATAAAGTCTATTTTCTATCTAGTGTGAATGTTTGTTTTGTAAAATGTTAATTTTGCGCCCTGCTCTGAGTTTGTTTGCGGCTCTCAGAGTTTATCATCAATCATCCAAATTCATCTGGAGTCGTAAAGAATCTTCTGGAAGGTTTTTTGGCTCCTTCGGGCCTCCGTAGATCAAACCAAACTGTGAATTTATGACTCAATCGCACTGACGACAAATCTGGCTCCTAAACACAAACACTCAGCCAATCAAGCAGCAAATACTCTGATAACTGAGAGTAATCTGATTACTCTGACCACACACACACTCACACACATCCAGCATATGAATCACAGTAAACACTCAGATCACTGTTATTCTTCAGAGTAAATAAAGACCATGATTGTCCTGATGATTCAGAAAGTAAATATTCAGGATTAACATTAGTATTTAGACAGTAAATATTCAGATTACTGTTAGCTAAAAGTACTCAGATTACAGCAGACGCAGAGGTGACAGCTGGTGCTGGAAGAGACAGAGGCAGCGTACCATGAGTGGAGGTCTTCAGATGATGGCGGTGGTCTTCACTCCGGGCCGGTCGGACTGCAGCTTCACCCGTTAATCCCTGCCCCCCCCCCCCTGCCCCCCCTGCACAGTGGGATTACCCTGTAATCCAGCTACTTCCCCCGTGGAGCAGACTGAGGGTTCAACGTCCACACAGTGAGAACACTGAGGCTTTATGAGGCTCACAGAGGAGCTTTATGAGCGCTCGCTGCATATTAATCAGACTGAATCATGGAGGCAGAGCACAACTTCCCCAGGAATGAACCGCTCCGGATTACTGAACCTGAAAACATCCGAGGCTCCTCGACGAAAAGGTGAAAAGGACAAAACTGTTTGAAAACGTCACATTTTATTTTATTTTTAATTTTAATTAGTTTCTAAAAATCTAAAAAAAAAAAGGGGTGAGGGGGGGGGGGGGGGGGGGGGGGGGGGGAGGGAGCAGGTCAAATGGACCAAATAGTTTTTAAAAAACAAAATCAGGAAACATGAAAAAATAAAAGACAACGACAATCATTTAAATGAAGGTTTGAGAGGTAACATGAGCAAAACTACTCAAACTGCTAAAGACGCTCAGGAACCTTCACACAGTGACATTTGAAGTCAAACCACATCGACGTTACCTTTTCATTTCAGAGTGTCATGTTCACACTGCAGCGTTTTGAAAACCGTCTAGTTTCCATGTCGTTGCTGCTGTTTTAGACCAAAGCTGATCCTCCTTCACCAGTTCGTCAGTCTGGATCTTGAAGTCCTTCAGGATCTGGTCTTGGTTGTTGTCCACCTCCTTCCTGGGTGTTCTCCAGCTACACTCTGGGTTCTCCAGTCCGTCCTCCACAGATGTTTCTGTAAACTCTGCCTCAGCCTGGTTCTGGTTCCAGGTCTGTCTTTCCTGCAGCATCTGGCCCCCTGCTGTGATGGTCTGTACTGGTTCAGGGCTTCCTGTCTCGCTCTGGTTCTGGGGTCTGGTCTAGTGTGATCCGCCCCGGGTTCTATTGATCTTGTGTTGAGGGTTCTTGTGCAGCCACGATCAGAGCCTCTGTTCTTTCGGTCCTGCCTGTTCCAGACACGGCTATGTTCTCTCTTCAGTCTGTGGTGGAACATGCCGTGTCGGGGTTTCTCTTCCCATGATCCTCCACTGGCTCCTCGTTCTCATGGGCTTCCACTGTCTGAGGCATTCACTGAGCAGGTTCTCATTTTCTGGATATGTTCTTGGTGGCTTTGACCTTTTACCCTCCCCAGTCCTCGGCCTCCAGCCTCAGGACCTGGACTTGGGTGGAACCCTCCTGCTTTGTGAGGAGGTTCCTGGTCTTGATGTCGGTAGCTCTCATCTCTTCCAGAGTCCAGGATATTATACCAGCTGGGTAATCTGATTACTGGTAGGACAGACATGTTAATGTCCTGGATTTGATTCCTGCCATCCAGCTGACGGTTCAAGACCTGTCTCACCCTCTGGAGGGATCTGGCTGTGGCTGACCTCTGACCTCTGACCTCCGGGCTGCTTCATCCTGTGGTTCTCCAGGTATCTGGAGCTTCTTCCACATCTCTGATGTTGCCTTCAGGTAGTTCAGCCCTTCAGTAGTGACCATCTTCCCTCTGCTTGATACCATCCGTCCACACTGATCCAGTCCCAGAGACGTCCCCATGTCCCTGCTGGATGTCCTGGTGAGGTGGATCAGGGAGTCCATGTCCCTGCTGGATGTCCTGGAGAGGGGGATCAGGGAGTCCATGTCCCTGCTGGATGTCCTGGTGAGGTGGATCAGGGAGTCCATGTCCCTGCTGGATGTCCTGGTGAGGTGGATCAGGGAGTCCATGTCCCTGCTGGACGTCCTGGAGAGGGGGATCAGGGAGTCCATGTCCCTGCTGGATGTCCTGGTGAGGTGGATCAGGGAGTCCATGTCCCTGCTGGATGTCCTGGAGAGGGGGATCAGGGAGTCCATGTCCCTGCTGGATGTCCTGGAGAGGGGGATCAGGGAGTCCATGTCCCTGCTGGATGTCCTGGTGAGGTGGATCAGGGAGTCCATGTCCCTGCTGGATGTCCTGGTGAGGTGGATCAGGGAGTCCATGTCCCTGCTGGACGTCCTGGAGAGGGGGATCAGGGAGTCCATGTCCCTGCTGGATGTCCTGGTGAGGTGGATCAGGGAGTCCATGTCCCTGCTGGATGTCCTGGTGAGGTGGATCAGGGAGTCCATGTCCCTGCTGGATGTCCTGGTGAGGTGGATCAGGGAGTCCATGTCCCGGTCAGTCTTGGCTGCAGCTTGATGTCGTCCATGTAGAGGAGGTGGCTGACGACTGTTCCACTGTGGAACCGGTTCCTGTCTCCACTCCTGGTGCTGGTCTGGCTGAGGGGGGTCAGGTCTCTGCAGACCAGCAGGGGGGACAGAGTGTCTCCTGGTATCTGCCACATCTCATGCATTCCTCTGCCTCTGGCTTCCAGGTAGCTTCCTGAGTTGTCTTCATAGCCTCATTGAGTTTCCAGGAAGGTTCTCGGTTCCCTGTTGATGCTGTACAGTTCCAGACTCTCCAGGATCCATGTGAGCAGCGTTGAGTCAGAGACTTTCTGGTAATCAGTCCAGGCAGAGCTCAGGTTGGTGGTTCTGGTCTTACAGTCTTGTTCAGTTGCCCGGTCGACCAGTACCTGCCTGGCTCCTCTGATGTTGTTGCCAGTTCCTTTCTGGGTTCTGCTCAGGTGTTGTTCCATGTTCCTGTTCATCTTAGCCGCTGCGGTGCCAGACAGGAGCTTCCACGTAGCTGAGCAGGTTCTAGGCTGGTAGCTAGACGGTGTTGTTCCCTTCTGGGGTCCTTCATGATGAGGACTGTGGACCTTGGGTTCCACTGTGGATGGTTCCCTTCTCTCAGCAGCTGGGTCATTTGGGCTGCCAGGCCTTCATGGAGAGCAGGGAGCTTCTTCAGCCAGTAGGTGTGGATCCTGTCCGGACCTGGAGCTGTCCAGGTCTTCTTCTCTGGATGTCTGCTGCAGTGATGACTCCTGGTTCTTGTTCTGGGAGGTTCCAGTGTTCTGCCTGCAGGTCTGCTAGCCACAGTGTGTTAGTGTTGTGGGGCACCTCTTTCTCCCAGACACTCTTCCAGTACTGCTCAGTCTCGGTCCTGGGGGGGGTCTGCTGTGGTCTTGCTGCCATTGAGAGTCTACCTTTGCTGGGTTGTTGGAGAATGTTGTGTTTATTCTCCTGGTTTATGCTTCTCTTGTCTATCTCTTTAGGCGGGTAGTTTGGACTGTGACTTGCTCAGCAGTCTCCAGAGCCTCGGCTGAGGACAGCTCGCTGTATTTCTTGGAGAGTTCCTTCTTAAGCTTGACACCTCTGTTCAGTTCTATCAGGAGGCTCACTTCTTCCATGTTGCCTTGATTCTTGCCTCCAGCCTTCTGTTCCATGGAGGCTCTGACTTCTGGCTGACGTTGTTCATCTTGTAGCCTCGCATCTCTAGGATGACTGATGCTACTGTAGATCAGCTGGTTGGTCTCAGTAGTGTTCTGGGTAGTGAAACTTAGCAGTACTTCAGCAGTACGTCAACCACTCATGAAGCTATAAGCAGGCTGGCACAGACAGAAAAGGGAACTACTGATATTTTAAAGGAATGAGCCACATTAACCACAGGGGGCCTCAAAATGTCATGCCTGGTGACATTTTGAGGTGTACAGGATTTAAAGCGATACTTCAACATTTTGGCAAATTGGCCCATTTAGCGCAATTCCTTAGTCATTTCCAACAGCATACTTACTTTTCTATTGTTGTTGTTTATTCAGAGGCGAGTCGGGGAAGGTTTTCGGGACGGACACAATGGAAGTGGACGGCATTTTTGTTCCCCCTCGTCAAACTCATCAAATACAAAATCCAACAACCCCAAAACACTTTGGTGGACACGTTATAATCCACACATTCACTACGCTGTGGAATATTAATGCAAAATGACCAGATTGAGTTGTTTATGCGAAGATTGCTAAGACAGAACTACTTACTAAACATGGCGTCTGGGCGTAGTGATTTCAAAAGAAAAAGTAGTTCCCAGTATTTGCTTCAGTGTCGTAACGCTACAATATTATTTGTTGGTGTTCCACAGCGTAGTGAATGTGTGGATTATAACGTGTCCACCAAAGTGTTTTGGGGTTGTTGGATTGTGTATTTGATGAGTTTGACGAGGGGAACAAAAATATCGTTCACTTCCATTGTGTCTGTCCTGAAAACCTTCCCCGACTCACCTCTGAATAAACAACAGCTCACCCTCACAAAACAGTAAGTATGCTGTTCAAATGACTAAGGAATTGCGCTAAATGGGCCAATTTGCTAAAATGTTGAAGTATCGCTTTAAAGTGATTTATTTCAGGTGAGATTTGGCACGTGAACAATTTCCTTTTGGACCGCCCTGAACCAGAGGGCGGGGCAAAAGGCTCATTTACGGTTTATAGAAGGGTTCTGCACTCTGATTGGCTGCTGAGGTGAGCCTGGGATGTAAGAAGCACTATGATTGGTTGACTCACCTGCTGAAAGGACCTGTTCAACAGGTGAGAATAAAGACCCTCTCCAAACCAATAAAGACCTCTCCAAATAAATAAAAACGACATCGTCTGTAATTAATAGAATATTTTCTGTTCTATTTCCAGTAACGTTATCAGGTAGACTGAGTCTGCAGGAGAAACTAAAAACCAAAATATGATGAAAATGTACATTTTAATGTACAGTAATTCCGACTTTAAACAGTTAATCAAAATTTTAGAGCAAAATATGGATCAAGTCCAAAAAGATGATGTCAAGAAACATTAGAATAAAGAAAAACAGTATTTTAAAGATACTAGTTTCTAGAAACAAGTGTGTGATTAGAAATATTTCCAAACTGTGTATTGTGAAACCTGTTGATAATAATAAAAAAATCTTCTTTATAGAAATTAATAATTTAAAGGTGCATTAAGGAGTTTTACAACCTTAAAAATACTTATTTTCCACCATAAATATGTTACACATTTTTAATGATGTGTACAATGTGCCCTGACATATTCATTACAAGTATCTCTAACAGCGCTAAATTGTCACTTGAAAGTCACAGTGCCGGTTCGGCTCCAGAGTTTTTTTGGGGAGAATTTGAGAGGAATGACATAATGCGCGCTCCGGCTGGTTAGGTTTCATTTTGTCCGCCATTACTCCGCCTAGCCTAGATGCTTAGTGAGCAACAACTGAGCAGGATCTTCCAGAAAGTAAGAACAGACTGGCTTCTAGCACTGCAGCTCCACACAGACTCCACCAGGTAGAAGAAACTTAAATCTTACTTGAACACTTCTAAACGAGCGAAGACGGAGTTCCCCTCTTCCGTGCACGCGAGCCACAGGGACGAGTTTTTCACTAAGCTGCATTAGGCCCAAGGCCTGCAGGGGGCGCTGTTTTGCATAAAACGTGCAAACTCCTTAAGGCACCTTTAAAGGAATACTCCACCCAAAAAACGATTTGGCCTCATTTTCTACTCACCCTCATGCTGAGAAACACTCTGGAGCACTTTTTTGACGATTCAAATGCAGTTGGAGATGTTTGGGGATTTTCGTGGTCAACAAACAGGGACCGACAGAGCCCGACAGAAAAAATGGTCCATAAAATCCACAAAACGTTCCCATTTTCCTTCATACTGCTCGTCCGCTGTAATCCAAGTGTCCTGAGCGCGTAACGTCCATAATTAATTCTTAACGAGGTCATTTAGTACATTTTAAGAGCCCAAACAGGGCGCTGTCATACAGCTCCATTGCATGTCTGCGCGCGCACCCTGAACTACGGAAGCCGCGGCAGACCAAGCAACACGCTTGTGCCCTTTCAGCAGGAACCGAATACAAAGCTTTAAAACAGTAGCCAATCACTTTTGTGATTGTCCACAGCTCGGTCACTCACAGCAGAATATAAACAGCGGAACTTCTTCTTCTACGCTTGCAATTTAGAAAAGTAGTCGCTGAAAGCACGCAAGCGTCTGGCTTGGTCTGCCGCGGCTTCCGTAGTTCAGGGTGCGCGCGCAGACATGCAATGGAGCTGTATGAGAGTGCCCTGTTTGGGCTCTTAAAATGTACTAAATGACCTCGTTAAGAATTAATTATGGACGTTACGCGCTCAGGACACTTGGATTACAGCGGACGAGCAGTATGAAGGAAAATGGGAACGTTTTGTGGATTTTATGGACCATTTTTTCTGTCGGGCTCTGTCGGTCCCTGTTTGTTGACAACGAAAATCCCCAAACATCTCCAACTGCATTTGAAACGTCAAAAAAAGTGCTCCAGAGTGTTTCTCAGCATGAGGGTGAGTAGAAAATGAGGCCAAATCGTTTTTTGGGTGGAGTATTCCTTTAACATCAAGATGAATTAACATGAAAACTTTTTAAAAGTATTAAAATGTTAGAGATAAAATGAGGGAAATGTACTCATTAAACATTTGTTTCTAGTAACAAAGAGACTTCAGCGGAAGCAAGTGTACACATATTAAAAGCACAACATAAGAAAGTGTAGATGTCAGGGTTTTTTTTTTTCAAACATGAAGTAGAATCCCTGAAAAAGTAGAAATGATTGTTCTACTGTGGCTGATAATATATGCGAGGAGAGTGCACTACTGAGGTTTCACCACTAGAGGGAGACAAATTCCAATAATGAAGTTTGAGGAATTCCTGGAGCCTGATGGAGGAAAATCTTTCATTACTGATGGAAATTATTATTACTATGAGAGAAACGAACCTGTAAAGTGTAAAATAAATCATAAACTATTGGATAACGACCACCGGAGGAATAAATCAGTGATTGTCAACTTTTTTCCAGAGATGTTAATTACTTTTTCAGTACTTTTTACGTGAATGTATTGAGCCTCTCACTAAGAAAAAAGAGGTAAATTATGACTGTCGAGTCCACGGACTCATCAGAAATGCCCCACATTCAGACAGTCTTCTCACCGTTCACAGCTGTGTGTTTGGGTCACTCCGTTTAACATGACTCATTTCAAAGAAATGCAGTCTGTCCTGGACGCAGCCCGCCACACATACAGTGTTAGATGAGCTACGAGGGGGTACTGGAAAGAAACCGGACTGTGTTTATAAAATTTAAACAAGAATGACTTCAGATTTTTGGTTGTTCAACCTCGCTACAGCATGTTCTTGTGCAGATCTCTGCAAAGTATCATCTCACAAAGTTACCCAGGGAAAGCACACACAGCGCTAACGTCAGCACAGCAGGACCCCCTTCTTCGGAAAAGCACAAAATGGTGGAACACATCACTAAACGCGATCAGCGCGCAAGCATCAGATTCTGTTTTTTGCTGGGAAAAACAGCATCAGAAACACTCACCATGGTCCAGGAGGCGTATAAAGATGGTGCCCTGGGGAGAACGCAGGTTTCTGAATGGTATGGGCGCTTTAAAAGGGGCGAAATGTCCGTTGAAGACCAGCCCCGCTCCGAACGACCCGCATCCTCACGCAGGAGAAGATCTGCGAGGTGGAAGCCGTGGTCCTGGCTGACAGGCGAAGGACGATCGGGGAGGTGTCCACCTTGATGGGGGTTCCGTGGAGTCCCTGTCAGGAGTTCCTGTCCCAGGATTTGGGCTTGCGGCGGGTCGCAGCCAAGATGGTTCTGGGCGTCCTCGCTCCGGAGCAGAAGGCGGCCGGCGTAGATGTGTGCCAGGAAATCCTCCAGCACATTGAAGAGGATCCTGGGCTGCTGGGCAAAGTCATCACGGTGGATGAGACCTGGCGTCACGCCTACGATCCCGAGACGAACCAGCAGTCGAGCCAGTGGCGACACCCGGACTCCCCTCGGCCGGAAAAAGCACGCCAGTCCCGGTCAGCAGTAAAAGCCATGCTGATCTGCTTTTTCGATGTGAAAGGGGTCGTCCACAGCGAGTTTGTGCCACCTGGGCAGTCTGTTAACCAGGACCACTACATCCAGGTCCTGAGGGGCTCCGAGAAGCAGTGAGGCAGAAGTGTCCGGAGCTTCGGCGGGGCGGCGAGTGGTGGCTGCACCACGACAACGCGCCGGCGCACCGGGCCCTGCACGTAATGCAGTTCCTGGAGAAAAACGGGATGACCCTGCTGCCTCATCCGCCCTATTCGCTGGACTTGGCACCGTGTGATTTTTTTCTCTTCCCAAGAATGAAGAAAGAGCTGAAGGGGCGAAGATTTGAGGACGTCGAGGAGGTTAAACAAAAATCAAAAGACGCACTGAACGGGATTAATACACACGAGTTTTCAAAGGCCTTTGAAAGCTGGAAAACACAGATGCAACGGTGTATTCAAACCAGCGGGGATTACTTTGAAGGCGACAGCTTTGAAAAACTGTTAAAATAAAACAAATGAAACGTTATGACCAGTGTCCGGTTTTCTTCCGGTCCTCCGTCGTATTTTCCGTCCAGATGAGACTTCAAAACCTGAGCTCATGAACCAGCTGGTAGGAAAGGACAACACTGTCTACAACAAGATTCCCTGGCAGCAAATTCACCTGGTCCGTGCTGTGACAGGACACACAGACCACGGCTTGATCAGCATTAGAATGAATAGCACTGGAAACCTGGAGACAAGAAAAGCAATCAGAAACACCATTTGAGCATCAAACACTGCACTTCGTTGTGTGCATGAGTTTACTATGAAGTGGGGAGGAAGGAAGTCAGACAGGGTGGGATTCTGACCCCATGCTGCTTAACCTCTACAGTAGAGAATCTCTCCTGACCTCTGACCTCTGAGCCTCCACATCCCCCCTCCTCCACCCTTCCTCTCAGTGAGCTGGCTCCCTCCTGGGTTTAGCTGTAGGATCCTGGTGTTTGGTTCATGGCAGCTCCTGGTTGATTCACGTCCAGGTTGTGTTTGTGCTGGTTAGATTGTTGCTCAGTCTTCTGTTAGCTCGTCAGTTTGTTTCTCGCATTGTTGTCCAGTGTTTTCTGCCAGTGTCCTTGGTTAGCTATGAGTTTTTGTCCCTTGAATCCAGTGTCTGCTCTGAGCGAGTTTGACTTTTTGTCCCTGGTTTTGCTGTGTTGGATTCATTCTCAGTAAATAAATATAACTTTTTGGATCTGCTGTGTCTCTGCTGGCGCCTGAGTCTCACCCTGCAGGTGATGCTACAGTCACTGTTTCATCCTCCAAAGGATCCACTTTTTTCTATACGCAAAGGTTTGATTGACTGAAAGCATTGATCGTGGTTTCTGCTCCTGTTTTCCACAGACTGGGTTGTCTTGCAGCTGAATGTCCCGTGTTGGACGATTGTGTCCAAACGGTGTCCCAGTCGACAGACCTGAAAAAAAAGGTACTTTAATTCAGACCACGGTTCTGAAGGGAGTCATGATCAGAGGTGAAAGACCAAAAAAAAAGCCAAACCCACGCACATACACAGGGTTCTTGCACCATTTTAAAAGCCAAATTTAATGCTTTTTAAGACTTTTTAAGACCTCAAAAAACATAATTTAAGACCCAAAAATGTCAGAATTTCTGTGGTAGAAAATACTCTTTATTTTATTGTAAACATATTTAAAGCTCACAGCTGGCATTTTTTTCTCCCCATTGTGATGCAGAACAGACACAACATAACATGCACAAGTTGCAATATATTCCGTGAATTCCTCGCAACCTTGCAATTATGTCCAATCACTGCAACTTTCCTGCAATTTTGGCCAGCCTCCTGTGAGTTCTACTAATCAAAGCAGTCCCCAGCTCGAACGTAATGCACGTACATGACCGAATTTAGCTGTGTTTAGGGCAGAGGGATTCATAGAGCCGGCTGGTCCCGGTGAACCGGCGCACCGTGTTTTTTTGAAGGGACTGGGCGAGCTCGTCCCGCTGGAGGTTATCAGGTTAAACAACACACTGCACTGCATTTTGGAACCACACACTATAATAACCAATAACATTTAAAGCAGTCTCCGTCATGGCTCAGGAAGAGCATTTGTTAATCCTGCTAAGAGACTTTTTTCCAAAAAAGGACACAGAAAAACACTTTCAACACAAAGCAGTCTCCAGTGCAAACAAGTTGTAACGACCGGGTAGGTCTTTCCCGTTTCACCCAGCAGGGGGGATTAAATGTTTTTTTCCTGAGCTGACAGCTGAGTGTGAACTTGGTTCACTGGGGATATTTAATCGGGGGAGAACTTATGGGCGTTTTCACCTGTCACTGGTATCTGGGCGGGGTTGTTTATTTAGGAGGGCAGCGCACCTGCTGGAGGGGGGAGGTGACGTCACACGCCAACTAGGAACTGACAGTCCGGAGGCACGAGGCCGTGGAGCGCTGGCCAGGACGGATCTGCACCAGTGGGATTATAATTCCGGGAGTATTGTGGACCCTCTGGATTTACAGGCTGTTTGCCACGGAGCCGCCGGGCTGGAAAGGAGGAGCGTCGGGGGCGAGAGGACTGAGGATTTGGGCAGTGGCGTGAGTAGGTTCGGCCGGCCGGCATCTCAGTCCGTCCCCGTTCAGGGACGTGCTCCTCAAACTTGGGGGGAAAGACAGATCTTTGGGGAGATTTTGTGGTTTTTTTTTTTGGGCTTCCCGCGAGGTGCGGCGTTTGTGGTTAAAGTTTATTAGTAGGAGCGCCCGAGCGGCGGGTTGCTTGTGTTCAGTTGTTGGGGTTTTCTTTTCCTCTCTCCCGGAATAAATGTGTTTTTTGTTGTCAATCCTGAGTCTGTCGTCTCCCAGTTAATCACCCCTGCTGGTTGTCATTTTCCGCCCGTGACCTCTTCATGCGTGTGGCAAGATCGTCCTGGAAACAACGGGCGAATTGTTACAGAGTGGTGGCCCGTACGGGGAGCGCGCGGATAATTACGACAATCAGTACACCTACTAGGCTGATACAGGGTTCAACCGCGGCTCGGGGGGCATATGTAGGCGCTAAACTTATGTGCTAGTTTCGGGTGCGTGTCCCTGTATCAGCGCGTTGGGGTGTTTTTTTTTTTTTCTCTTCCCCCTTTTTTCCCCTTTTACGCACGCATCGCGCGCGCCATTACGCACGGCTCTTACTCGTGCGCGCGTCTCACGCGCACATCTGCGGGCAACCATAAACACATTTCATTCACAAACGTAATACTCGGGCTGGTGCCTAATCTGCACTTTCCAGGGGCGTACCTAGAAGCATGGAGGGCGCCACACCACAGGAGCTGCAGCAGGAGGGGGAAGGAATGGAAGGAGCAGGAGACACTGAGGACACCGCAGCTCCATTCCGCCATGTGACAGTGCGATCCAAGGAGTGCCGGGTTTCTGAGTTGACTAGTCAGCTGGAGTCCATGTACCTGCAGGAGCCAGACCAGAACTCGGTGCATGAGGAGGACGAGGAGTCGTCGGTGGAATCCAGTGCAGTCATGGAACAGCTTCAGGGTCTGCAAGAAGCTGTGGACAGTCTGGGGACCCGACTCAAAGAAGCAGTGGACAGCACTCTCTGCAGAGAAGAGGGTCTGAGGGCAGCCATGGCTAAGCTGGGGGAAGAACTGAAGGAGTATGTGGACGCGAGTCTGCAGCGGATGGATCGTGTGGTCGCGGCGTGTTTGCAACGCAGAGATGAGCAATGGCGTGAAGAACTGAAACAGCACGAAGCTAAAAGCCGTCTGTCCTGGAGGCCCACAAGGTCCTCCACGCCTGCCGCTCCCATATCCACCGGACCCCGGCCCACCACTGATGTTACTCTCGCCCTTCCTCCTGTGGTTCCTTCCACCCCACCCATCCGTATGGAGTTTCCCAAGTTTGGAGAGTCAAGGAGCTCTGCAGACATAGTGGACTTCATCGAGCAGTGTGAAAACTTTCTGACCCTACGGCCATTGTGTGATGCTGAGCTGATGGGTACGCTGAACGCGGTCCTGAAAGGTCCTGCGCGGAGTTGGTGGTTGGCGACGCGCAGTAAAATTAACACATGGGTACAGTTTAAGAAGGCCTTCTTGGAGGCCTTCCTGCCCTCTGACTACCAGGCGGAGATTGAAGAGCAGCTCCGTGCCCACGTGCAGGCACCCCAACAATGTCTGCGGGACTTTGCGTATGACCATAGGGCGCTCTGTTTGAAGTGGAGACCAGATATGGGCGAGGGGGAAATCGTGCATCGCATCCTCAGCGCGTGTAACCCAAGGCTGGCGAGTGGATTACGGGGGACTGTGTCCACAGTGGAGCAGCTGGTCAAGGTGGGCTCGCTCATTGAAAGAGACTGGAGTAACACCAGGGATTACTGGAGCCGTGTACAGCAGACACACCCGCCAAAGAGGCCTGGCAGGAAGGTGGACCAAGGGCCAGGACGGAGCACCGGAGCGGACCTCGCGACTGCTGTTGGAGAACCGTCGCTCCTGGTGGTGCCCATCAGTATCCGCGGGTGGAAAGGGGACTCGGTGCTGGATTCAGGATGCACATACTCCCTGATGAGGCGCTCCTTATGGGAGGCTGTGAGGAAGGAGGATGAGGTTCTGGTGCCAAGCGAGATCCCAAGGTTTGTGATGGCCAGCGGACAGGAAACCAAACCTATGGGGAAGACCACTCTACTCCTCGGACTGCACGACTTCCAGGGAGCGCTAGCAGTCCATATCCTTGCTGATGAGCAGCTGTGCATGCCGTTACTTCTTGGACTGGACTTTATGATCATGGCACACCTTACTTTGAAGCCCCATCTCAGGAAGTACCTCATGCCGGGGGGAAAGGAGCACGCATTTCTCCGCAAAACACGAGAGAACCTCCTGTGGCGCCAGGAGACCCCTAAAGTGAACTTTTATGTGGCAGACACCGGTTCCAGGGCACCCCAGCCAGTCATGCCCCTCCTGGACGCTCAGCCTGAAGTGGTGCGGCCACTGCTGCAGAAGTGGCCGACCGTTTGGACTGAGACCACTGGGTCCACCAATGTGATTAAGCACCGAATAATTACGTCGGATGAGGTTCCAGTGCGTCGACAGGCCTACAGAGTCTCCCCGCAGAAACAAGCCATCATTGAAGAGCAAATTCAGGCCATGTTGGAGAACCAGGTCATCGAACGTTCCACCTCACCCTGGGCATCACCGGTGGTCCTCACTCCCAGGAAGGATGGGACGCCATGCTTCTGTGTGGACTACAGAGGCTTAAATGCCAAGACACAGCCTGACGCCTATCCCATGCCCCTGGTACATGAGATCCTGGAATCCATGCAGGGGGCTCAGTATTTCAGCTCACTGGACCTTCGAAGCGGATACTGGCAGGTGGCTATGGACGAGGAGAGCAGGCTCAAGACGGCGATGGCCACGCATCTGGGACTGTTCCAGTTTAAGGTCATGCCTTTTGGCCTGCGAAACGCTGGAGCCACGTTTCAGCGGCTGATGGAGCTCGTCCTGGAAGACCTGAGGGGGAAGGTCTGTTTTGTTTACATCGATGACATCATTGTTTTCTCGAAAACCCAGGAGCAGCACCTGCTGGACCTCGAGGCCGTGTTTGCCAAGCTCCACCAGGCCAACCTGACTCTGAATGTAAAAAAATGTCATCTCCTCCAGAACCAGCTCAACTTCCTGGGACATTTGGTGTCAGGCCAGGGGGTTGAAGTCGATCCAGCCAAGGTTTCAGCCATAACAGCCTTCCCTGCACCCACAGACCTGAAGAGCCTCCAGCGGTTTCTGGGAATGGTGGGCTGGTATCATAAGTTCATCCCCAGACTGGCTGATATCGCTTCTCCCCTGAACCGTCTGAAGAAGAAAGACGTTCTGTGGGAGTGGACCCCTGACTGCCAGGCTGCATTTGACCACCTCAAGGCGCAGCTACAGTCTCCACCAGTCCTAGCTCAGCCACAGCTGCAACTGGGGTTCCAGGTTCACTGTGACGCCAGCGACGTGGGCCTGGGGGCGGTGCTCATGCAGGACATCGACGGTGAGGAACGACCCATAGCTTTCGCCTCCAGAGGACTCCAGGGAGCAGAGTTGCGTTACTCCACAGCTGAAAAGGAGTGCTTGGCCGTGGTTTGGGCGGTGGAGAAGTGGAGACACTTCCTAGAGGGGAACACATTCGATGTGTATACGGACCACAGTGCTCTGTCCTGGGCCTTCAACTGCCCCAAAACATCGTCGCGTCTCACACGTTGGACCCTGCGACTACAGGCATTCACCTTCAGGGTGCACTACAAGAAGGGGTGCTGTAACGTAGTACCCGATGCCTTGTCGCGGGCACCTCAGGGTCCTGATGGGACAGTGGGCCTCACAGTGCCCAGAACATACTGGGCAGACCTTCCGAGCTCCTTCCAGGACATTGCTGATGCACAGGCAACCGACCCAGACTGCCAGGAACTCGGGCCCTCCGAACCCCAGCCCAAACCGGGCCGTATCCATTTCCAGCTCCAGCAAGGGGTGTGGTGCCGGGGGGTCCCATCGAAACATGGGGGGTTCAATTATCAACTGGTTGTGCCAGCTGTGTTGGTTCCGCAGTTCTTGGCTTACTATCATGACAGTCCCATCGGGGGACACCTGGGTCGGATGAAAACCCTTCTGAAGGTCCTCCAGGTGGCTTGGTGGCCAACAGTCCGCAAAGACGTCTGGGCGCACGTCCGTACATGCACCACCTGCCAGCAGTACAAGGCGTCCAATGAAAAACCTGCAGGACTCGTCCAATCACCCGATGTCCAGACCCCCGGGGACATGATCGGAGTGGACTTCATGGGCCCGTTTCCTCCCAGCAGGGACCGGAACTCCATCCTGATGGTGGTGGTGGACTACTACACCAGATGGGTGGAGTTATTCGCCATAAGGGATGCTAAGACTCCAAAGGTCTGCAAAATTCTCAAGGACGAGATTTTCACCCGCTGGGGAGTCCCCAAGTACCTGGTGTCGGACCGGGGACCCCAGTTCACGAGTCACCTTATGGCACAGGTGTGCGAGTCCTGGGGTGTGACCCAGAGACTCACAACAGCCTACCACCCCCAGACCAACATGACGGAGAGGGTCAACCGCACCTTGAAGACCATGATGGCCTGCTTTGTTGGAGACCATCACCAGGACTGGGACAGGTGGCTGCCAGAGTTCCGGTTGGCTCTCAACACAGCTGTGCACGAGACCACAGGCGCAACTCCGGCTTTACTGGCTCTGGGAAGGGAGCTGAAGGGGCCTCTGGAGAGACTTGTGGAGAGGGCACCAGCACCACACACTGCCACATACCGAACCCTGCACACACACACACAGTTGCAGGAGGAGGTTATGAGACACGTGGGCGCGGCTAAGGCCAGACAAGCCAGGTACTACAATGCACGACGCAGGGATGTACACTTTGCGGTCGGTAGCCTGGTCTGGGTTAGGTCACACCCACTGTCAAAAGCATCTGAAAGGTTCACGGCCAAGCTCGCGCCAAGGTGGATAGGGCCTGCGTTGGTTGTGAAGAAGTTGGGCCCGGTGAATTACCAAGTGCGATGGTCGTCAGCTAAAGGGAAAGTGGATACCGTAAACGTGGTCGACATGAAGCCATACTTCGGTCCAGACAAGCCGCTGGCTGGGGGGGGGGGGAATGTAACGACCGGGTAGGTCTTTCCCGTTTCACCCAGCAGGGGGGATTAAATGTTTTTTTCCTGAGCTGACAGCTGAGTGTGAACTTGGTTCACTGGGGATATTTAATCGGGGGAGAACTTATGGGCGTTTTCACCTGTCACTGGTATCTGGGCGGGGTTGTTTATTTAGGAGGGCAGCGCACCTGCTGGAGGGGGGAGGTGACGTCACACGCCAACTAGGAACTGACAGTCCGGAGGCACGAGGCCGTGGAGCGCTGGCCAGGACGGATCTGCACCAGTGGGATTATAATTCCGGGAGTATTGTGGACCCTCTGGATTTACAGGCTGTTTGCCACGGAGCCGCCGGGCTGGAAAGGAGGAGCGTCGGGGGCGAGAGGACTGAGGATTTGGGCAGTGGCGTGAGTAGGTTCGGCCGGCCGGCATCTCAGTCCGTCCCCGTTCAGGGACGTGCTCCTCAAACTTGGGGGGAAAGACAGATCTTTGGGGAGATTTTGTGGGGTTTTTTTTGGGCTTCCCGCGAGGTGCGGCGTTTGTGGTTAAAGTTTATTAGTAGGAGCGCCCGAGCGGCGGGTTGCTTGTGTTCAGTTGTTGGGGTTTTCTTTTCCTCTCTCCCGGAATAAATGTGTTTTTTGTTGTCAATCCTGAGTCTGTCGTCTCCCAGTTAATCACCCCTGCTGGTTGTCATTTTCCGCCCGTGACCTCTTCATGCGTGTGGCAAGATCGTCCTGGAAACAACGGGCGAATTGTTACAGAGTCCTCAAAAACAGCCTGTCTCAAACCAAAAGGTTAAATCATGTACATAAATGTTTGAAAAACTACACAAATGTTTTTTTTTTGTTTTTTTTTTTAATTCGTTCATTTCAGGCGATTAACACTGCAAAACAAAAAAATTCCAACATAATAACATAAACATAGAATGCCTGAAAAAAGGGAGTAGGAGGAAGAAAACTTATTTAATCCTACCCCCAAGCTCATCTATGGAAACACTATGAGCACATAGTTATGCTACAAGACAAAATATAGTAAACAGTAGACAATAACAATTAGACAATACCAGCAATGGTAATTGACAAAAACCAGCAATTGTGACGGACAGAATAGCAGAATGGACAAATACCAGGAATGATAACAGACTAATAGCAGAAATGGACAGATACTGGAATGGACAAATACCAGAATTGAGCAAGGTGAAGGACAGAATACAAATGAAGGAAATCAGAAATCAGAATCATCTTTATTGTCATTGCAACAAGTTACCGAAGTTACAAGTGCAACGAAATTCCATGGGTTTTAAAGACGCCCAGGCAGCCAGTAACAGCACTCCGTCTTGAAAAAAGAAACAGAGTTAAAGGAACTCAGACAGAAATTGGGGGGAGCGGGGGAGGGGTGGTGGTAAAAAAAAAATACATTAATTCAGATCGCGATTCCAAGAGGGAGTCGTGATAAGAAGTGAGAAACCAAAAAAAAAAGTCAACCTGCACAAACATAGCAAAAACACATGAGACAGATTGCTATCAGACTAACGGATCAGTGGTTGCTGCCTTCACTGGCGCTACACACCATCACCACCAGTCGTCATTGATGTTGTCCTTTTAGATCTGAATCCATACTGCCCTTCATTTATTATTTGATGTTTTCCAAGAAATGATTCTAAGCGAGAATTGAAAAGTTTTTCCAGGATTGTTAACACATCTCCGATCAACACAGAGGTCCATTGTTTTCCAACATCCCAAATTCTCTTCAAGACATATGGTGTGGCTCTACCACCCTCTTCTCAGTTTCACGGTCCAGGTGCATCAGCTCCCCTCCCTTGTCCTTGCATCTTTTCCTCATGGAGTTGGATTTAGTGATGAGTTCTGCCGTCTTTGTCCCTGCTGTATTCTCAGCCTTCTCTGCAAAGCCATCTGCATCCTTCTCTAGACTTTCGCACACAGTTGAGATTGTTCTTCTTTTCTTGCATAGCTCTTCAAGCTCATTTTCAGCCCTTTTTCTCTGTTTTGTCTTTTCTTTTTCTTCCTCTCACCTTCCAAGAAGATCCTGTACTGGCTGTGTGCGGTTGCGCTCTCATTTAGCAGCTCTTTAGTCAGCGGCACTTTGACCACTCCACCACATACCTTCACATAGTCGCAGATCAGTCTCTGTGAGACTATAGTGTCCTCATTCATATTGCACATCTCCACCTCCCTGTTTATGGAGAATCCACGCTCCGCAGTAGCTTGTCCATGGGACGGAAGCAGCAGCTTTTCCACAAAGCTCCAAAGTTCTGCATATCCATTCATGGCCTTATGCAGGAAGCTGTCAACTCGCGATTTTCCATCCAATACACTGAAGGCCTTGAAATCCTCTCCTCTGGCCTCAGTGAAGAGGAACTTCTGAAACTGTTGTGCAATCTCATCACCTGCATTTAGATAAAGACAGGCATTTGTAATAATTCCAGTTAAAATTTTATGTTGTGGAAATCACAAGAGATTTATATTCAGTACATCCTGGAAAATGAATGTCTGATTTCCAACTATATTTCAGTTATTGTATCGGCGACTCCAAGCCAACCTTGTCGCCCTGAGAGGAAAGGTGAGGGTTCCTGTTTGTCCGACGCGCTGCCGCGTCCTCCAGAAAGCACACGATGACGTAAGTGCAGTTCAAATCGTTTAATTCACATCCGTCAGCACAAACTGTCGGCTGCACCTCCAATGACCTCTTTCTGTGAACATGCATCAACGTAAACGGGCCAAATCACGGCAAACGGTCAACAAAAATTATGGCGACCCCGCTCTCCTCTCTCCATCTGCCTGCAGGTGAACACACCTTTTAATAACTACCTGACAGTGACCGCCCACCACCGCATGCGTCACGTGACCAAGCACCCGTGCATTACCATGGAAACCTTAAACACCCAGTGACACATACACACCCTATATTATGGCTCCTACACACCAGCCCCTTAATTATTGTTCAATAATTACCAAATCAGAAAATACATGGAGCCAGAATACCAATAACAATTTACAAATCACTGAAGTAGTGTTCATCAAATAATAATCCACATTGGAATCTTCTTTCTTCTTTCCAAGTCTTAAGCATAAACTTCAAAAAATTAGGAATAGCCAAAAACGTCCAAAAAAAGGCGAATTCACAGAAAGCCAACTGTGACCAAAAAAGAAAAAAAATCAAAAGGATAATCCAAACATAGTTCCACGAGATAATCCACAAAACCAATGTTTCTAGTCTTCAACCATCTTCAGCCTCCTGCAGCAAACCGATCTCGGTAACAGGCCGATCCAGACAGTTGTTTCGCGCTTTTATCCGAACCTGACGGACAAATCCACGACGGTGTGAAGAGGTTTGAATCATTCATCTCATCAGCCATGAGTTCCGAGGTGCGGTGCTGTCCATGTTGAGGGTGAAGTCTCACGTTGAGGTTCTTCCTCGCTCCTGTCCATTTCTGGTGCCCCTGTAGTTGAGGTAAGTGTCCTTCCACCAGATCCTTTCCAAGACATGCTCCATCCAGACATGTATTGGACTTGTGCCAACCATTGTGGCTCCTCTTTCTTGTTCTGAAGCTTTGAAATCTGCTCCTCCTTGGTTTCGATGTTTCATGTAATTTCTCATTCTCCTGAAGAACACTGAATGAGAGGTTCTGCCACCGCTTCTCCATGAACTCTTTCCAGTAGGTGGGAGGTGGTGTTTCTTCAACCATCAGTTCATTTGCTTCTTTAGAGGTGTCCTCTTTAGAAAGTTCAACATCTTCTGCTTGAGTAGCTTTAACTTTTATTTTCACTGTCTTTGGGCCCTTGTATTCAACCAACTGTTTCTTCTTTGAATTGATCTTTGATGCATGAGTCGACCTGGAAGTATTCACAACAGAGAGGTGGAGGAGTTGAGATGACTGCCTCCGAGGCTGCCAGACCTCTCTCAGGTTTGCGACAGAGACCCTGTTGACAGTTATTGGTGGCTCTTTTCTGTCTGCAGTCATCTCACTGCTGCCTCCTAGTGGTCCATTTACAGTCCATCCAAGCCTGGTCCTAGTGGCAAAAGGTCCTCCATCCACACTATGCACCACCTCCAATGGCTCCAGGGCTTCTGGTACATTCATTCCAAGAAGAAGCTCAATTTCTGCATTGATTGGAGGTAATTGAATGTGTTTCAGGTGAGGCCATTTCTTAATATCCTTCCTTGTCGGGATATTCCTTTTAGACACTGGCATGGACTCCTGTGTGTACACATTAGGCAACTTGAGGAATGTGTCTCCATGCAGCGCAGCCACCTCCAGTCCAGACAATGTGTTGCTGCTCACAACCTTCTGTTGTCCCATCATGCGTAGAAGGATGTGTCCTTTTCTCCCCGTGAGATTGAGTTTATTCATCAGGCTTTCTGCACAAAACACTGCTGTGCTCCCTTGATCCAGAAATGCATAAGTGGTGACAATTTTATTTCCTTTTTCAGATTTTACTTGGACGGGCACAATTGGCAGTTTACAGTCCTGGTCTCCAGCCCCTGTTCCAGCCCCTGTAAGACCACTTAACACCAGGGTGTTGACACGAACCTCTGCATCCTTCTCAGCTTGCTTTGAATCCTTTTCTCTGTGGAGGACAGTGGGGTGCTTCAGGTGACACTTTGAACAGGAAATCCTTTTGCGGCAGTGCTTACTGATGTGTCCTATACACAAACAGCCAAAGCAAATGCCATTTTCCTGTAAGAATTTAATCTTCTCCTGGTGTGTCATTTTTCCCAACTGCGCACACATATCCAGAGTGTGTCCTGCACCACAGAAAATGCAAGTCTTCTTTTCTGGTGTTTTGATTTCTTTGTCCTTCTTTGCAGGCTGAGGGTTGTTCTCCACCAGTCCAACTGTGGTAGCGAAGCTAGACCCTTTGGCTTGAGGCTGTAACCTTGGTTTGTATGTTATCATAGCTGAATCTTGTATACTGCCAAAAACAGGATCTGTTAGAATCTTGACTTGTTTTTCCACAAAGTCTGCGATATCAGTGAACTTTGCTCTTCTTTGCTGATGTTCCTGCAGCTCACAAGCTTGAGTTCTCCATCCATCTCTGAGCTTGTATGGCAGCTTCCTCACGATGTTCAGCATGTTCGAAGGCATGTCCAGGTCATGGAGATACAGCACGTCCTCCATGGCGTTACAGCAGCCTCTGAGGAATAGACTGTAGTCCAGCAGCGCCTTCCCGTCCTCTGGTTTTATTGCAGGCCATGAAAGGGCTTTCTCCATGTAGCAACAAGCAAAACCTTGTGCTCGTTACCTAACTGCTCCTTCAGTAAAGTCTTGGCTTTCAAATATCCACGGTCTGGGTTCATATGTTGACAGCTCCTCACCAGTTCTCTGGCTTGTCCTCTAGTATGCTGCTCCAGGAAATACAGCCGGTCCGAGTTGTTTATGGTGTTTCTCTCAACTCCGTTTTCAAATGCTCTGATGAATGTGTGATATTTTAATGGATCACCGTCAAATATTGGGATCTCTCGCTTTGGTAGGGCTGCGAGGCGTTGTTGTTGTACAAGCAAAGTTGTTATTTCATTTTGCTTCCTCATAATGCTGAGAACATCATGGTTTTCTACATCAGGTGCATTTGTATTCGAGTTTGAGTTGAGTTGTTGGTGACCGTACTGTGTTTGGGCTGCCACATTTTCAAACACTGACCATTGTGGGACTTTATTTTGTGAGGATGTTACATTTTCCACCGCTGTGCGTTTAACTGACTGACTTCCGTCCATTATAATTTTTGGTTTCACAGCTGCTGAGGGATGAAATTCTTCTGCCATCACACTGAGCTGCTGTTGTGCCTTTCCTTTTTCCAAATAAGAATTCATTCCATCTGAAACCTTCGATGATCTTTTCCCACTTGACGTGCTTTGTGCCCTGAGAATGTTCAATTTTGCTATTTTCTCTGCGATCTCACCTTCCAGTTGTAGTTTCTCTTTCCTCTTGCGCAGCTGCTCCTCTTCTTCTTCCAGTTGCAGTCTTGCTTTCCTTTTACACAGCTCTTCTTCTTCAAGTGCATGTTTTTCATCCAGTGATCTTTGTCTAGCAGCTAAAGCAGCCAGCTCAGCTACAGCTACCAAGTGTGCAGATGAAGTTTTGGAGCGCATGGTTCGAGAGGTTTTGTGAGATCCAACATTAGAAATACTGTCACTTGGCTTTATTTTGTCCTCTTCATTCTCATCACAAGCATTCAATAACGGTTCATTCATTTCAGTTTCCACAAGACAATGATTCTCATTTACTTGAATTAACTGTTCGGTTTCCTTTATCCACCGTCTTGCATCATTTTAGAATGTTTCAGTGTATTTCATGATGCTTGAAAACCACTCAGTCTGTTTATCAACCTCCTCTTGTGGCAGCAATGGCATCAGTTCATCATGAGCTTTTCCAGCACACACACAGAGTTTGTTCAAACTTCCCAGAAATTCTTTTATTTGAGGCACATTTTCCCTTTGCTTCATAAGCACTTTAATTTCCGGAATCATTCCTTTCATTTTATTCACAAACCCTTTGCGATCGGTCTGCAGCTTTTCCACCTGATACATTAAAGCCTTTTCAGTGAGTTTGCTTACTCTTTTTGCAGACTCAATCTCAGCACCATCCGAAAGACTCATTTTGATTTCTTTGTGAATTGTCAGTCACAAGCAGCATCAAACACAATCAAAACACAATCAAAAATCAGTCCACAGTGCGTGATGATGAGCGTTTCATTCAAAGAGCGGCCGCATCTGCATTTCAATCGCAAAGCATCAAGTCACCAAGCCCGTTGTAAACGATGACGTCATCGCCGTGCGCCCTGAGCCACACGTTGCACAAGCATCCTACCCGAGCCCCACTTCCTCACTCAGAAACCCTTCCCGCAAAGGGCTCTTCAGCGCCACCGTTCACAGGTTTATCCACACAAGCATGAAGCAGGCAGCTTACCTGCACTTCACGTGTGGTGTGTGGATGTGGCGTTGTGTCCGGTGTTGCCGTGCGGCACGGTGCGTCTTACTTGACGTCGCTGTAGGCTCCGTAGCTTGTGACTTGTCTTGTGGCTTGTCACGGGCGATTCCTTTTTAAATGCCTTTTTTTGTTGACAAAATTGTATCGGCGACTCCAAGCCAACCTTGTCGCCCTGAGAGGAAAGGTGAGGGTTCCTGTTTGTCCGACGCGCTGCCGCGTCCTCCAGAAAACACACGATTACGTAAATGCAGTTCAAATCGTTTAATTCACATCCGTCAGCACAAACTGTCGGCTGCACCTCCGATGACCTCTTTCTGTGAACATGCATCAACGTAAACGGGCCAAATCACGGCAAACGGTCAACAAAAATTATGGCGACCCCGCTCTCCTCTCTCCATCTGCCTGCAGGTGAACACACCTTTTAATAACTACCTGACAGTGACCGCCCACCACCGCATGCGTCACGTGACCAAGCACCCGTGCATTACCATGGAAACCTTAAACACCCAGTGACACATACACACCTTATATTATGGCTCCTACAGTTATTATGTCTCAGAACATATATTAGTCCTACAGGTATTTGTTATAACTCATACTGTGCTGTATTTCCAATAAAATACAACTAAAAAGATGACCCTCAAAATAACAGGTTAGTATAGCTTGACATCTAAAATATGATCATTTGCTGATTAAATAACATCATCTTAGTCAAAGACATTGAGAAGAGAGACAACATTTAGAGAAGTGGTTCTCAAAGTTTTTCATATCAGGGACCCCTCACCTGACAAAAATTAGACCACAAATCCCCATCTTTTAAGATTTTCGCATTTAGATGTTCTAATACAAAAAGAGTATGAATCCCATTATCAAACTAGTCATACGTCATGTCACTGTTATTTGTGGATGGAATTATAGTGAAAATAAATGATTCCCCTTTTTGCTGGGGACCTCCTGGGAGCCACTGATTTAAAGAAGATGCCCAAAGACTCCCTTTGCTAAACACAAGGTAACTGTTCACATTTCTAACATGTCTATACTACCTGCTGTGACTCGTCCTGACAGCTTCTTGTCCTGCACACATTTCAGAATGAGGGCCTTCATTTTTTGCAGGCACCTGTCTGGCTCAGTGTGCATCTTTTGGGGGTCCAGGCACATCATATTTTGGACAGTGGGGGACTTCAGGGGGCACTTTAATAAAATGTTGTGACAAATTTTTGACAGAGCACTCTGGCTGTCTTGCATGAACTGTAACACATCATGCTCATTTCCACCACTCCGACTGCCTGACAAAAGCACAAAAGGTCACGTGTTAGCTGGATCATCAAATGAACTCTCCCCATGTGTGCAAATCATGTTAGCATGTTAACTGCTTTATGTCTAAACAATGAATCTAATCTCTTAATTTTTCAGCATAAATACTTCACTGGTGACTTTGCAGCTGATATAGCACATTGTTATCTAAGACAATAAAAGTTACCATGAGGACAGCTGTGGCTCCCATACCTGTGTCCACTTGCTTCGGGCTGACCCAGAGCCTCTGGTCTGTCACATCAAACCTGATCAGCTTTACTGGGGAAACATCAACCAGGACATCTCGCTTTATGAAGCGCCTGAGTAGGGTCTGAAAGTGGAATAGCACAGGCATAATAACTATCATTACAATCAAAACTGGAAAAAGTATTGCAGTATTAACAATACTTTCTACAAAGATTAAAATGCTGACAACTCGTTACTATGTTTTATTGTTCGTATCCTCTGTAAGTAATGGTGCTTGAATGATCCATCCGGGCTTCTGCAATGGTGTCGTATGACGATGACCTTGGATTGGGGAGCTTCTTGGCTTTGACTTGATCCACGTAGGTGACAATGTGTGGCCAAATTTCAATGGCTCTCTCTACTGCTGGAAGGTTTTCTAGCCAACAGTGTCCACAAAATGTTAGAGGAAATGAATCACAACTGGTCACTGCCATGAAGTCTTCCCTCCTTGCAGGTGCACAATGAAACAGGTAGTGCAGGGCTCTCAGGATTTTCTCAGCTTGCCACACCGTGAAGCCATTCTTAAATGTGTTGTGCATCGTGTGAAGGCCACAACTCCCAATTATTTGTAGCTGGGCTCCACCACACCGCTCCCTGTGTTCTTCTTGTAAGAGTTCAACAAACCTCCAGTTAACACTGGGCCCATCCAGTGACAGCATGCCATTTGGATTTAGCTCCTTTCCTGTACATATGTAAAAAAAGGAAATTATCAATTCAATGTGCCAAGTGATCAGTGTAATGATAATAAAAATATTACTACTACTTGTCACCGGTTCTGTTCATAATCTTCATGGACAGAATTTCTAGGTGCAGCCAGGGGCCGGAGGGGGTCCGGTTCGGGAACCACAGGATTTCATCTCTGCTTTTTGCAGATGATGTTGTCCTGTTGGCTTCATCGAACCCGGACCTACAGCATGCACTGGGGCGGTTCACAGCCGAGTGTGAAGCGGCAAGGATGAGGATCAGCACCTCCAAATCCGAGGCCATGGTCCTCGACCGGAGGAAGGTGGCTTGCCCTCTCCAGGTTGGTGGAGTGACCCTAGCCCAAGTGGAGGAGTTCAAGTATCTTGGGGTCTTGTTCACAGTGGGGGACGGATGGAGGTGAGATTGTGATGCAGGTCGCAGTGATGCAGTCGTTGTATCGGTCCGTCGTGGTGAAGAAGGAGCTGAGCCGAAAGGCGAAGCTCTTGATTTACCGGTCAATCTACGTTCCCACCCTCACCTATGGTCATGAGCTTTGGGTCATGACCGAAAGGACAAGATCCCGGATACAAGCGGCCGAAATGAGCTTCCTCCGTAGGGGGGCTGGGCGCTCCCTTAGAGATAGGGTGAGGAGCTCAGTCACCAGGGAGGAGCTCGGAGTAGAGCCGCTACTCCTCCACATCAAGAGGAACCAGCTGAGGTGGCTCGGACATCTGTTTAGGATGTCTCCTGGACGCCTCCCTGGGAGGTGTTCCGGGCATGTCCCACTGGGAGGAGACCCCGGGGAAGACCCAGGACACGCTGGAGAGACTATGTCTCTCGGCTGGCCTGGGAACGCCTTGGGATCCTCCCAGAGGAGCTGGAGGAAGAGTCTGGGGACAGGGAAGTCTGGGCATCCCTGCTGAGACTGCTGCCCCCGCGACCCGGCCCCGGATAAGTGGTAGAAAATGGATGGATGGATGGATGGATATTACTAATACTACTAATAATAATAATGTTTGTGCTTATATAGTGGAAAGAGAGATCAAAAACATCCATCAAAACCCCTTGTAAACAGCGTGGCGTGAGCGGCGGAGGAACAGTGAGTACGAAGAGATGAGTCGAAGTTCAGTAGTCCACTTCTTTTTTATTTTCTGTGCAAAAAAATCAACAAAAAGGTGCAAAAAGGTGCAAAAAGGTGCAAAAAGGTGCAAAAAGGTGCATCGGAGGATTTTCCAGGAGTTTGGCTTCCCCAGCAGCAGCAGCAGCAGCAGCAGCAGCAGCAGCAGCAGCAGCAGCAGCAGCAGCACACAGCTCACAGCTGCCGCCAGCACAATCACAGGTCTCGGTCTGAGTGTCTTCGGGCCCTTAAGTACACCCAGGTTAATAGGGTAAAACCATAAAAACTCCAGGAGGTATAAAACATAATATTAGATTTCTAAAACTATGTTAAAATCCTCCACTATAAACTCATAATATTAACCTAACGAAACCAAAACCCATACTTAAGAATAAACCAAACTAACGACCCAAATAAATACATGAAATCCTAAACCATATCTAAAATCCGTGAAACCACCCCCCCACCCATTTCCACTCTTGGTCCAGCCCAGAACCTTCTTTAGTGGTGTCCGTCCCCGGGGAATCTTTTGGCCGGACACCACTCCTGGACACAAGAGCAGAAAGGTGAGTTAAAATCACACACACTCCACCACATTCACACACCCAACACCTTCTCCACACTCACTGCATGCATGCCAACACCTAAAAGAAAAGCTAATTAAAAGCAGGCACATATATTGCACGTTTCTCAATCTTGATTTGTCATTTGTTTGTCCTGCAGGTCCGCCGCCACGCCCGACCAGACCCACAGACAAACATCCTTCAATAAATAAATAAATAAATAATTTAAAATGACAATCGTTGTGCAAATTCCTTTATGTGCAAATTAGCTTCTTGAAGTGTTGTGTGCATTACAAAGTGCAAAGTGAATGAGAGAAAAAGTGTCTCTGTGTAAAGTGCAGTGCATTTCACCACGTGACGAACGGCCTGTTCGTCACACCCCTGATAACCTAAATGTGATGATCACAATTGTTTTTCATTACGATATAGTGTGTGTCCTATAAATTTAATGGTAAATTTTGCAAATTAGAAAAATTATTTTCCATAGGCTTAGTAACTTGTAAAATCATGTATTTTGTGCTAAAATACAACATAGCTTGATTCTGCATCTCCATTTACAGCTCATCAGCTCTCCTGAATGTTCCCTGTGCTATGGCAACAAGTAACAGCCGACAGTAACAGCTGTTACCTTCATTTTCCTTAATATCCCATCAACCACCCATGAACAAATTACAAATTGGCATATTGAGACAAAAATCAACTTCAACTACCAACAGGTACACATAAGCTCTGAGCCAATACACCATGTTCACAAAACATTAGGGATATTTTGCTTTCTGATGAAAATTCAAAATGTACCTAAAATGGACTTTACCCTTAACAGGTTAACTTAATTTGACCTTTTCTAAACTTTTGAATGGACATGTCCAACTGTTCAGTGTTTCAGTTTTTATGCAGCATCAACTTTTTACGTTTTCCATCAAGCTGAATATGCCTAACTTTTTGTGAATCGTGTATGCTGTTACCTTTCAGACTGTCAAAGTGATTATAGACTGTGATCTGAATAGAATAATAGAATGCGATTTCAAACACAATCACAACGTTACTTGCATTGAAATGACCCAACATGTCCTCGACTCTGGACCGACCCATGAACTCCGATCCATAGTAGCGGGAGATGACGTGCTGTGTTCCCGCCTCATCTGTGCTCCAGAACCGCAAATGAATGTCCATTTGCTTATTTTTTGCAGTTTTGTTCATGCTCTCGTCAAACATGACAACGTATGTCTTCTCGCTGACACTGCGTGATAGCTCCTTCTTGACAAATGAAGCGATGCCATATTTAGCGACGTATGCCGTTTTATTTTCCCCACAGGTGAATGACTTGGCAAGCTGGGAATCGGGGAACATGGCAGCAAAGACGCCACTTATGTCTTCGTTGGATTTAAATGAACCGTGCCTCACAACAGTATGGAGTACCCACAGTACCTCTGCCTTTTGGGTCTCTGGCGGTGAAATGAAGCTTGCCATAGCCGGCTGAGAGGTGGCGTCAGAACTAATGTTGGGTTGTGCTGGAAGCAACGCAGGGATTAGCCCGGCCCCGCTCGCTGCTGCCGCATACCGCTGGTGTTGTTCCCCTCTCATGTGCGACTCGACGGCTCTGAGCCCCATAGTCCCTAAAGAAAAAGTCTTTTTGCAGATTTTGCACACGGCGTTGTTGTTGTTGTTTTTATCAGGGGCCAACCACCTCTTAAATAAATCTTCTTCCATCCATTTTTCTTTGAATTTGCACTTCCTCATCTTTACATCTTTCCACTCACCTCGAAAACCGCGAATGGCGACACGTCACGCAGCCGCCCGACACTGTACGGTACGTACCGTAAAACATCTAATAAACGCTACGTCTATTTACTGCAGGCTAAGTTAATGACACAAATACAAACTATTAGAAAATTTACGGCGGATCACAGTGCTTTCCCATGGGCATTAAACACACCGTCTGGAAATTTAATATGGACAGCAAATTTACAGTAAATTTAAGACAATTTAAGACCTTAAATACCTCGATTTTAAATTTAAGACTTTTTAAGACTTTTTAAGGACCCGCAGGAACCCTGAGACATAGCATGACATGAGACAACAGCTTCAGTTCAGCAGCTCAGCGGCCGCAGCTACATCATCAGCGCAACACGTCTTCACTTCTTTAATTTTTCTATGGAGGCCTATGGTTGGGCTTTGTAAATTATTCACATTTCACATTTCTATTCTATTCATAATTCTTTTCTCTGTGCTGCTGGAACACTGCAGTTTCCCCCTGTGGGACAAATAAAGGACTTTCAGTTCGATTAAAATCAACTGGTGCTGGGATGGACTGATGACTTTGATCCTTCTCCATACGAGGAGGAGTGCCCTCCATCAAGCTGGAGCTTTTACTCAAAGCACATTTTCATCTTCATACAGTATTTTAACTTAAGTACAATTTTAGAAGGCTACTTCGAATTTCAGCAAAATAAAGGTATAAAGTCCCGATGCCGATCACTGAGTGGTGTTTCCAGCAGAGCTCTTCACCTGCTGCTAGTGGAGCCTCCACGGTGAACCGGCTGAAGGGTTCCATCAGAAAGCTTCAGGTTCTCCTGGTTCCTCCAGAAAGATTCAACAATCGCGTCTGTTTCAGGGACTCATTTCATAATGAAGCAGGTGGAGCATAAAGTGTGAAGTCAAAGATTTAACATGAAGGAAAAAACTGTTCTGGAAGCATGACCAGGATACACTGATCACTGATCCAGTGGGGCCCCACATTTTTTTTTTTTTTTTTTTTTTTTTAACGTACCATACACACACATACCGTAAATCCTCTTATAGTAGCCGGGGTTTTTATTTGTCTCAACTGTAGCTGCACCAGGCTTTTAATGAAAGGAGGCGTGTATGAGAGAGAGATTTATATTTTAAAAGGTTCAAAAAGAGCCGAAAGATCTTTTGTGTCAGTTTGAACCCAGTAAAATGTACTGAGCTCATTTACTGAAAACAAGTGTCGAACAGTTTGTAACCGGCTGGGTAATGGTGAAGCCTCACAGCTGGGGCGGAACCAATGGCCAGCTGGGCTGTGTTGCGGGAGGGGATAAATTCGGGGCAGACGCGCTTCCATCCCTAAGCAAGTTGTGTGTTTTTCTCCCACCGTATTTATTAGGTGGGGAATCTTGACCTTTTCTCTGTGTCTGCTGAGTTACAATAAAGTGTGTATTTTTATCTCTCTACATAACTGCCTCAGTTTCCATCTTTGAGCTGTTAATTCATTCTCGGTTACAAGTATTAAAATGGTCATAAACAGTAGTGCAGTTTAGAGCTGGGCAATATATCGAATTCAATTAATTCGATTGTATTTTTTCAACTGATGTGAATAAAATTGAATGTTTTCTGCCCCTCTGCCACTTTTAACGGACGTGTGTAATACACACAGTCGCCATACCAGGAGGACTGGCGCTGTAGCACAGACCATAGCCAACATTCTCTTACAAATGAGAAGTGAGAAATGTCCCCAGCCGGGGACATTTCACGGGTGTCACGACACATTGGTGAAGTGGGAGACACAGCTGGAGCGCTGCATTAATGCGGATGGAGATTATTTTGAAGGCGACGGTGATGTTTTATTTTGAAATGTCAGAAATAAAAAGTTATAATCACAGTCCGGGAATTTTCCGGTAGCCCCTCGTACAGGACAAACAGGCTGAGGAACAGCATATTCCCTTGGTCCATTAGACTCCTTAACTCTTCACATTTGTCTGCTTGATGCACAGTCACATTTGCTCTCCTGTACACATTTTTTTTTGCTGCGTTTTCCATTTCATAACATAATATAGTTCTTGTACATGGTGTCTTTCTTTGCACACAGTGTCTTTTATTATTGTGTATATACATATGTTTTTATTAATGTACATATGTATATTCTTAGTAGTATTGTTTGTACATATGTGTATTTTATTATTTTTTATTACTTAAAGGTGCTGTAGGCAGGATTTTGCTAGTCAATGCTAATTTTTCTGTGTTTTCTTTGGATTAAATGTTAGAGTATCCATTGATAATCCTTTAGGAGTGTAGCATAACTGCACTACCACGAGGGCGCAATGTTTCCATCTGTCTCTGTTCTGAGCTGAAAAGGAATCTCCACAGCTCCAGGTATCTTTGACCAATCAGAAGAGCCCATGAGGCTCTATCCTGATTAGTCAAGGGGCGTTCGTCGCACGTTCTTGTGGGAGGGGCTTAACTTGCGTAAGGTCGTGATGTCAGAGAAAACAGGACAGGATTGGCTGTGCTGGGTTTCAAATCGCCATCTTGCTTAGGTAACCCTAAGCAAGATGGCGGAGATGCGGAATCCTGCGTACAGCACATTTAAACTGATATATATTTCTCGTTTTTACCGATTGTCTGTAGCACCGTCCAGTGGAAGCGTAAGCTTTTTCGTCATACCAGAATGATGACAATAAACATATTGTGACTCTCCTCCCGGCGCCCTGCTTCCCCTGTGTCTGCCCCTGCTGCCAACAGCCACACTGCCTTTTATGCACCTGTCAAGTTGCCACAGCCCAGGTGCGCTGATTGAAGACATGGGATTGGCCAGAGGCTCACATGGGCGGGGTTCCAATCCAGGTGACTGGGAAGAGCTTATTTAGGATAAAAAGGAAAAAAAAAAAAAAAAAGGCAAACACAGCAAACCACAGCACGCAATAAAAATAAAGCCCTTTCCCAGGCGCCCGATTACATATGCGTACATACATATTTACTAACACATCTATACACACGTCTGCACACGTTTACAGACACGCACATCACTCGTGCACGCCACGCACATACACACTTACTCACACATTCAAAATTTACAGACACACCAGGCATGTGCCGATATGAAAATTTGATATCACGATATTGGTGGCCCAAAATACCACGATTCACGATATTATCACGATGTTGGCACACTGCCTTTAATACTATTGAAAATACCCCAAAACACTGAAATCTATCTCTGTAAAAGAATGTTTATTCTTGGACATAAGTAAGCAACAAAAATGGCAACAATACTCCAGTAAACTGCCCCAGTTAACTGAAAATAAATAAATAAAACATAAATAATATGACAAAACCCAAAAGAAAGTGCAAAATGCCATTTTTGAATGGAAGTAAAAGTGCAGTAGCAGTCGCGAGTCAGGACGTCAACTTATTGTAAACAAACATGACGCTGGCAGAGAGCCAGTGGTGGGCACAGCTAACCAAAAAGTTAGCTTCGATAACCGTTCTTCCGCTAACTGAAAAGTTAGCTTCGGTAACGCTAAACCGATAAACTGCTAAAAGATTTAGCTGAAGCTAACAATAACCACTAAACGCTAACGCCTGGTTCACACAGGATGTGCCGCGCGTAGAAGCGGCAGCGCCGCACACCGAGTTTCAGATCGAGCTCCTATCTGACGGTTGATCGGCGCGGGGTAGCGCCGCGAGCGCAGCAGCTCGCGCTCTGCAGCGCGCCCGCTCTGCTCCTCTCTATTTTCTCCGAGAGCGCATAGGGGATTATTTGTTGACGTCGCGCCATGACGCAAGCACGTACGCGAGTCATTCAAATATCCCCGGAATTTTGAGTTCCGGGGCTTTCTAACAGTTTTTGAATTGTTTCAATCGGACGAACGGATCAGGAGTTATATGTATTACAAAATCCATGTTTTTTCGAAACAATTTTTGGCGTTTTTTTAACTGCAGTGAAGAGACTTTTCATTACTTTGCACAGTAACAGAAGCACGTATGAGAGGCGTTCAAGTACCCTCGGAAACCAGAGTCGCTAACGTGTAAATTTAGTGGAAGCTGGAAGTCTGCTAATGTTTTTCAAAATTAGCTGAACAGCTACTCCGCTAATGAAAATGTTAGCTTCGCTAATTAGTGGTTAGCTGATTAGCGGACTGCGCTCACCACTGCGGAGAGTGATGTGCGGCCTAGGGAGTGAGATGTGGAACCATAGCCATTTTCAAGGTAGATTGAACTGCAAAAATGTCAGCATGTTCATCTTTTCTGGCTTTAAAGCTAGGGTTGGCAATCTTGGAAAACTAGCGTTAGCATGTAGCATCTCCCCAACGCTCCGCCTAGCTAGCTCCGCCCAGCTCCCACCCCACTGGAGGAGCTCCCGTTGGCAGCGGAGATGCAGAGATGTTCGCGGCGCGTCCAGTGCGTTCCTGGCGTAGCCTGTCCTCAGCGCTTCGTTTCTTTGTTTTTCTTTATTTGCACAACGCCAAGTTATGGCGCACTCAGCGGTAAGTAAACCCCCAAACATTCGTCTCCGCCATTCTGCAACGACGCTCCGTCCTTCTATGCGCGCACTGAACCAGGGTCAGTGCACGCGTACATGTACGCGCAGGGGGCAGGTCGAACGGCGAAGGGATTTGATTGGTTTAAAAGAAGGTGTCCCCTCAAGACTATTGGTTGCTGTTTGTCCCGTTTTACTCCTGCTGTAGATAGCGGATATTTTCCAAACTAATTTAAAAACACACTATGAATTGCTTCCCATCGGGTCATAAAGATCATTTTAACCAGTATTTAAAAAAATGTATCTCATTCACATCGCCAACCCAAGCTTTAAAGGACCTATATCATGCAAAATCCACTTTCTTAGGGTTTTCATCATGCCCCAAAGTTGATTTCCCTTTAAAACCACCCCAAAACGTTATTTGGCTTCATCCACGCATGTCTGAGTAATCTCTTTCAGTCTGCTGCTCTTTACAGCAGCCCCCCCCCCAGGAGACGCCCCCCCACCCCCGCAGGCCCTCAGCAATCACCGTTGCCACTTTTTATATCTCCGATTACAGATATAAACTTTAACCATCGTCTGAAAGCAACAATCAAGCAGGACCAAGAGTCTGAAGGGTCTGGAGGGTCTGCGCTTGGTGAGTTTCTAACAGGAAAAGACGTTTTTGCGTGTCTTTGCGTGTAGAGAAGCTAGAGCTAAAGAGCTAAAGCTAGCCCTTAGAGAAGCTAACACATGACGTATTTGTTTTGAAGCGCTGATTGGTTGAAGTTCGCTGTCAGTCAAAGTTCACAGGGGGAGAGGCGGGACTTCAGTGAAACAGAGCGTTTTCTCTTCCGGGTTTCAGAATTAGCCCCAGAAAATCTTTTATTTAACACAAAATGACTTTTCCTTAGTGCCAAAAATAAACTATTACCATGTTAATGCCAATAATGGGGTTTGGACTAGCTGAAAAAGCATGATACAGGTCATTTAAACACTGTGAAAACCAAAATGAGGAGATAAAAATCACAATTAATATATTTTCATGACATCAGTCTCTACAGTCATTCAAAACAAAAGTCCTATCTGCTAACATTTCAGTATCACATCTCACGTAAACATACACACCTAAGTGACAGAATAATCTCAATTCAAGCTCTTCATGTATTTAGCACAGAACTCTAACTTCTGTTACAATCTTCACAGTGGCACATGTGCAAATGAGCATATCACATGCTAACTGCTTAATACACAGAAATGAAATGCAAACGCTCTGCTGTTATGCAAAACTAGTGTTTCACCACACAAATCACTTTAATCACTAACAGTCCATGGGCCTGACCCCAGATTTTCACTTGTCGGTACCACTCAGGGTGACGAAGGTTCCTTATATTTTTTGAAAAGATCTATGTCTGTAGATGATATTTTGGTATGATAGACCTTCCAGAGTGGTAGCCTAGGGCGCCACGTCCCGAGGGGGGCGCCACGTCCCGAGGGGGGCGCCACGTCCCGAGGGGGGCGCCGCGGTCGTACAAGGGGCGCCACGACGCTCTGTGTTCCGTGTGCACCGCTGTGCAGCGGTCCGACGCATTGCGCTCCTCGTCCTCGGCGCTGCCCGGCACTGATCGGTATTGTTCGGCATCGCTCCTCAGCGCAGACCCCCCCCCCCCCCGCTCAACAAATGTCGGGACCGCTCGAAAAACACGCTCCCAAGGGGCGCTCGTCTCGGGCTCGCCTAGGGCGCCTCTGAAGCCCGGGCCGGCCCTGAGTATACGTGCCCCTTCAAGAAATTGCATTTCAGATACCGGTACATATCTTGCTTTAGACTTGTATACAAGACATCTGTCAATGCTTCACAACATTGTCTCTGGTATCATTTTAAAGGGGGCGATGTAACCTCTCATTCAAGATAAAATGTGAACCTTTCTGACCAATATAGAGGTTACTAGAACTCCTTGAACTGTCAAAACTTAGGCGAAAAATACAATTTTCGCCTAAATGATATACTATCTTTTAGCCCTGTGTCATCTAGGAGCAACAGGGACACAACATTCAAATTCTACAACACTCCCAGGACCATAATGATTCAGAAAATGTATAATATGCCTATACTCTTTCTTGCCATGGATGATTGTGAGCCTTAGATTAGAAGAGCAGTAGGTCTCCTATTACGTAAACTATAGAACAGCCGGGATATATATGGTGACATAAAGGACACCACAATGGGATAGGGAACCATACAGTACTAGAACAACCTACAAGGAAGATGCACAAAGCAAAATGTATCAGAAGTGTGTGGTACTGTGGAATTTGTGGAAACAGGGCTGCCACGTGAAGGCTCAGTACCGCTAGCCCCTTTTATTATTTTTTTAGGTTTTATATGTTTTTATATTTTTTGTCTGTTTTTTTTAAGAAAGCATGTGAATGTGTGTCCTTACCATGAAGGAAATAAGGTCACCACAATGGGATAAGGAAGTTTGAGTTTAATGAACAACATGTTGAAGTATTAAACAGAACAGCATTATAATGAACTCCTTGCAATGTCACTCAAACACCTCGTCTCGCTCATCTTCTGACTCCTCGAGTTCGAGCTCAGGATCTGGATCGTCCTGCAGTTTCTGGTTGCTGCATGTCTGCAGCTGGCATATATCTGTGCATGCCAATCCATTTGATAAGCATGTGCAGCTTGGTATTTTCTATGAATGGACACAGTTGCATGTTAGCAATTCCAGGACTACGTCTGGTGCAGGTGGAGAGCACATCCAGTAAACTGCCAGCTTGCCTTCATCTTCTTTCCATCCATGCTCTGTAGGACTTGGGACCACAGGGTTCGGCTGCAGACTGCTCTTCCAGATGGCTGCCTGATAGTTGGCTCGTTCAACATGCAGGAAGAGACAGTCTCTACATGGTGGCAGCTGGCTGGACTCCATCTCTCCCTTTTTGGTACAGAAGAGCTGGTAGCGCAGGTGGTTCACCTCTGCCGTGCTGCTGTTTGCAGCGTACATGTGATTCGACCCCAGACTAGTGTCTGGACCCCGGTTTAGTCGTTCGTGGTGCATGGGCTCAAAAGCAGTCATCATCACAGCCGAAGACACTGATGTCATGGTGCTTTGTCTTGCATTCCAAAAGGACATCACCTGTCCCATCTACATGAAGTGTGGGACACGGAACCGCACACGATATGTGAACATCAGCAAACTGGCAAGCTCTGTTGGAGACAGCCTCTGTGACAGTCTAATTGGCTTACATGCCTTCACTGGTTGTGACACTGTTAGTGCCTTGGCTGGCCAGGGTCAGCTGAAAGCCTTGAAGATGGTGAAGAAAGATACTTCTTACCAAGTAACCTTCAGTGGACTAGGGCAGTCATGGAATGTCAGAGAGGAGCTGTTCCAGAGAATTTAGGACTTTACATGTCACATGTATGTTGCAAACAGCAGCACAGTAGAGGTGAACCAACTGCGCTACCAGCTCTTCTGTACCAAAAGGGGAGAGATGGAGTCCAGCCAGCTGCACCATGTAGAGACCGTCTCTTCCTGCATGTTGAACGAGCCAACTATCAGGCAGCCATCTGGAAGAGCAGTCTGCAGCCTAACCCTGTGGTCCCAAGTCCTACAGAGCATGGATGGAAAGAAGATGAAGGCAAGCTGGCAGTTTACTGGATGCGCTCTCCACCTGCACCAGACGTAGTCCTGGAATTGCAACTGTGTCCATTTGTGGCAGGATGGTTGGTGTTTAGTGTTGTTATCAGCCTATTGGCTGGGGGCGCTATAAAAACCCCTTGTACGTCTGTGTTGTCCTCTGGTTCTTGCACTTCTGGGTTGGTGCTGGCTGGTAACGGTGTTTCGTGAGAGCAGTGTCGCGATGGCTCCGGGGGAGCGCGTCAAGCGCATGCCGCAGCAGTGTAGGTCGGGTGCGTGGGTCCCGATGGTCCGGTGCTGGTCTGAGCATTTGCCCCTCTAACGGATGTAGGAAGCGGTTCTGCCCTGTTCGAGCCCCGTTTCCAGCGCAGGCACACCACGACTGTCTTTGTCTTTGCGCGTCCAGGAGCTGCTGTCATGTTAAATGTTGATCCTGAATCAAGTCCTCGATACGGTGGCGAGTTGGTTTGGGCCAACCCAACCGTGCACGGGACTTTTGACTGAAATGAAGCGCTCGCCTCTAAGTGTATTTCAAAACTATAATTTAAACGAACTCAACTAAGAAGAGAATAAATTATTGTCAACTTGGAACCTTTGTACTCCTTTTGTCAATCGGTGAACCTGTGTGTCTTTCTGTGTCACTGGGAAAGCTGAGGGGAACGATTGCAATCTTCCAAATTGACCTCACACACCACTCTGCTACACATTCATGCAAAATACCAAGCTGCACATGCTTATCAAATGGATTGGCATGCACAGATATATGCCAGCTGCAGACATGCAGCAACCAGAAACTGCAGGACGATCCAGATCCTGAGCTCGAACTCGAGGAGTCAGAAGATGAGCGAGACGAGGTGTTTGAGTGACATTGCAAGGAGTTCATTATAATGCTGTTCTGTTTAATACTTCAACATGTTGTTCATTAAACTCAAACTTCCTTATCCCATTGTGGTGACCTTATTTCCTTCATGGTAAGGACACACATTCACATGCTTTCTTAAAAAAAACAGACAAAAAATATAAAAACATATAAAACCTAAAAAAATAATAAAAGGGGCTAGCGGTACTGAGCCTTCACGTGGCAGCCCTGTTTCCACAAATTCCACAGTACCACACACTTCTGATACATTTTGCTTTGTGCATCTTCCTTGTAGGTTGTTCTAGTACTGTATGGTTCCCTATCCCATTGTGGTGTCCTTTATGTCACCATATATATCCCGGCTGTTCTATAGTTTACGTAATAGGAGACCTACTGCTCTTCTAATCTAAGTCTCACAATCATCCATGGCAAGAAAGAGTATAGGCATATTATACATTTTCTGAATCATTATGGTCCTGGGAGTGTTGTAGAATTTGAATGTTGTGTCCCTGTTGCTCCTAGATGACACAGGGCTAAAAGATAGTATATCATTTAGGCGAAAATTGTATTTTTTCGCCTAAGTTTTGACAGTTCAAGGAGTTCTAGTAACCTCTATATTGGTCAGAAAGGTTCACATTTTATCTTGAATGAGAGGTTACATCGCCCCCTTTAAAATGATACCAGAGACAATGTTGTGAAGCATTGACAGATGTCTTGTATACAAGTCTAAAGCAGGATATGTACTTGTATCTGAAATGCAATTCCTTGAAGGGGCACGTATACTTCATGAGCTGATAACTATGATTTAGCTACCACTCTGGAAGGTCTATCATACCAAAATATCATCTACAGACATAGATCTTTTCAAAAAATATAAGGAACCTTCGTCACCCTGAGTGGTACCGATATCTGGTCTGGCCCATGGACTATAAACAAAAAGTTTCATACAAAGAAACGATTTACCCTGGACCAGTTGTAGAGTTAAGTTAAACTTCTCTCTTAAGGCCCCTACATCCTCCACAAGAACAAGAACAAAGTTTGCCAGGGTGACGTCATCGAGCTGCAGAAGAAAGTTCGGCTGCCGGCTGACATTTCATCCTCCAGCCGAAGCGAGAACTCAAAGGCCACGCCCCTCTGAGGCCACGCCCCCTCAGTGCTGGCTCCTTCTCCAGCAACTTTTTCCAGCAACTCTCCATGGTAGACGGTGTAACAATGGCGTTTTTATGGAAGAATTGATGAAGGATAACTAGTTGAAGCTTGTCCTCAATGAGCAGATGAAGAAGAGAGTCCAGCTGGTTCAACAGAATTCACCACTTCACCGTCCTCATTCAGGTATTGGTGATCAATTATATATATTATTTCATATTATATTATATTACATTATATTAATATAAGTAATTAGTGTCTAAATTATTTTTCAGAGTATGTCGAGGTGCTACACTTACCAGTACATCAAAAAATCCCGCACACCCCACTGCTGAATTTGATTTAACCAGATTCCTCTTCAGACAAAATGAACTCGGAAAGAGAGCTGTAAATGCAAAAAAAACAAAAAACAAAAACAAAACCAAAAAAAGGAACCAGCAAGGAAGAAGAAAGAAGAGGGAACAGCCCACCAATCCAATGTCAAAGGTATATGCACTCTTTTTGAAAAGATCCACTCCTATTTTTGACATTAGCAACCAAATACTCCAAAAAGAGGAGCCCTGTATCCAGATCTGCTTCCAACTTTGGAGCTGCAACTGCAAAAGGCATTGCCTTCATTCTGTAAGCCTGAGCATGTGATCGCCATGATGGACGAAGTCGGTAGAGGTATTAAACCAACACTGTACAGCACAAGGGGAAATCAGCTGCCTGATGAGGAACTCTCCATTGGCCAGGACACTCTGAGCTTTATCCAAACTCTACAGCTTAAGCCTTTCTTCAGAGGTGTGAGGAAGTTCTTTTCATCCGCAGCTGAGTACATGGTTTCCAAACTTGCATTTGGGGATGAACTGCAGATGCATGCTGTTGTGGCAGATATTACCGAGATGCAGTCAGTGAAATTTGCTTCTCTCCGGTTCTTTATCAGCCGTTTCCTTCTCTTCTGCCTGAGAAGGTCACTGTGGATCAAGTGGAAGACGAGTTCTGAATATATCAAACCATCATCCTGAAAAAACGCACAGACGAAGCCTGGGGTGATATTGTCTGTTTGAAGAGAGGAGGGGAAGAGATCTTCCCCAACCTTTCAGCAGTCATGCCTGGAACCCTTGTCATCTTCCACAGCAATGCAGATTGTGAGAGGATTTTCTGCCTCGTGACAAAAAACAGGACCCAGTACAGGGCTAGCCTGAGCTCTGGCATGATCAGTGCTCTGGTTAGGAGAAAAGTAAGCATGGCTGCAGAGGGGACCACCTGCCACATGGAGGGGTACGCTGAGGCTCTCCTGCAGAAAGATAAATCAGCAACCTATGAGGAAAAACTGCTGAGAGCAAGTTCTGTTCAGGTTCTGGAATGATGACTGCAAGTGAAGCTGTAGCTGAAAGAGCATTAAAAAAAGCATCAACAAAACTGAAATAATATAGCTTGGTTTGTTAACAGCTGTATGTTTTGAAAGTGCTTTTGTTCCGTTGAAAAGCTGTTGCTGATACAGTACAGAATGTACATGGCTTATATGAAAAAATGGTTAAAACGTCCATATTTAGCTTAATAAATGGGTTTAAGTCACAAATGTCATTTTATTGTTGTTTTTTTATCGATAGTGAACGGGGAAGTAACTGCGTGCAAAGCAAAGCAGTCGCGTGACACAAGTGGTGCTCAAAAAATGTCGCCAAGGTCGGCAGGTCTGGAACCTTAGCTGCAGGTATGCAAAGAAGCCGGCGTGCAGAACTGGAGCGATGTGGCGTGCCACCTGCATGTTCTCTCCACCACAGCAATGGATCCGGCTCCACCCGAGGTTGTTTCGCTGATGGATCCCTGTCCTTGTCCTCAGGGGCAGGAAGCATTGGAAGACACATGTAGACATTCACCTCTGCCCTCACCTGCCATGATGACACACAAGACACACACAGAATAAAAATCATTTTAAAAAATTCTCCATACAGTTCTCTACTTTCTTTCTAGATTATAAGATTCCTAATTTCATCTCACCTGTTCTTCTGGAGTACTGACAGCTTCTCCAGCTCGCTGCTGTTGCCTTGTTGCAGTGATTTTCTTCAGCGTAGTTGCTCCAAGCGGCTCTGTGGGTATGTTCATTGTGCTGGAGGATGAGCATGCAGCTGTGGTGCTGCCATTAGGCTGTGGCGGTCTGACTCCAACTGAGGTCTTCATTTTTCGGGCCTCCTGTACACACATGTTGATTGTGTTGTGAAGATCTTCAGAGAACTCTCCTCTGAAGCGAGGGTCCAGGAAACATATTTCCATCACTCTCTGTGCTTCCTCTCAATACCTTGACTCAAGGTCACTCCTCATCACAGCTCACCCAACGCCATGACGTCGCCGGAACAGATGTCTGTGTTTTGAAGAAGACGGCGGTAAGGCTGAACTGGACTGTCAGAGAAACAGAAACTCTTTTAAACATTTTAAAAGAATTGAAAATCGTTGAACGGCTCGACGGTCGGAAAGTCCGAAATAATGAACTGTTTCATGAGGTCCATGAGAAGCTGTGGGAGTGTGGAGTCAGCAGGTCAGTAGACCAAATAAAAAAACATGGGAAGTCACTGAAAAGCGTTTTCTATCAGGCTAAGCTAAAGAGCAGTCGAAGCGGAGCAGCAGCCTCAACCAACTTTCGTTTTTATAATTTAATGAACGAGATCATTGGAGGTCGGCCGCTGTCGAATTGGGATGACACTGGGGTTTCCAGACAACAGCTCTCCTGAGATAGCCTGGCACGCCAGATTGTTTTCCATCCATTGGGAAACAGTCTGGGACTGCGACAATTGAATCTGACTTCTGCCCTGCAAACTTCTGCTGGGCCAATCATAGTGCACGAGAGGCTGGAGTTAGCGATGCGTCATAGTATACCCCCCCCCCCAAAAAAAAAAAAAAACAATCATGGTGGCGGCCGCAACACAGCAAGGTTTTATCACGGCTCTGTCTGAAGTTTTGAACGAACTGAATTTGGCGCTGAAACCACAGCAAGAATCTGCTCTGAAGACTTTTCTTTAACCCCAAATTCCACCGGACGGCAAAGCGCCGCGCCGCGTCCCAGAAGCGCCGGTCTTACGACGGATCACCAGAACGGAGGCGCGCGCCACGGCGCTGGTGATTCGCTTCAGGTCGCCGCTTCTACACGACGCGGCGCTGCGCCGCGCTCCCGGTGTGCGTTGACTTCAGGAACAAGACGCCAGCGCAGTGCTTGAGCGTCCGGTGGAATTTGGGGGTAAAACGGACGTAAAACTCCACGCCATGATCCCATGTTTTGGACTACAAAACTACTACAACAGAGCGCTGCGTACGTCGCATTGTTGTTGCGTCACAGCCTTGTTTCTTGGATTGGTTCTCTCCGCTCAATAATCCCACCTCTGGTTGAAATGCTGCCCCAATGGCGCCGTGCCAGACTGTCTTTATATGTACTGTATGTAACACATAAATAAAGTCGAGCATGCCAGGCTACTCCTGAGATGCCCGAAAGCGCATGTGGTGAGTTCTGATGAATAAACACTACTGTCGGCTCCTGTTTACTTCAGATTGACGTAGGCCTGCTAGTTTACCCAGAGTGGTCAGATCCAGCCACAGAGTGAAAAACGCATTTTCCTCCCTGAAATGATGCTACAGCGATAACGACTCTTTTCACATTTAGACGATACAAACGGTGCGTTTGAGGAGCTGGAAGCCTGCAACTCTCCACCGCCTGAACAGGACAGAAGGGAGGACATCAACTCTGAAGCTCCAGCAAGAAAAGGTAAGAGAGCAAAACTGTCACATCTTAAAAAAATTGAAGTCTTCGGTATTACTTTTGTATGCTGCATAAAAGCCAAAGAAAGCCACTGGACATGTATGTTGGGTTTTTTTTTTTTTTTTCAACAAAATACATTTTCTTAGTTGTGACTGAAGTGTCCAAACACAGCACATGAATCTGTGCTCATACACAGTGTTTTAAAATTCAAACATGTGCAAACTAACTATATAAAAGCCCACACACTCTGTTCACTTTCATTGGCTGTACTGGCATCTGTGAATGTAAAGTCTGAAGCTTTGCTAACATTTCTTACAAGGTTTCTCTGAAAACATAAACACAGGAGTTGGTAATAAGTTAATTACATGACTGTTAAAGGATTGACCTTTGAAACTTACGTGTTTGCAAACTAAAAATATTTTCACAGAACGAAAGTCTTCATCTGGATATGCAACACTCCTGAACGATGGGCCAGCGCAGCAGCAAGCCTTCCTGGACAGGATGGAGCAACAGCATGACAGAAACCTGGAAAGAGAAGAGAGGACGTTGTCCCACTTCCTGGAGGAAAGCACCTGCTCGACGGAACGTCTTATGAGGCAAATGTTGCTCTACTCAGCACCTCCATCAGAGCACGGCCCCACCAGCCCACCATCGTCCACAGCCGTTCACCCACTGATAAAGAGATCTGTATATATGTACATATATTGTACATAGTTGGTATTCTTATGAGTGTAACAGTTTACAAATTTAGATTTGCACCTTTTCCTTTCTTTTTACAACTGCTGTTTACCTGCTGTCGTGCAATGTTCTGTCTTTGAAATCATACTTGTTTGCTGTTTTAGTTTGAGGGAGAAGTCTGTCAGGAAAAAATTAAAAAATGTTCCTGTTTGTCAGATTTAATTACTAGTTAATGGATGTGACCAGTGCAGAGAGCAGAGTGGGTGGACATATCGGTCTTCACTGCCTTCAGTGTCTTCAGTATTCTTGTAGGACTGTTTCCATGTGTTGCCATGTAAATATCAGAAAACCAGGAAAACAGCTGGCTTCAGGACACATTTCAAACGGTACTTCTGACAGAGAAGCATCATAATTCATTTCCACATATGACATGAACACTGAAAGCTGGAGCCACGACAGTCAGAATGGTCGTATTGTTGCTATACAGTGAAAAAATGAGATTGGATAGTTTCTCTTTTGTAGTGCAGGTACAACAAATACAACAAGATAACAAATATACAATATAAATATCACAGAGGATAAATGTTTTTTTTTCTTATGTGAAAAAATTGTAAAGAACAATATGTAAAAAAGTGGATTGTATGCTTAGTGTGACTGCATTGCACAGGGTGAGTGGATATGACTGAGTAAACGGTGGCAGAGACAGAGCTGCATTATACTGTTGAGTAGTTGTTTCATGGTGGAGTTTGGGATGGTGATGGCTCTCGGAAAGAAGCAGTTTTGCAGGCTGTTTGTCCTCACTTTAATACATCTGTAAAGCCCCTCAGGGACAATAGACCAACAAGCTGAGAACTGGATGTGGTCTGCCCTCAGCTGAGGGTTTCCGTTGTCATTATTTCTCTCAAAGAGGGAAATAGAAAAGAAATTTTACTGTTAATTCTTACCTAAGTCCAGCTGGTTATTAACTCCATAAAGTTTTTTTGAACATCCAATCACGAGAACCTGGATTACCATTATTTTTGTTTAGAAATAGAAGAATCAAGAGACCCCATGTGACCAAAGTCTAATTACCTCTCACAAGAAAGGACTGGGTCTCAAACACTGCACTCCAGTTTTAAAAGCTTCATCAAATGTCTGGTATCATTGGATATAGACCTTAAACTACAGCAACTCGGGTCAACCTGTGTAAATATAACATTAATCATGTCCAATTAATGTAAGTCTTAACACTGTGATTCCCCCTATCCAGGGCTTAATTTGTAAATCATAAGGTCCCGGAACGCATGGCGCACATGACAGCGTGGGAAAGTCAATACAGATACAGGTCCCGGAACGCATGCAGAAAACAACACACACATGCCCACGTACCATGCTGTGGGACTTACAAGCCTCAATTTCAAAGCAACCATTGTAAAAATGTTCTGACAATTATTTACTATTATTATTATTATTATATTATTATTATTATTATATTATTATAGGGCTTAGGGCTGTGCGGTACACGCAGTATGGATTTGCGCTCTACCGTCATACCACCGTATACAGTTCAACTGCTACTACGTAAATAAAATGTGCAGAAAATATCGTTCAATCCTTCTCTTTTACTGAAAAAACGGCGCATCGCATCATTCCACATGTTACAGCTCCTTCTGGTGCATGTCTTACCGCTAAACACTCTTTATCTAACAACATGCTGAGAGATCCTGCCGCCATCCTTCCTTTGTGGCATCTGTGTAAAAATAAGGTCGAACATGCCAACAGCACACCTAGTGGCATGAGGTGCAAATGCAGGTGAATTAAACGACTACAAAACCCATTCAGAACACTCCCATTCTAGGTTTACACCACAACATTATACCACAATATATACTGTTACTGTGAACAGGTCTAACTTGTAAAACATTTTTTAAGGAGTTCAGAGCTTCAGAGCTTACAATGGATCACACAAATCTATTGTTATCATTTAAAATCTGGCACGGCGGCCTAATAACAGTGTGCTTACCATATTAACAGTCCAAAACAGCCACATCACGGCCATGTCCGGATTCTCCTCCTCCTCCCTGTTTCGACATCGTCTGTGGCATCTCTCTGTCCTTTGGCCAGCCACGACCTGACATATGGGATCGGATTAAATGTAGCTTGGGGGGTCCAACAAGATTTATGAAGAGTAGAGATGATATGGTGGATGTGAGCAATGAGGCACGGTCAGGAGTGCAAATCAAGTTCATTTGAGAAAATCCGCGCTCACACTCAGCACTTGGAACAGGAATGCTGTTGACAGCAACAAGTCATTCCAGCAGTTTATCGGGGATGTCTTTTCCATCGAAGTCTCTGTACATTCTGGAGGCCCTCATGACTGCCCGTGGGTCTGCAATGTTAAAGCGCTGACACAGCGACTCCACCTCAGTCTCTCCATACAGCGCTCCTGTGTCCTCGGACTAGTACTGAAGGTAAAGCCCCTTCAACTCCTCAATAAACTTGTTGTGTCCAGTTTTATCAGGCAACCGGCCTCCTTGTGATAACATGCAAACCTCCAAGTTTTTAGCCACAGTCAGGAAAAACTGCTTCGGGTCGAGTGTTCTGTCACTTGATTTTCCTTCGTTTAGTGTGACTCCGTGTAAACAGTTATCCTCATTCCTCTGGCTGCTGCAGTGTAGCGTACCTGGTCGATCCAACATGGCCTCAAGTACCCCGATTTTCCCGACAAACTGTCTTGTGTGCCGAGATGATGGTGATGTCTCGTTTTTGAAGCTCAACGGAAAGCTCCGATAATTCTTGCAATGCATCGCACATGATGCCCAAGTTGTTCACAAATGCACGCAACGATGTGCGCATTGTGAGTCCGCTGTATGTTTGCTTGGTAACGGGATGAATCTTCCGATGCAGTTTTGAAATGCTTGTAAAGTGCTGGGTAGTTCCTCCACACTGCTTCAACTGTTCTGAAACTTGATGCCACCCATCTAGTGTCTAAAATCCGACCTATTCTACATAGCTGGACAGCTCGGCTCTCTGCAGACTCTCTCAGCTCCAATGGGTTTTTGTTAGATGTGCTATACAGCGCATATAATTTGTCCGTCAATATTTTAAAGTGATTCACAGCGCCCATCTCTTTCACTACGTCTGCGACGGCGAGCTTAAGTCTGTGGGCTGAGCAGTGCCACACAGTAATGTTGGGGAAAATGGCCTGGAGTCTACTTACTACTCGGCTTTTGCGTCCTAACATGACAGAAGCGCCATCGCACGTTATTCCAATTAGGGCTTTAGAGAGGAAATCCTGAGTTAAATGCAGGCTCTCTAACACAGACAATAGTTTATGGACAACATGTTGAGCAGTCAGATCATCTAGCTCTGCGAGATCAGTAAAAATGTTTGTTGGCTTTTCCATATCAGGCAACTGAACTCTGAGGTATATTATCAAGCAGCTCTTTTTGCTTAAACTGGTTGACTCATCCAGCATTAGACTGAGTTTGGGTGCGCACTGTACTATTTTTTCAGTTTTTTTTTTTTTTTTTTTCATTTCTTCAGAAGTGTGTTTCTACGGAGCCCCGGACATGACATGGTAAAAAAAAAAAATAAATAAATTGTGGCCACGAATTACTAATTCGTTCCCACAAATTAGTTCTATCATTCATATACTGAACAGTCCAGTGAAGTTGGAAGCATATTGACAGATACGGACTTTCGGTCTCAATAACTCTTTAACAAAACACCAGTAACATACAAAGGGCGCTGCATCCCATCGCTGTGAGGTGGACGATATGCTACAAGCTCATTTTTATTAAAAATATCTGTCTATCAAGCAGCAGAAACAATATTGATTTCAATCAGCACCCAGTAGTTCAGGGACCGTCTACACTTACAAGACGCAGCAACAGTGAAGACAAATAGCTCAAAACAAAATCAACAACACAACAACAACAACAACAACAAAAAAAACGTAATACCACCACTGGGATTTCCTACAGTGTCACCACAATCGCTACAACCTTCATTTGTCTCCTATCAAATTTATTGGATATGGTATTTGTCTTCACTGTTGCAGTGTCTTGTAAATTGTAGACGGTCCCTGAACCCCGTAACACTTTCTGCTGCTTGATCGACAGATACTTTTAATAAAAATGAGCTTGTAGCATATCGTCCACCTCACGATGGGATGCAGCGCCCTTTGTATGTTACTGACATTTTGTTAAAGAGTTATTGAAACTGAAAGTCCGTATCTGTCAATATGCTTCCAACTTTACTGAACTGTTCAGTATATGAATGATAAAACTAATTCGTGGGAACGAATTAGTAATTCGTGGCCACAATTTAATTTTTTTTTTTTACCATGTCATGTCCGGGGCTCCGTATGTTTCTGTATGTTTGCACACGCAACATTGGAATGTAAAATCCTTCCCATAGCAAGTCCATTTAACTCTTGACAATCGATCTCATGTTCAAAGCCATATGCAGGATGGTGGCGTTTAGCCTCCTTGTACGCAGTGCGAAATATGCGAGCTGTAGTGGAGATCTGTTCAGACTGACTGTTAATTAAGACCTGTCCTAAAGTGTCTGATTTAGCCGTCTCAAGAATACTTGCTGCTGCTCGGTGAGCCTTGGTACGGGCGTGTTCAAATACTTTTTTTCTGAGTGCGCGCTGCTTTTTTTAAATGTCTGCAGCAGATGACGTGACTGTACGAGACCCATTCTTTTGCAAGTTTCATCCCCCTGTCTTGATTTGATTTTGATTTATTGACTGATTGATTTATTTGTTTCATTCTTTTAAAAGAAATGAAAAGGAACAGAAAGAAGTGAGACTTATCGTGTCTGCCCCTATCAACATAAAATAAATGACAATTTGTCAAGATTTGTTAACAGATATCAAAAAACATTTACAAAATCAAATACAACCATTTCACAAAATCAAACTACAAAAAAAAATCACGAAATATTTACAAAAAAGAAACAATCATTCTATTTTTTGACCATACTTTAAAGCAGAATCGTTCCCTTCCAATAACTGTGCTTTTAAATATTTCCTGAAGATGTAAATGGACTGAGACCTCTTAGTTTCACTGTCAAGTTTATTCCATAAATGATTCCTTTGTTGTGATGCATCTTTCCTTCAATTTGGTTCTTGACACCGGTAGTTTGAAAACTTCAGTTCCTCTTAATCTATACTGACTGTCTCGCTTTGCAAATCTATTCTGTGAGTTATGTGGTAACTTTTTCCGGTGAGCTTCATACATTGTTTTAAGAAGGTTCAGTTCTACCAATTCCTTGAGTTTTAAGGATTTCAATTTTATAAATATTGGATTAGTGTGGTTTCTGTAACCACTTCCATTCACCACACGAACCGCTCGTTTCTGTAAAAGGAAGAGTGGTTCAATGTAGGTCTGACAAGCATTCCCCAGACTTCAACACAGTAGGTCAGATATGGTATAATCAATGAATTGTACAACAGAAGTAAAGAATTATTGTCATGTCACAGACATGTTACAGTCATCATGAAGTGACTCTTTCAATTTGTACATAATGGCGATTACTTCAGAATCTTAGTTTTAACGTGCTCTATATGGGATTTCCATGTTAGTTGTTCATCCAGCAATACACCTAAGACCTTAATTTAATTTGTTCTTTCCATCTCTATACCTTGCACTGTCAGTGTTGTGTCGACATCTTTCCTCTGCAAATAAAATCATATATTTGGTCTTACTGATATTCAGAGATAGTTTGTTAGCTTTGAACCATTTTATAACATTCTTAAACTCTTTTTCCACAATTTCTAATACTTCATTTATGTTGTCTCCAGCATAATACAAGGTAGTATCGTCCGCAAACAAGATGCATTTCAGTAAGCTGGAAGCAGATTCAGTGTCATTAATATAGAGAAGAAAAAGTATTGGTCCAAGGACAGCTCCTTGAGGAACCGCACGTTACGTTACAGTTTTTAGATTTTATGTCGTTGATTTGAACATATTTTTCAAATTTCAAAGTTTTCTATCTTTTAAATAACATTTTTCTTCTCTCTGGTCCCAGAGTTCCCACGGCCTTACATGTTGTGCAGCCCAAACCTGAAGTTTCCATAAGAAGCCAGGGATAGCAAGTCTGCTTCAGCTTGAACTGAACTTCTGTCCAAAATTGTTCTGTAGCCCTTCCCTGACACGTTGCTGGACGTCCCACATTCTTCTCCACTCAATGCGCTCTCCTCTGAATCTTCCAGCGGCAAAACTGAGTTAGCTGATGCCGTGGTTCGCGCCTCCTGCTCCAGCTTTTCTTCTGGGCTGGGGTAGCCACATCAGCCTTCTGCAGCAGTCGGTCATGACCGCTGCAAGTGCCCTCCTCCAGCTCAGCGTCACTTGATGGTGCTATTCGGACTCATTTTGAGTTATCATCGGGTCCCCCCGTCCGTCTTTTTAAAAAATGACAGTATATTTAACTGTCTTTTAGACATATTGATAGGGATGCACATATTATTGTCACATTATCTGCTGATAAAAGCTTAAAAACACGTTTATTGGTATCTGCAATGTGAAAATTTCTGCCGATAGGCACAGCCGATAAGTGACTTAGTATTTGGGCGTGCGTGGTGACATCCGTAGTGCGCCAAGAGCAAGCCTCAACATGTCGGCTGTGTGGAGGTATTTTAGTATCTCAGAAACAGACAAGAATTAGCAATTTGCAGACCTGCCAACCTGTACGCATTTTGCGTAGCAGGTACGCAATTTGACATTAAAATACGCTGGTACGCTCCGCCTCATTAAACTACGCAAAAAAGCTGCAGACGTCTGTGAGCGCTGGTATAAATGCAGACCGTGGACGTTCTCATGTCTGAAAACACGATGCAGCAGCAGGGCTCTGAAGTGTCACGCATTTCGGTGTGTTGTCACAGCAGTCACGGCACACATTGTATTTGTCACGTTGAAAAAAATACCGGTAAATTAGGCTGGGTTGCGCCGCAGCTCTGGAACCGAGAGGAAACATGTGCTCCCCTCGTAGTGCTGCGACGTTCAATAAAACGAGTCGTTCGTTTGAAGGCTCTTTTCAATGTGAACGACGAGAGCGCGGTTCTCAGCTGTCTGATGAGCCGTTCCTTGTGCAAACGTCCACGCTTCCTTCACGTCTCCTGAGTGTCTCTGAGTGTCTCTGAGTCCAGCTGTCTCCGCTGCCTTCATGGTGAATGACGGAGTTTCAGTTTCCGCCGCTTGCTCAGTCCCCTGAATGCAGCAGCTAACTAGCGGAGGAAGGTAGTGTCGCGAAACCGGAGGAGAGGAGCCGGTGTTCTGGAAGAACTGATTCCCTATTAACTGGCGACTGGGTTTCTTTCAGTCCCTTGTTGCTGATAGATGTTAAAACCAGACAAAAAGCTGTGTCCGACCTTTTATGAGTCTGATTTCAACATCTGCTGCTACTAGCACAGCAGCAGGAAGTGCTAAAGGAAGTCAGTCACCAGTTAGCAAGGAAACCAGTTAATTGAAAACACCGTATTGACGGCTTTACAAGGTTTTAGTAATGGAACACACGCACGCATGCGCACCACACACCATAAAAATGCTCAGTTTAAAGGACACGTAGCAGCGCATTTGAAGCTGTTTTTCTGGGGACGACGTGCAAGGTCAGCCGCAATGTAATGTGTATCAGAAAAACATCTGTTAATATTTGTCATAACAAATGAAAGAACCAAATGAAACTTAAAATTTAAAACTGACAGTGCCCCCCCCCCCCCCCCCCCCCCCCCCCACCCGGTCGACAACTGTCCCTGGCAAGTGTATCCAAAAATTTTGCCAAGGTTGGCAGGTCTGAATTTGCAATAATGTAAGCTCAAGTGATGCGAGGAGGAGAAAAGCAACACGCCTTTAACACTACCAATTTAATCGTGCCATCTCAAGAGCATCCTGAAACAGCACCGAGAGGAAGAAAAAGCGCCAGCACCAGCGAGAACCTCGCAGCAGCCTCTCCTTCAGTCATCACCAAAGCCGAGGCATTTAACAGTGACCATCCCAAGGTAAAGGAGATCAACAAGAAATAACCAAATTCAGTGCTCTTGATAACCAGCCATTCAGCGTGGTCGAAGATGCGGGCTTCTGCAGACTAGTGGCACTACCGACACCGACAGCGGCGTGCACAACCGCTAAAGCGACCCTCCTGAAAGCTGGAATGACCGCTTCCATGGAGCGCAGTGTGAGACCCTTATTTCCACAGCTACAATGCTTGATGCCCAAGAGGAGTGCTCGTGACCTGTTACTGACAGTGTCGGATGAAATGATGACGGCACGGGAAGTGCACACACCGGCACAGAGGACCCCCTGAAAAGAAGACCCGAACAGGTTCACCGCTGGACATGTATGAAGAGATTCTGGGGAGAGTTGGCAAATACCAAAACAGCATCACAGGTAAGCCATAGAAGAAAACAATACTGTAAAGCATAGTTCATGAGAGACTTCAATTTTGTATTTAATATTTTGGACTGCAGAAATTAATAGAATGTGTACTGTGACTGTATAGATTATTTTTCCACATTGTCAGCTGTTGCCTTCTTTAAAAACTGTCTGGGAATGTCAGGGGAGAAGCAGTAGTTTCTCACCGTAGCTTTGTTAAGTTCCATATATTGAACCACCATAGAGTATGGATAAAAAAAAACAGTAATTGTACTGTTATTGCCTTAGAAAGAAAGGTCTTAAACCTGAAATATAGAATTTCTGTTCTTTTACTTTGTAGGTCAATGCAAACCTGTCTGAGGCCCCAATTTCCAGGAGCAACAGTCCACAGGACTACTGGAAAACAAACCAGTCCCGTTTCCCTGCACTCGCTCGTGCAGCACGCAAGTACCTGTTGCGCCCAGCACAGTGCTGACAGCGAGCGGCTATTCTGTGTTGCCTCTGATGTGACAGATGAAAGAGGAATCGTCTAGATTGCGGGAAAGCAGACATGCTAATTTTTGTGAAGAAAAACCTTCCTTGTTCCTAAAAAGTTAGAAAAGACACGTTTATCTGTCAGCTGAAGTCATCGCTAATTTACCTTGAAAAGGTGAAGGCTTAAGTTCAAGTTGTGAAATAAATTTAGTGTTATAATTCTTAAGGGGGTCACTGTCTCAAGGTCAAGGTTGTAAAAGTAATTATTAAAAAAAAAAGACTGATGGATCATTTCTTTTTTCCATCAGATTTATGTTACATTTTTTTTCCAGAATCATTCGTCTCCTGACACTGAAGGACTGATGTTTTAGCTCAGGAATCTACTACTTTAGTCTGTGCTCTAAAGATCACTGTGTCATTTGCTCTTCATAGTGCTGTTTACAGAAAATGCAGGAAGTTGTGAATTGTCTGGCATTCGGGCAGAACTAATAGATCAACTCTCATTGAAATGGTTTTGTTCTTTATTCTCATTCCTTATACTGAAATGGACTGGCGTTTTAGGTCTGAGCTAGCTAGTTTAAATTTTTGCACTGCTTGTTTTTGTTAAAGCACTTTGTTAGTATTATTTTCAGGGAAGCACCCTGCAGGTCGGCTGTTCAGTTAGGATTATTACTGTTTTCCATCTGAAAAAAGCTCCTTAAATAAATGTAGCACTTCATTCATTTGCAACTGCAGAGCTCTGTGTCTGCCACCAGGTTGTTACAGCAGCTCTACAGTCAAATGCACTTGGTTATGTTTAATATGCACTGTACATTTAAAGTTCATGTGAATCTAAAGGAAAATTATTTTTCTGTATTTCAACACTGAATGTCTTGAGTTTGAAAAAATAATAACATTTATTTTTTGTAAAAGAAATGTTTTTTGGTCTTGTTTTATGTGTGTTTCTTAAACAAATAAGACAGTCACAAGAAGAGTAAACATGTAAATTCCAGTACAGGAGAGACTTAGCTTTCTTTACAGTGAAAAAAAAAAACCTTGTGATTATTGGTATCGGTATCGGCCAAAAGGGTTTTTGATATATCGGCATGTCGGATATCGGCAAAAATCCAATATCGTGCATCCCTAATATTTGATTATCTCTTGCTTACTCTCTTCATGAATCTCAGACGCGACAGTTTCTGTCCGAGGCGGGGTTTGATTCAGTGCGTCAGCAAATCTGCGACTCTTTTAAATTACTTTTATTTTTTGACTTTTACTTGTATTAAACAACGCGAAATTAGCAAACATTTGTTCCATTAATTAATTTGTGAGTATATAATTATTTTATGCAATAATGTGGTTTTTTTTGTTTTTTTTCCTGTGACGGAGGGTACCGGATCTGCCATACAGATCCCGGAACACAGACAGATCAAAATCAAGAGGTGCCAGATCCTGCTCCGGCAGGATCCGGCACAGATGAACCCCTGCCTCTATCCATCCATCTCTGCATCTCTGCCAGATTTAAACAACATGACACATATTCAAGTGTAATTATTTGAACAAAACAATGAACATTTCACACAACAGAACGATGCACCTACAAACAAACAACCAAATAACAGCTAAACATCTTGCTCAGACGGAACTGGTGATTGTGACATGCATTTAGTTATTGCCAGAGCGGCACACACTCCAGCCACTTCTGTGTTGACTGGATTGTCATCTCTGCACTTGAGACCGGGGGGAGATGTTCTCCTCCACTCTGCCACTCAGACTCAACATCCCACCAGCAGGAGGAGAACATGGGCCTGGGTCATTATAGCTATAAAAAACAGGAAATGGAAAATAACATTCTGGACGGTTTTCGAGACATGCATTCAAGACAAACACTGATGATTCAGAAAATATTGAGGAGAGTGCAGTGTAAAATGAACTGGGGTCAGGGAAAATTAGTTGTTTGTGGCAATATTGTTGTGCATATAACAAAGTAAATGTCAATTAAGTGAAATTCTAACCACTGTCAAAATGTCAAACGTACTAAATATCAGCCCATCGTTGAAGGAATGTTGTCATGCTCCATGTGAGCGCTTCTGTTTTATAGGCAACAATTTTCAAACATGCAGAATTGACACAATACCTCTGCAGATCGGCACAGGAAGGCCTGCCTGACCTCTGACCTTCGACTGGCAGCCACGATGTCGGTGATCTTTTGGGCGACTTCCTCCAGACCATGGGATGCAGGTCCTCCAGCAGGTCCTCCAGCAGGTCCTCCAGCAGGTCCTCCAGCTGCTCCCTCCCGTGTGTGGGCTCCAGATAGGTCATTCTAGATTTGGAACATTTTGCAAATATTTAGCATATCAAGTAGTATCCATTAAAGGTAGAATCCTTTTAAAATACCTTTAGCTGCGTGCAAATATATGTATCCCACAACAGATAAAATGTTCTGATCAAATGTTAAGAAATAATGTCTTGACTGTTTATCTGGAAAATGTAACTAGTGAGAATGATCTAAAGGTTTGGTCAGTCAAACTGATGGGCAGTGAACAACATGCAGCACATCTTTATCCTTCCGTCCTGACTTCTGGCCGTTTTCACAGCATGTATGTGTCATGGGTCGGCCGGCTCAAACTTTCATCTACTAATATTTTGCAATCCTAAACAATGCCTGGTTCTCGAGCTTCTTTGTTGAAATCTTGTGAAAGCTGTCATCTCAACTGCATGGATTCTCCTTCCATTTAGTCTCCAATAGAGGACTCCTTCAAGACACATGCAGAGGAAAGAGGCAAGACGATGGGCTAGGCTTCATGCGATGCTGCTGCATTCACACCATAACAAGTCATTTATACAAACAGCATATATTTGGCATGAATGAAAAATAAATAGGAAGTCTTACTGACAGTTACCCGATGTGCCTTCTGACTCTACAACTTCATTTCTTAGATTGTCCGTCAGGATGTAGCTTTCATCGTTCCCCATGGCCACTTTCACTTTTTCAGCAATCACCGGCACGCTGGCCTCTTCTTCCAAAAATCGAACCACAACCACCCTTGTGGATATAATTTTCCATCAACGAATCTGACACATGGATTGACCTGTAATATAAAGAACAGTGGCACAAAACACGCTCCCATATCATAGGCCATTTGATTGAAGAATGCGTGTGTTACTGTTGAAAATGATGGGCCAGCTCATCTCCCGTGCAACATATTTATTTTTGCAGGAACTGCAAAAACAGGGAAATATTCACCAACAGGAGCCGATCTGTCCCCTGCCCATCGCGGACTGACTGTAGACTTCTGCTGATACTCGCCGAGGGGCCTCTGCTGGCGAAACCTATATTTGCTTTACATTATAGACAAATAGTAACATTACTTTTCCAAGTAGAGGTTATTTAGAAAAATCTCCACTACCATTAAACATTATCACTAAACATTTCAAATAGCATTTCTCCATAATAAGACCCTCCTACCTTTGGAATGACCGAGGTGTGCTCACTGATCTTGACAGCTGGCCGTGTTTCCAGTGGCTGATTGCTGCAGAAACGTGAACCGAGATGGAGATGGGGATGGAGGTGAGGCTGCCAGCTGACTCTGTCCTGCTTCTCTGCCGTGAACCTCATATTGACCACGGTCACAGAGATCAAGGGAGCTGAAACTCCCATCATCCATGGGAAAAAATGCAATATTGCTGGCATCAGTGATATAGAGGTGAGCTGCACTGACCTTAAAAACAACAACAAAAAAAGACATTAACACGCCAATTAAATTTCAACAATTTTAATGTTCAGGAACTTTAATAAATCAATAAAAATGAAAAGCAGTCAGGGACACATGCTGGAGCTTCCCTCCGTTGCTAATGTCAACAAACACTGCGCATGCGCATATATGTCCTACGGCGATCACTGCGGAACAACTAGTCCCTACTCCGGGACACTACAACCATAACTCTGGGAACGCCGTTATAATTTATTTCCAGGGCGCTGTCAGTAGATGGCACTCCCTTTCCTCTACTCCGAGGCCTTCTGGAGACGGGGAAAAAGGTCCGTGTACGGACAAGGTACCTTTTGTTAGTTTGATTTCCTGTCAAACTGTCATCATCAGATTCCATAAAACAGGTTATTTTCTCATATTTTTGTTTTTGGGCGAAAACAAAAAAACAAGAATTCAACTTATCCGTTCTGACTGACAAAACGGATTTTCCACTCATTATTTCCTGTTTGACAGGTGGGCGGGGCTTACGCCGCTCTACCAAAATAAAAGTGTTCTCAACACAGCGGTAAATGTCTGACTGCAGCTTCAGCCTCCTGTCGGACTGTCAGCACCTCACAGTAGTTATATTACTACTACGCACACATGATTACTCTGTGTATTACTGCTCTTTGGTTCAATTGTAAGACAAAAAACTGCATTTTTTTTGATTCACAACTTCATGAAAGTAGTTAAAAAATGACCAGCAGAGGTCGCCCTGTAGTGATCTCCTCATCACTCCGAATTTATACACTTGATGTCTTAAATAATCAATAGATATGTTGATATGCTGAACAATAAAAACATCTCCTGTGGTTATTTCTAATTAATCCAGCCTCACTGGACTGCAGTCTCTTCATCTGGGATCAGTGGAGAAACACAGTGAAGTTAAGCAGATTATTTTCTTGTTATTTTCATGTTTTTACCTTGTAAATATCATAAAACCAGGACAACAGCTCAGTTCAGTGCACATTTCAAATGGTTCTTCTGACAGAGAAGCATCATAGTTCATTTCCACATATGACATGAACTCTGAAACTGGAGCCATTAGGTTGTTATGGTGTACAATGAGATAAGAGAGTTTCTCCTTGCAGGCACAACAAATATAAAAAAATATACAATCTAAATATCACAAAGGATAAATATATATTTTTTAAATGTGAAAGAATTTTAAATAATGTAAAAAGGTGAATTGTACACTTCAGTGTGACTGTATTGCAGGTGTTGAGTGGATGTGACTCAGTGAACAGCAGCAGAGACACAGCTGCATTATATTGTTGAGTAGTTTCACATGAGAGTTTAGGATGGTGATGCTCTTGGAAAGAAACAGTTTCACAGTCTGTTTTGTCGTCTCTTTTAATACATCTGTAAAGGCCTCTCAGAGGACAACAGATCAACCAGCTGAGAACTGGATGTGATCTGCCCTGATGAGGGGTTCTGAGTTCTGCTGAGGCACCAGGTAGAGTAGAATGAAGGAGGGGAGAGGAGAGCCAGCAATCTGCTGAGATGTGCCACAAACATTTAGAACATACAATCATATTGTAAGGGGAACATAGGCTACCCCCAATATTATTATTATTTTACTTTTAGTTGTCATCCCATTGTAATTTTGTTTCATTCCCTAAAACTGTATTCCCATCCCCATCAAATAACAGGACACATAGGCTTGTACCCTACTTCACCACCCAGAGGGAGTATCCCCAAAAGTGAGCAGGGCTCTGGGGCAATATTGTGGCACGCACCCAGACAGAGGTGACAGCCATGTGTCGTGTTTTTCAGAGACTGTTCACTAAAGCTCATCTTTAAAAAACCCACACGAGTCGGGTCATCCCTTCAAGTGTGCGACAAAATTTGGTGGGCAGCGGTGGGTATCAGCGGTGCTGCTGAGGACGAGATCACAGGGCAACCGACAAGATGGAAGCTGGAAGAAACTGCAGGATAAGCTGACTGAGATCCTGCTGCAGCTGAAGTTCGACCAACTACAGGAGGTGTGTTGTCATGCTAAGATCTCCACAGAAAGACATACAAAGAAGCACCCGCTGATCAGAGCTGTAAGTGAAACAGTCGACACAGTGTTTGAAAAGGAAGATGAGGATGTTGCATATGCATTTCTGGACAGATGAATAAAACATGCAAAAGAAGTCAAAGAAGAGAGGGCCATCCTGGGGATAGTGAAGATGTCAGTGAAGATGCTGCTGCACTGGCAAGTCTGCAGGAGCAGTATGCAGCGTTAGACTTGAGCTTCAAAACTGCAACCCATAAGTTACAGCAAGGAATGGCACAACTGACTAAAAGAATGTCTCCCGGTGGAGCAGGCCCACGTCCAGTTCATAGCTTCACTGCTTCACCAGCAGTGCAGCCACCTGAATCACCATTCGAAGAGAGTTAAGATCAATGGACCAAATTGGAGGAAAGAGGCCAAAAGATAAACTTTCATACTCAAACTTGATGCATCAAATGGATATTGGACTGAAAAGAAACCACACTGAGGCTGAAATTATTGAAGCTGTGGTCAGAGCTATCCAGCCCTGGTTTAAGCCTCTGTGATATGTTAGAGATCAAAACAGACCTCCCACTCTCTCAGCTTCGCACCATTCTGAGGGGACATTACAGGAGGACAGGTCCACTGATCTCTTTCATCGACTGATTAACATCACCCAAGAGAGTAATGAGTCTCCACAGAACTTTCTCTTCAGGGCGATCGAGCTGAAGGAGAGACTTCTAGCAATCTTCCAAAGAACCAGGCACAGATGAACAGTACAGCGCTGAACTGATCCAGAAGAAATTTCTGCGAGCTGTTGGTACTGGCCTAATCAGTGACAATGTGAAATATCAGTTAAAATGTTATCTCGATGTCCGTCCATCACTGATGATGTTCGATAGCAAAGACAAATGAAGCAGCAAGCTTTGAGTGGGAGAGACAACAGAAATTCAAGAAGAACAGAGAACCAAGGGTGAGAAGAGGTAAATGTTGAGTCACAACCAGTCCACGAACAAAAATCGGCGCAGTAGGTGGCAAGAACAATCATTTTTGGGGTTGACCACTCACAACCAGGACAAGAAACAGTCACTGTTAACCTCTTTCCCTAAAACGGAGGGCTCAGCTTGTGAACCTTATTGGGAAAAAAGCACTAATTTCCTGTCTGCTAGATGGCATAGAAACCAGAGCACTGTGGGACACTGGGTCACAGGTTTGCCTGATCAATGAGAAATGGAGACAGCAGAACATTCCACACACCAAGGTGAGATGCTTAAAGTCCGAGTTAACCAAAATCAGCCATTTTCTTTCTTAAACCACCTTAACTAAGCATAAAGTGTTTTCTTTACACATATAAAAGCCATTCCTCCATTTATTGATTTAAGTTGGAGGTATCCTTTTTTCCCACAGACTTTTTTCACCGCTTCTGTGTCAGGATTTAATGGGCGGGTAACCAGCACCCAGGAGATGCTGAGCGATATAAAAACATTAGCCGCTATTAGGCATCGGTGGTTTTCCGATAGCTTTCGAGTCTCGGACCGCATCTGGTCGGACAGTTTGCAGCTAGCTACCCAGTCAACAAGTCAGCTAACCAGGCCATGTCACCTCCACGTCGTCGTGATATACTTTCACTGCGTTGCCACAGTGTGCAGGGTAACAATGCCGTTAGCTAATAAACCTGCGGGTTGCCCTCGTCCCCGGGGGGCGTTCGGCTCACCCCGGGCCCGCCACCGCGACAGGAGGCGCGGCCGGGTCTGGGAGGCCCTTCTTCCCGGGGGTCGGTGTCCGCCGCCGCCGCGGAAGGCGGGTCGGCTTCGGAGGGGGTAGGGTCGGCGGTCGGCGGCGGCGACTCTGGACACGCGCGGGCCCTTCCGCGGATCTCCACCTCCGCGGACCCACGGCTCCCCCGCCCGGAGCTGCGGGTCGACTCGGCTGGCGCCTAGCAGCTGGCTTAGAACTGGTGCGGACCGGGGGAATCAGACTGTTTAATTAAACCAACTAAATGACTATTCTGATGGACACTGTGAGGAACGAGGGTGAGCACTCAGCATCGACTAGTCAGTTTTGGCTCTGATTTCTCAAATTGGTAGGGCTAGGTCCGTCTGGCTGTTAGCGCTAGCTTGTTAAGCTAACAGCCTCATGAGACGGACCCAGCTGGAGGCGGCTCCACTCCCGCTGTGGGCGTGGCTCCAGCGCTTCTAGCTGACACACCCCAGTGTTTCACAGCAGAGAGAAGTGCTTGTTTTACCTGATTTTGAGACCTTATTTTGTATACTTGGCGATTTTTTAATCATTCAAATTTGGCTCAGTGGTTAATGACACATGTTTATGCAGTGTGACAAACTCATAACACAAATTTATTTCTGCTTAACTCGCACTTTAACTGAGATAATTGGGCCTGGTGTACTTGATGGAAGAGCAGTAAACCAAACCACAATCCCCTTTTCAGGGTGGGTTGAAGTCAAATTTAGTCTGCCCACAGCAAAACCTGCACCGTTGGATTTACAAGTCCCAGTTCTTGTCTCCCAGGAAGATGGGGTTGCAGAAGAACCAATCAATGGTTTCAATGTGATTGAATACCTGCTGGAAAAGGGAATTGAACCACGTCGTACTGCTACAGATGCCATCAGCGCAGCATTCTCCATAGACTGTAAGAAAGCTGAAGTTTTTCTCAAAGTGATGAAGAGTGGAGATGATGGGCTTGAAGAGGGCACAATGAAAACAGGAAAAAAACTCATGAACATCCCAGCTGGCCAAACAAGATTTGTGAAGTGCTCTGTGAGGGCAGGTCCACTCCCAGGCCGTCAGGATGCCCTGTTTGAGCCTAACCTTCCATCGCAGCTGCTGGAGGGCTTGGAGGTCCAGGAAGGTGTCGTACAGCTACAGCAAGGTACATGGTCCCGTATCATCCTCCCAATCACTAATAACACAGCTCTTGAGATTGCACTGCCCCCCAAAACTGTGTTTGGACAAACCCAGAGAATTAGGACAATTTATCCTGCTGATGCAAAAGTAATGGAAACTAAACAGGAAGAGATGAAAAAAACCAACCACTGAGGAAGTACGCACAGTCCAGAATAATCAGACATCAGAACAGGATAGGAGGATAAACAATGGTAATGATAATCCTTGGGACCCTCCTGTCCCCCTTGACCACTTCCCCCCAGCACAGCAGCAAGAGGTGAAAAAGCTGTTAAGAGAAGAGTGCAGAGTCTTCGCACGTGATGAATATGATGTTGGCACTATGCCTTCTCTGCAACTCAAGATTCGCCTCAGTGACCCCACACCAGTGAGACGAACATATACATCAGTCCCAAAACCGCTACATAAAGAGGTAAAAGAATACCTTGAAGATTGTTTAAACAGAGGTTGGATAAAAAAATCTAAATCACCCTACTCCAGCCCTATTGTGTGTGTACGAAAGAAGGACGGGAACCTCCGCTTGTGTTGTGATTACAGGGAGCTAAATCTGAAGTCAATCCCTGATCGGCATCCCATCCCGCGCATACAAGATATGCTGAACACCCTGAAGGAAGTTCTTGGTTCTCCGTCCTCGACCAAGGGAAGGCTTACCATCAGGGCTTCCTGGAGGAATCAAGCCGTCCCCTCACAGCATTTATCACACCATGGGACTCTATGAGTGGGTCAGAATCCCCTTTGGTTTAACATCTGCTCCTGCTGAGTTTCAGAGGTCAGTGGAAGAATGCCTGACTGGACTGAGGGATGACATATGCTTACCGTACTTGGACGACAATCTTGTTCACTCTCAGACTTTTGAAGACCACTTAAACGATCTGAGAAAGGTTCTGCAGCGCTGAAGCCATGGAGTGAAGTTAACACCAAAAAATGCGAGCTTTTCAGAAACCAGGTGAGATTCCTGGGGAGGCTAGTGACTCCAGACGGTCATAACATCGACCCTGCCGACATCGCCCCAGTCCAAGCTCTAGAAGAAAGAATCCTACCACCGTTGGAGAAGTGAGAAAGTTGCTAGGGTTCATCTCATACTACCGCAGCTACATTCCCAACTTTTCACGGATCGCAAAACCCATTTATGACCTCCTCTCAGGAGAAAATGCAGGAAAGAGGAAAGATACGAAGAGAAAACATGACAAAAAGACACAAAGCAAAGGGGGTCAGTTACCATCATCCTACCCAGTAGTGTGGTCTGCCGAACACCAGCAGGGTCTTTGTCATTTGGTCGATTTCCTCATTCAGCCTCCTGTGCTGGGATACCCTGATTTTGAGCAACCCTTTATCCTACACTGTGATGCTTCACAGGAAGGGCTTGGGGCCGTGCTATATCAGCGACGGGGGGAAACTGGTGGTGATGGCTTATGGGTCGAGAACTCTGACTGTTCCAGAAAAAAACTACCACCTCCATTCAGGGAAGTTGGAGTTTCTTGCCCTTAAGTGGTCCATATGTGAGCGTTTTAGAGACCATCTCTATTACTCCCCTCCGTTTATTGTCTACACGGACAACAATCCTCTTACATACGTGCTCACAACGGCAAAGCTTAATGCAACACCCACCGATGGGTAGCGGAACTTGCAGATTTTCAGTTTTACCATCACGTATCGACCAGGCAGTGCCAACAGGGATGCTGATGGCCTTTCACGCATGCCTTTAAACATAGAGCAGTACATCCAGACCTGTACAGAAGCCATGACACCTGAGGTAATGAACAGTGTGACGGAGGCTGTTGCTGTTCAGCTGCAAAAGGGAGAGCCATGGCTGTGTCCTCTAACCATCGCAACTGCAGTAGCAGAGATGCCAAGTGATGCAAAGCTGTCAGTGGTGGAGATTCCAAAACAAATCTGAGACAAGCACAGCAAGAAGACCCCGTAATTGGCCAAGTACTCAAGTATGTCACTACAAACCGCTGGCCGAAAGGTGGAAAACAGATCCGCAATACAGAAATTGCTGTATTGGTAAGAGATAAACACAAACTCTACTTGGACAAGGATGATTTACTATACAGGAAAACACACAACTGGTCACAGCTCCTCCTGCCGAAGCAGTTTCACAAACTGGTGTACAAAGAACTGCATGAAGACATGGGCCATTTAGGAGTTGAGAGAGTAGTGACCCTCATCCGAGACCGCTTTGACTGGCCCCACATGCAGAAAGACATTGAGCACTATGTCACAAAAGAATGCAGCTGTCTGAAAAACAAGCTTACTAATAGGCCCACCAGAGCACCTCTAATCAACATCAAAACCACCTACCCATTTGAACTGGTGTCTGTAGATTTCTTGCACTTGGAAAAATGTAAGGAGGGATATGAATATATGGTCGTGATGGACCACTTACATGGTTCGCCCAGGCTTACCCCTGCAGAGATAAAAGTGCCAAAACAGCTGCTGAGAAAGTCTTTGGGGATTTTGTATTGTTGTGTTGTGTTTTCCCACACGACTCCACCATGACCAAGGCAGGGAGTTTGAGAACAAGCTGTTTGCCAAGCTTCAAGAGTGCAGTGGAGTAAAAGGGTCCAGGACCACACCGTACCATCCCCAGGGGAACGGTCAGGTGGAACGATTTAAACAGAACATTGCTGGGGATGCTCCGAAACCTCCCTGAGACGGCAAAAGCAGACTGGAAAGCGTCACTGTCAAAAGTGGTCCACGCCTACAATTGTACACGTAGTGAGGCCACCGGGTATGCACCCTACTTTCTGTTGTTTGGGAGAAACCCCAGACTCCCCATTGACTGATGTTTGATCTCACAATGAAAGAGCAAAGCATGTCACACAGAGATTATGCTGAAAGGTGGAAGGCTCGCATGAATGATGCTTACAAACTTGCCTCAGAGGACAGCATACAAAGAAAGTAGGCAAGGAAAATGCTTTATGACAGAAAGTACATGGTGCAGAACTGGACACAGGATGCAGAGTACTGGTCAAAAATTTAAATGAGAAAGGAGGACCAGGAAAACGAAGGCCATTCTGGGAGGACCAAGTATTTGTGGTGACACAAAAAAATACAAGGACAGCCCGGTCTATGAAATTAAGCTGGAAAATGGAAAAGGACGAGTCCGGGTGGTCCACCGGAATCTTCTGCTGCCGTGTAACTTCTTACCAATGAAACAGAAAACACACGTACGGAAGCAAGAAAGAAGAAACTAATAAACAAAAGAAGACATGAACAACTTGAGCAAGAACAAAGTTCAGAGAGGCTGACGACTGGAGAGGAGTAATGGAGTGGTCAGCAGATCACCAGGAACAAGGTGTCCAGCATCAGTGGCAAAGGGAACCTGATCCTGACCCAGAAAATGGTACGGCAGGAGGTGATCAAGAGAGTGAAGGGGATCAACATGACACAGATGCTGAGACCCAAGGAAATGACAACTCTCAACCAGCCATCCTGTATCACTCTTCTGAAAATGAGAACAGTGATCAAGAAGGGGATACAGTCAGGTCGGCACCAATCCAAGTCGGCCCTGGCCAACTCGGCACCGCCTCCGGGATACAGTCAAGTCGGCATCAAAGCCAAGTCGGCCTCGCGGGGGGGGTGCTCTCAAGTGGCCGAGTTGGTCGGTGCCGACTTGACTGTAAGCTGCTTACCAACTCGGCCAAAAGCCTCTTTTTTTTTAAATCACGATGCGGCTGCGGCGTGACGATTTGCAGTTTTTTGACGATGCACTCGGATGTAGGTTTTTTTGTTGTTTGTATTTTGCTGCGGCGATGAGCGCAGATTTGCATTTGCACCAACCTTGTTGATGTAAACAACAGTGAAATATAATAAAATATTTGATAAAAATTTAATAAAAATTTAAATAAAAAAATTCGAGGAGTCTGTGCCTTCAGAGCGACAGAGCGGACGTATCATGAAACTTTTTCCTAATCACAGCTAAACGTTGTTTTTATTCTGGTGTAAATCCAATCTGTGGACAAAAATAATGATTTAAAGCAGCACTTTGCAAGATTTGCTTTAGCGCTCCCCCTACTGGTCTCCTGTGAAAGCTCACTGTCGTAAACATCCTCCGCATCACACAAAGGTCCTATGTTCCCCGGTCCATACAAAGCGGGGAACAAAGGTACGCTCCCGTCACGTGTGACCAGACAGCTGCTTGCGCTGTGCGCTTGTAGCTAAGCTAATCGGTTTAAACAAGATGTCAAACATGAAGCTCCAGGTACATTCTCCACCTCTAACCTGTCAGTCACCATAATCACACAGTTTGTCCTCCAGTCCCCCGCCTGCTATGTGAGGAGAAGTGGCGCAGCCGGCACGAAAAAAAACTGTGCAAATCGTCGCGCCGCAGCCGCATCGTGATTTTAAAAAAAGAGGCTTTTGGCCAAATTGGTAAGCAGCTTACAGTCAAGTCGGCACCGACCAACTCGGCCACTTGAGAGCCGCCCCCCCCCCCCCCCCCCCCCCCCCCCCGCCCCCCCACACCCGAGGCCGACTTGGCTTGATGCCGACTTGACTGTATCCCGGAGGCGGTGCCGAGTTGGCCAGGGCCGACTTGGATTGGTGCCGACCTGACTGTAATCCATCAAGAAGATGCTGAATCATCGCCTGTTGAAGAAAGAAAGTATCCTTTCAGAATAAGAAAACCAAAGTTGAGGTTTACTTATCTTCAGTCAGGACAGCCTACTGTAGCATCTGACTAAAACATTTCATAGAGGTGTAACTCGAAGATGAAAGTAACATTGTAAAGAGTTCAGAATTGTCATTATTGTTAGTTGATATACTAGTTGATAAGCTCATTGAATGTTGTGATATGCTGATTTGGTTTGGAAATGCAGAATATCTTGGAATCCAGCTTGGACTACAGTACCATGTGCTAAAGAGAGGTCAGAGCTGTGTTAAGATGCCTTACTCAGAGAGGCTGCAGATACCCATGCTAAAGATGGAAGTGGCAGTGGATTGTCATCGTGCACAATGACACCACCTGCAAGCATTTGACACCAATGTGAGAGACCTGTCATACGAACTCGTGGCAACAGCCATGCATTCTGATGGACATTGTTGAACTCTGACTCCTACTCAGTTGTAACCTGCTTGAATGCAATTGATAATTAGCTGCATAAGGTCAGATAGTGTCATGTCGGGACGCCATGTAATTCTTGAGGGGAGAGTGTAAAGGGAACATAGGCTACCCCCCATATTATTATTAGTTTACTTTAAGTTGTTCCCATTGTAATTTGTTTCATTCCCTAAAACTGTATTCCCATCCCCATCAAATAACAGACGCATAGGCTTGTACCCCTACTTCACCACCAGAGGGAGTATCCCCAAAAGTGAGCAGGGCTCTGGGCCAATATTGTGGAACGCACCCAGACAGAGGTGACAGCCATGTGTCGTGTGTTTTTCAGAAACTGTTCACTAAAGCTCATCTTTAAACAACCCACACGAGTCGGGTCATTCCTTCAAGTGTGCAACCATATTAACCTGGATTAAACCTATTTTTGTTTAGAAATAAAAAAATCAGAGACCCCATGAGGCCAAAGACCAAAACCAACCATGAACCCAGCCTGGGTGAGCAGCTCCTCAAACCCTGACCGGGTCAAACTGTCTCTTTTAACCAAGGTGAAACTACAAAAGGCCGGTTGTTTGCAGCGCTGTCAACAAAGCAAATTGTTTAACAAAAGTAAAATATAAAACATACTTTGTCTTATTTCACACTCCATATGTATTCATTCATAGTTTTGATACCTTCACTGAAAATCTATCATGGAAATAGTCATAAAAATAAAGAAAAGAAAAAACGTTGAAGGAGAAAGTGAGTCTAAACTTTGGGACTGGTCGTGTTCTTCAATGTCAAACAACCACTGCAGCTTCCTGTCTCTGCTGTCACCACTGGAAACTTCCTGATTGGTTATATGTCACAGTGTCAGACTCTGCACTTGGCAGTTTCTTCATACTTACTCCGGACAAACCCCGTTACTTCTGTTTGACATTAAACTCCTTTTGCAGGCAACTATAGGAGTGAAAATAAACAGAATGTATTGATTGATTGAATGTTCACTTGATTTAAAAGATGCAAACGTTAAATAAACACTTGCAAATTGGTAGGGCAGAGCTTGGGATGGAGTTTTCAATGAAAGACTAGAAAAGACTCCATCTACATAAATCCACAGGCCGACCTATACCTGCACCAGTATGAAAACACCCTGAGAGCATGGGTTCACTGCTGACTGGAGACGACCATCAGAAAGGATACTGACCGTTCCCAAACACAGATCAGGAGGACTGATGCTCATCGCAGATTATATATTATTATTATAGTTCAGAACAAGGGAAGTGTGGCCAAATACTCTTATATTTATTGTGCCTGCACTGAAAGGAGAAACTGTCCAGTCTCACTGTACACTGTGTGTAAATGGCCATAATGTTATTTTATTGTGTGTTTAAATTTGTATTAAATGAAAATAAAAGGGGCAAAAAGACAAAGGGCTGGACAAATGTGGATCTGAATATTGGGGGAATATTGTTGTATAATGTGATTTATTTTGTGTATTTTATATTTTTTGCATTGTAAATAATGACCCGGAAGTTACCTGTGTGCGATCTTTAAATGCGTCCGCTTGGCTCTTAGCTTTGTTTGTTTGACCCAGCCATCAGGCAGCCGCTGCTGCTGGCAGCTTCACTCGGAGTTTGCGTTCCTTGGAGAGTGCAGCGAGGTACGTCGGTGAACTTATGATTGTGAAAGGCTTGATATAATGATTGCACTGGGAAATGCTTATTTGAAATGCTCCTTTTTTTGTCTATATACATGTTTTTAAGAACAGTTTCACGGTGTCGTGAGGAGTGCTTGGAATAAAGAATCCTTACGCATCATGATCTCAGGCCTCATTGATCCAAGGGCTGCTGCACTGTTTAACAATGAAGGCCATTCCCATTCTGATTCTGACTCTAATGGCTCTACATTCAGTGTTCATGTGTGAAAATGAAGCATGATTCTTTGGCTTTTTTCAGATCAGTTAACTAATGTTTTCTCCTTTCCCACGCACGTTCATGTTTCTGCAGCTCTCATTTTGTTATTGTACATAGTTTATCTTGCTGTTGGAGTTGATTGTTGAATGTTTGTAATGTCATTGTTTGAAATATATATAAATTTGATATTTCATAACCTGGGTGTTGGTTAAAATGTGGTTCTTGATTCCTTTCTTAATTCATGAATAAACCTGCTGCAAAAAGAAAAAACAGACATCCAAACTTGTTTTTCAAGGAACTTTAATGGGAGAACAAACTCTCTGCTTATTGTTTTCTGTCCTCTGATCTCTCCATTCACTGCTGCAGAGCATCCAGAAACGCCGTTGGGTTGTCACTGGTGATGCCATCGAACAGAGCAGTGACGTCTCCAAAAGCCTCTGAAAATCGTCTTCCAGCCTGATGTCTCGCCTCTTCTGTTGTAAAAGTGTCGACTCCGAAACCGGAGACGGTGGTCAGGGAAGAGCCTCTGTCTGCATCGTACCGGTCTGCTGGAGCAGGTTCTCAGGAACCTGGACTGGACAGCCCCCTGAGGCCAGAACACTGGGGGACCCAGCCCCCTGAGGCCAGAACACTGGGGATCCCTCTTCCTGCACTGGGTTACACAAAGGACACAAGGACAAGAGTCTGAAACTATTTTTCCTCAAACTGTCACGAATATAGACAAACTACGACAAGGAGCATGAAAATGAAAGTAGCAGGCACTCTGTGAGCGTTCCAGGACTCCACAAACCGGCTGATGCTGCCAGAGCTGAGACGCAGAACCTGACGACCCCATCCTGCATATCCAGGACCTGCTGGTCTCAGATGAGTCGGGCAGGCCTTGATTTTGTAGTTGACCCTGTTGTTGACCTACACATCACAATTACATTTTATCTGAGCTCAGTTAAACAAATTTAATATCTTACAGAAATAAATCATACAAACCTCGACCCAAATCCGCTCGATGCGACGGTTCTGAGAGTAAAGACGGACAAAAAAAAGGAGAGATTTGAATTCATAAATAATTATTGGTTGCATGTAAAACAAAAGATTAAAATAGATAAGAAAGTAAAACATTAAACATGTTTTAACAATATAATTCCTGTGATTTAACATCGAACTGAATTATCAGAGCATGTTGATTTCACAATGTACCGGACAGAAAAAGAACAACAGCAAAGAAAACCTACCTTTTCTGATGGCGTCTGCAGAAATGCCGGCCGTTCCTTGTTGTATCTGGAGCCAGATAGTTTCTCTTGCATGAAGAGACTCAGGTGAAACTCTGTCCCACAGTCTGCCTGAAGCTGATCCCACAGCCGGACGTCATCACCGCTTCACAAAAACAACAGCAAGAAACAGCATGAGGTGTAAATATGCTGATATGTCTGTGTTTAAGAGCAGAAGACAGCAGGGTCTCAAGTCATGCTCACTCCGTTCTCACAACATGAAATCTCAGTTTAACATCCTGTGTCTCTGTTAGAACTGAAGTATTTTTGAATTACGTGTGAGAGTTAACACTGTACCTGTACACCTCCTCCTCAGGTAGTTTTTAATTGCCATGGTGGAATGGGCAACCGATTTCCCACTGTATCCATCGATGGCTACAACATGGCCAACTCCAAACATCACCATGCTGGTCCATGTGGAGTTTCTGTCCAAAGTAGTCAGCTCCATACGGGACTGGGTTCAGGTTCTGGGCTCCCTTAACGACAAGAAACTTAGTCAATCTGACAGAATAAACTACTGTTCAATAGTGATATCCATGAATTATTGTGTATCATTATATGTAATGATGTATGGAAGCACATGTGGACTAAATGTGAAGGCAGAGGGAAGACGATTGGAGACACATAGTGATTTCTCACATAAACCACCACAAACCTGTCCAGAAGTAACAGTATACTGCATCTAGAGTCAGGACTGACGGTGTTGCTCTGAATAACTGAGGGTTTTTGTGGTGCTGGAGCAGATTTTTCAGGTCCAGTGGTCGTTATCTGATAATTTATGATTTCTGTTACACTTTACAGGTTCGTTCCTCTCATCATAATAATAATTTCCGTCTGTAATTGAAGATTTTCATTCTTCAGTCTCCAGAAATTCCTCAAACTTCATTGTTAGAATTTGTCTCCCTCTCGTGTCAAAGTTCAGAAGTGCACTTTCCTCGCTTATATTTTCAGCCACATAAAAAAAATAATTTCTAGTTTTTCACGGATTCTACTTCGTGTTTTTAAAAAAAACCTGACACCCACACTTTTTTATGTTGTGCTTTTAACATATGGACTTCCGCTGAAGTCTCTTCGTGACTATAGAAGCAAATGTTTCATGAGTACATTTTTATCTTTGACATTTTAATACTTTTAAAAAGTTAATTCGTCTTTATGTTAAATGATTATTTCTACACAGAAGATATTTATCATTTTTATGATTAGCAGACATATTTCTAATCACACCTTTTTTCTAGAAACGAGTATCTTTGAAATACTGTTTTTCTTTATTCTAATGTTTCTTGACATCATCTTTTTGGACTTGATCCATATTTTGCTCTAAAAGCTTGATTAACTGTTTAAATTCAGAATTACTGCAGACCTGCAGGGTTTTACTGCTACAAACACAGAATTGCTCGGATGTTTTGGTAGTTTTTTTCTCGAAGTTATATTCATCCTCTGGCTTCATCGTGGGCTGCACAGTGAGTAGTGGTTTGCACTCGACCCCAGGCCACTGGTTCGAGTCCAGGCTGAACTGGTGGAAAGAGAAGCTCCTGAAAACGTGATGCTGAGAAAACAACAACAAGGTATTCAGAGGTTAAAGTATTTATTATCTTATATGTGATGGCCAAAGGAATTCTGTTCAAACTATTTTTTAGTTTAAAATATTTTTCTCAGAAAAACTACAACATGTGAAAATAAACTGTCTTTCTGTTGGTCTGTTGTTTAGTGTGTGTGTGTGTGTGTGTGTGTGTGTGTGTGTGTACTTGTACACTACTACATGTAGTAAGTTAAAATGAATGTTACATGATGTGAAAAATGTACATTTTCATCATATTTGGATTTCTTTTCTCCTGCATGTGCAGACTCAGTCCCCTGACAACGTTAATGGAAACAGAACAGAAAATATTTTATTAATCACAGGCAATGACTGTAATAATAATAATTTTATTACACAGGCAATAATAATTTTTATTTATTTATTGGGTCTTTATTGGTATGGAGAGGGTCTTTATTCTCACCTGTCAAACCGGTCCTTTCAGCAGGTGAGTCAACCAATCACAGTGCTTCTTACATCCCAGCTCACCGCAGCAGCCAATCAGAGTGCAGAACCCTTCTCTAAACCGGAAATGAGCCCTTGCCCCGCCCTCTGGTTCAGGAAACTGTTCACGTGTCAAATCTCACCTGAAATAAGTCACTTTAAATCTCCTTCACGCTTCCAGGCTGGCCCAATATCTTTATTCTACATGAATGATTTAAATACGAGAACCTGGTCACCCCAAACAAATCCAGCTTGACTCACAATTTTGTCAATTTTTATAGTATTTTAATTGTCAGTTGAACAAAGAGTTGTTTGTGATAATATTTGTGGTATATGAAACTGGAATAGATTTTTTTAATTCGGCATATTCATATTGGCTTCTAAATCATTTGTTTTCTGTGGAATCTACTTTTAAAACGGATGAAAACGAGCCTGTGAAGCGGATTGAGAACACAAGGAGGCGCCCATTAAATGTGAAATATATGGTCGGGGAAGCTATTTTTCTGGATTTCACTCATGCCGAATGACGCAGCTAGTTGTAGTGATTGGAAATAGTGCTGACTCATACTCGATGAGTCATACATTCACACCGATAAACGCTTGAAAGTGTAAATTCTGTGTTTTGTGAACGGAGTCCGTGAGGGAGCAGCGCCAGACTGGAGTCTCCCCTCTCCTCTCCCCCAGGAGGCTCCGACTGCTTCCCAGCCCCCTTTGTTCAGTCTCGCCGGTGGGTTGAGTCACAAGGAGGCTGTGCTCACAAATCCACACCACTGTGGGAAAAAACGGCGAGGAGGAGAGGCCTGGAAGGGGGAAATATCGTGATTTGCGGCGATCCTGGTGCGTCCGGACCCGGATGTGTTTGGAGAAAAAGTTGGTTTTGAGTGTTGCTGATGCTGCGCCTCGTTCGGGGGAGCAGCCGCAGCACGTCGGGCTGTGCCGGTGTGGATGATCGTCGCAGTTTGGATCCGTCCGGACCCGTCCTCCTCCCCTCGGTGAGCCGGCAGCCTGCACGCCGCTGACAGGCTGCAGTTGTTGCCACCATCCGCTGATCCACGCTGACTCTCCCTTTCAGTTTCGGCTCAGCATCCATATTTGCATCCCAGGGAGTGGCTGCCACTAATCCCCCCCGTTTTCCCATCCTCTGCGCGGAGCTGAAAGTTGGTTCCCTCGGAGGCAGTATTTCCCACAGAAAGGTGAGCATTTCCCTGCCTTTGTGCTCCTTTTGTGCGTTTTTTTTTTTTTTTTTTTTGTGCGCTCCCGGGAGGGTGTTGGAGTGAAGGGCACTGTGCATGCATGGACCACGTTGCCGCAGTCGCTACAACAATAGATCAGTTGTGTTACATTTTAGTTGAGGTGCGCATTGTCATCCCGTCCAGTTTGGGCTGAAATCAGGTGTGGACTGGAGATGAGTCCAGCTGAAAAGCTTCAGCTGAGGGGAAAGACGCACCGGGCCTCATTTTCCACTTCTGCCAGGAAATCAGCTTTCATATGTCCAGAGGAAACCTATCTTTATGGAAAAGACTTTAAAATCCATCTCATGTGTGGAACCTGCCTGCCCCTCCTGTGAAGCTGGATTTCACCCCCTCACCCTCACCCAGCCATCCAGATGTGAGTTGTTTATTTCAGCATTGTTTCTCCTCAGCGGGCTTCCAGCCATGGTTTGTAGGCCATGCTCCACTTGGGCTCCGTCCTACATCGGCTTTCTGTCTTCCTATCACTCTGCTGAAATTGATAAGTTGGTCATGAGAGGAAATATGAAGCGGTGATGTGTTCCTAATGGGATTTAGATGGACTCGGACACATGTGATGGTCTGAGGAGGCTGCCTGCAATAACACACCTCGGGATGCTTATCGACACAAACAAACTTCAGCAGCTTCAGACGGGATGTCGGAGCTTCTGTGTGCTTTTTCATGATGAATGAGAGGCTTTCTTGACCCTATAGCTGTGCTCTCATGGGGATAATCATCATTTCATCCTAACTGGGGCCGATAAACACTCTTTTAAAGGAGCAGGATGCTGGATATCAGCAGTGTGTTTGATGGTAGAGGGCAGTGACGAGTTGCTGTGAAATTCAAACTGCTGCCAGGTAACAGGCCGACAGAACGTTAGAGGGACTCTGTACACCATCTTCTGGTTAGAAGCTGCTTTATGGCGCGACGGTGAAGGTTGTGGAAGGTGTTGAGTTCCTGTTAGACCCCATCGACCGTCTGAAGGGACCTGGATGTCGTATTGCATCCGAGTCGCGTTCGATCACTTTCATTTGCCGTTCAGATCGAAGGAGAAACGAGGCCTGATGAAGGTAAAGCAGCAGAATCCTGATTGGCGAAATGTTTGAAAAACTTTCCATTATTAAAGATTACGCCCATCATCTCCAGACATTCCTGCTTCTCTGAGGTTCAACCAGGTTTGTTTTACTCCTCACTCGTGACTCTTCCTGCAAGTTTCTGTCCTCATGTTGGGAACTGAAGAGCAGTTTGATTAAAAGTCTCTCCTCAGGAGTCAAACATGCCTTCATGCTGCCGTCCACCAACTCTGCGGCCGACCGTCTCACACCGTCTGGATGTGAACTGAAGCGGCGCCTCAGTCTCGCTGCAGCAGAACATGGACTGTCACATTTCCTGTCATCTCCGACATTCCCAGTCAGTCACAGGCCGGACAGAAGAGCGCAACTTACTGAAAGTCGCTCCAGATGGTCAGATTGGGTTGAAGAGGGTTTGACTTCCCTCATGAGTGACGTCCTGTTGACAACCGGAACATTTCCAGGACGAATCAGTGATTTCTGTATTTTCACTACACCATCATCTGCATATGTGGAGACTGGAGGTGGGCGGTATGGCAAAAACATCATGTCCACATTTTTCTAGAATAAAATAATACCATGATTCTTCTTCTCATTAATTTTTGAGATTAATTAGCAGGTTTCTCAGTAGTGCAGCCAAACCATTTTGTGATGTAAAACTCAGTTAAACCTCTGATGCGTCGGCATGTGTAGAGCTGCAACATACAGACCGAACCCAGCAGACTCTGCTTTGTCAGATCGTCAACGCATTCAAATCCTTCATATCTAATGTCGCCATATCGCACACCTTTAGTGGAGAGTCACACTGGAGATCTGTAACTTTTATCAACAAATACAACTTTTATTTTCAACAAAAGTATTCTGTATGAAAGCTGCGAAACATGTTAATTATCTGAAAGTTAAAGAAAAAAGCCGTACATCCTAACAGTGTTCGGGTCGATATATTTTATTATCTTTGTTTGTAGCCATTACGAATATGGCTGCTTTTGTTATTTACTGTAGCTGTACGAGTATTTACAAGGTTTTTTATTTACCTTTTTCTCCCCTCATTTTCCTTTTTCCATTTTTTCAAAAATAAGTTCTTTTTTCCTCTTCTTTTTTTAATTTCCTTTGTGTTTTTTGCTTTTTTTTTCTTTACTTGGAAAAAGCTTTACCAGTGATTTAAATCTAATTCAGTCTGACCATTTTTTCCAGAATAATTCTTAATATTATTTGATTGACCGGGTCACATCTGTATGTATTCCTGGTTCCATTATGAAAACGGCGCCACCTCGTGTCCTGACTGTGAAGTGGCCTTTCAGAGTTACCATGTGTCCAGCAGTGTTTATCAAAACCTTTCTGAATCCATACTTGATCATGTCAGCCTGTTTTTGGCTTTTTGACCGGATTGTGGCCGTTCCCTTCTCAGAGTGTTTGATTTAAGGAGTCCTCAGAGTCGAACACTGTCCTGCGACTCAGCATGAGGGATTCCACCTCACAGACTGAAGCCCACAAAAACGTAAATCCCGTCCGTGAGTCACATGGTGACTCAATATTTCACAATTCCACGAAGTCTGTGACCCGCTCAGCCTTCAGGCTCTGCGGTTCCTCTGGCCTCTGGGCCTCATGTTCCCGCCTCAGCTGCTCATGAGTAAAGGTTTTAAGAAAAGTTATTCCTGGTAAACTTTCTACCCCCTGTTGACCGTGTGGCAGGACCGTTGGATTCACTGTGTCCGTCTCCATCATGGACTCGTCCTTCCCTGAGCAGAGGAGCTGTCTGGTTTAAGTTCAAACACAATCTCAGAAGTTTTCTTCCTTAAAACTCACTGCGATCCTGTTTTTCTGGGACTTTCCAGCATCATTCATGACCTTTTGTTACACTTCCAAACACAGGTTGGGGATTATCGTCCTCATGTTTCTTCCTGGGCTGTTGGAGTCGCGGTTTTATCTCCTCGTGGGTTCAGACTTCACATCGAAGCCCTGAAGACGTACTTTGATAAACCTCCCTGTGGGTGTGTTCACAGGTTTTAACAAAATGATGACGTAAAGCAGTGCTGCTCAAACCGAAGGGCAGAAATATCTCTGATTCTCATGATATCCTCTAAAATGGGATTTTTTTTCCCCCAAGAAATGCTGTTAAAGTTCTTGGGCAAAATATTTCAGAACTGCAGCTCTTTGGTTTTCTTTAAACAGAGACTCATTGTTAAACTCCAGCGTAGAGACATCAAACGGGAACATTCAGGTTCTCTCTCCTCCGAGGGGAATGTTGTGAAAGAGCTCTGAATACGTTCTGCTAAACATCAGGCGAAGAACCACTTTGGCCAGATCGCCGAATGTCTTCCTGTGGCTACGCTAACTAGCTAACAGCTGATTGATGCCTGTGGCTAAGCTAACTAGTAGCTGATTCACTCTGTTCAGTAAGCTAACAAGCTAATAGTTTAGTTTAGTTTAGTTTAGTTCAGTTTAGTTCAGTTTAGTTTAGTTTAGTTTAGTTTAGTCTTTATTGGCTAGCTGATTGACGACTGTGGCTAATCTAACGAACTTACAGCTGATTGATGCCTGTGGCTAATCTAACAAGCTAACAGCTGATTGATCCTGGTGTCTAAACCATCTAGCTAACAGCTGACTGCCGCCAGTGGCTCTGCTAACTAGCTAATAGCTGACCCGGTTAGCTAGGCAGTGGAAAAGAGATTAAAATGCCGCGCGTCCCTGACAGACCTCGACAGATGTTCATCCTAATACCAGCTGACGAGGGAGGAATCGTGCGGAACACGTCTGAAAAACCTCTGCACCAGTCCCGGGAGAGAGCTGGACCCACGTTGGTTTTCTTTTTGAGTCTAAATTGTACATCGACGAAACAATATTTAAGATACTGTCGTAGACGACAGTATGACAGACCACCGTGTTGGAACGATGTTATGGTGACTATTTAAGACTGCCAAGTCCAGGAGAATCTGGACTGGAACCAGGACCAGGACCAGGAGAACATGGGCTGGAGTCATGTCACTCTGGAGGAGAACATTGTTGTCCATCTACTGAGCATGTGCAGACATTTTTACCACATGTGTAGTAACAGTGTATCTGCAGTCTACCTAAAACCCGAGTCTTGTCTAAAAGTTGCGTTTCCCTGGTTTTCCATGGAGACAGAGCCTGAGTGTTTTCAAAAAGTTGTGTTTTCTTCTTGTAAACACTCCGTCAAAAGGCCAAAATGCAGTGTTTTGTTTTCTCCCGAAAGGCCTTTATGCTGTCATAAATATCTGAGCTTCAGAGAGTCAAACGTCCAGTCAGGATCAGAGTTCCTCATGTTCTAAAGAGATCTTCGGTGTCCTTGCGGTTCTGCTGCAGCCGTCTAGTCCTCCAGCTTCCCTGTGGGTTCCGCTGACTGTTCCCTGTTCCGCCCCTGCAGCTGGTCATGGAGCAGGACGGCCAGCGGCGCCTGGTCTAGACTGATCCAGACCCCGTCCAGCAGCCTCCCGGTCCCGGCCGCCTTCCCGCCGCCTCGCCATGAACATGCTGAAGTCCAGCGGACTGAAGATCCCCGGCCGCGGGCCCAAACATTCCAGCCCGGTGGGCAGGACGTCGGCGGGGGGAACCGCCAGCCCCGTGGCCCCCAAAGACGGTAAGCCACTTCCTGTTCCCTGACCCCCTGACCCCCCGACTCCCGGAGGCCGGGGCTCGTCAGCGGAAGTGACTGAGAGCGTTTGTTTGTGTTAATGACTCGGCGCCGCAGCTGCAGCACATTACACGCCAGCACATTCAAAGCATTCTTTATCATTAAGAAAAAAAGCGAGAGAGAGCGAGAGAGAGAGACATGCGGAGTTCTGGGATGTGGAGGACTTCAAATGACGGCGGCGTTCTTCTGAAACACGCACAGTTTTAACAGATACGTGCACGTTAGTGCACATGTATCCACCGCTGCCTGTCTGTGTATGCTTCCACAGGCACACACACACATCTGTATTAGTTTTAATGCACACACACACAGCTCCCACTTCCTGCGTATTTGTAGTTTTTTGCTTGTGCACTGAGACATAAACAGGATGTAAACAAGTAAACAAGGTTCACTGCTGAAATGAGGGAATATCAAACAGAATTCTAGACCCAAAAACCGATGAATAGAACAAAGTTAAAGTGATAAAAGTCAGAAAATCGTCCGACTATATAGCTTGTAATTCAAAAAACTAACAGAAAAAGTGTGTAAATACCTCTCCTAAAGGAAAAAGTGGATTAAAAACATATTTAGGCCTGTGTCTCTGTTCGTCTGTGAAGGTGAGAGATTTTGTGGGCGGTGTTGAGTTATCAGCTTATTGTTTCAGAATCAGACACGTTGGGGCTTTTCTGTGCGGAGTTTGCATGTTCTCCCTGTGGGGTTTTGCAGCCTGACACCAGCTTTTCACTGAAAGTGAGTGAATCCTGGATTTAGCTTCAACAAGCTGCAGACCCACATAAACCTGGCCTAAGCTCCGTTTTCACCATGTTTTCAAGTGAAAAGAGAAAACCTCTGCTGCGTTTTGGGGATCTGTTTGCACGGCAGCGCTGCCACTGCTCATGGGCACGCGGTCATAGTGAATAGTTCCTGCATCAGATGCTCCTCATGATTCGGTCCTTGTCAGGATTTCACCATGTTTCACCATCTTTTTGCAGGATTGACCTCCTGAGGGTGTTGAAATGCAACACACCTGCATTATGCAATTAAACTCACATTCATATTTTAATCAGAGTTGTTAGCGGTGTATCATGAAGCTGATATGTCACGTGCATTTGATTCATATCCTGCAGAAAATGCAACATAATACTTTAATTTTAAAGGTTATTTTCAGTCGTCTTCATACATGAAATGTTGGAAATGTTGCATTCCGTACCAGGATTTCCAAGAGGATCCTGATAAGTTGAACGTTTCGCCACCTTTTTGCAGAAAATAGCATGTAGAGAGGATGTGCTGCTGTCCTCTGAGCTCCCACGTTGAGCGTGCACGCCTCATCCAGCTGTCTTTCCTCTGAGTTAAAAAGTTGCGCCGTGCATGCTTTTTATTATTCACAAACTTCATCCTGCCGCTGTTTGAAGCTGGGCTCCAGACTGCGGCCTGCTCAGCGCAGTCCACATGTTGTTTCTGCTGAATTCCGGCTCCTGTCGGCCGTGCTGCCCTCTCGTCTCGTTAGCATTAGCATGCAGAGGCTTTTCTTGTTTGGGAATCGGAGGCAGCTCCCAGTGTGTCGGTGCTGATTGTGGGTTTCATGAGAGCACAGCTGTAGAAGCAGCTCAGACACATCATTTTCTAAATTATACACTAAAAAAAGGTTCTGTGCAAAGCCAGCAGTGTTACGTAAGAACCGTTTAGCAGCTTTTCTGGTGTGTTTACCACCTGACTTGACCTTGAAGGAGTTTATAGCTGAGAAGTTTAAACTCCTCCGATCACTGCTGGACCAGTTCCGCTCATCCAAAACTCCAGATCCTGTGAATCCTGCGGGCGACCCGAGCGCCACACGCCTCTCCTGCTCGCCACATTTAGCATGAGGCTAAACAAACAGGTCTTTCATCTGCAGGTTTGAGAGCGAGTGTGTCCTGCAGCTCGTCTCCGCTCCCGTCCCGGGCGTCTCCAGTCGTCCCCGGTGTGGACGGCGGCCCGGCGGCTCCGGGTCGCTGCGAGTGCTGCTCATTAAAACCACCGCCTGTGGTTTTCAGCTGTTGGGATGTGGAGCCATTAGTTTGCTCACATCCTGTTTGTGCAGAGAAAGAAAACACACAGCAGCACGGCGCTGCTTTATTGTAACGTTGGGAATGTAAACTGTTCGCAGCAGATCATGTTTTTATGCATTTTCTGGAATGACAGAGTGAGATCATGTGGTCAGATGAGAGTTCTACATGCTTCGGGCCTGCGTACAGGAAGTGATCTGCTGGAAGTGTTTCGGTGTCTGATTGATTGTGTTGGCCATGCTGTGATTGGCTGGAACTCTGAGACACAACGAGCAGAACATGAACGAAGATTTGGACCAACTTTGACCTGATGGGCACAGAAATGAGAGACGAGACGTCAGGAAGTGGGAAACAGAAAGATTTAAGAACAGTGGCAGCCAGTGTCGTGACTCCAGCAGCGCCCACTAGTGGCCCGGGATGCTAGCTACGTTGTTTCCAGTGTTTCTGCTGTTTCCGTGGAAACGCACAACTTTTCTGAAACAAAAACCCGTCTATACTCCACATGTCGTTGTATAAACAGGATATGGAAACAGGGTATATTAATGATAAAGTCGATAAATAAAAGCCACGAGGGGACAGCTGGGAAAATGACTGTTAGCACAACTAAAGAGGAGCCGTTGGAGTTTACATGTTTTTACTGTCCAGTCCAAACACCACGTCCTACACTGTCCTTCACTGTTAGCTGGAGTTAAACTGGAGCTCCTGCTGATCTTAGATCCACTAGGAAGACTGAGCAGAACCCTAGAGATGGCACCAGTTACTCATGTTTCGGTGAGTTTTACTCCATAGAGGTACAGATGCACTCTGAACACCTTCTGTTTCACCAAATCTGTAACAAACAACATGAAACTTGGTGGTGCAGGTGAGCATTGGCTCAGGTGAGCGGTGGTTCAGGAGGATGGTGGTTCAGGTGAGCGGTGGTTCAGGAGGATGGTGGTTCAGGTGAGTGGTGGTTCAGGAGGATGGTGGCTCAGGTGAGCGGTGGTTCAGGTGAGTGGTGGTTCAGGAGGATGGTGGTTCAGGTGAGTGGTGGTTCAGGAGGATGGTGGTTCAGGTGAGCGGTGGTTCAGGTGAGCGGTGGTTCAGGAGGATGGTGGTTCAGGTGAGTGGTGGTTCAGGAGGATGGTGGTTCAGGTGAGCGGTGGTTCAGGTGAGCGGTGGTTCAGGAGGATGGTGGCTCAGGTGAGCGGTGGTTCAGGTGAGTGGTGGTTCAGGAGGATGGTGGCTCAGGTGAGTGGTGGTTCAGGTGAGCGGTGGTTCAGGAGGATGGTGGCTCAGGTGAGCGGTGGTTCAGGTGAGCGGTGGTTCAGGAGGATGGTGGCTCAGGTGAGCGGTGGCTCAGGTGAGCGGTGGTTCAGGTGAGCGGTGGTTCAGGAGGATGGTGGTTCAGGTGAGCGGTGGTTCAGGTGAGTGGTGGTTCAGGAGGATGGTGGCTCAGGTGAGTGGTGGCTCAGGTGAGCGGTGGTAGACGAGCTGGGAACGAGGAGGCTGTAAACCCGGTGCTTACTGTCACTCTTTCAGTGGACGTGAGCTTAAGAGTTAATTTCTGCAGACATTTACTAAAAGCAAACATTTGCTGACTGAGGATTGAAAATCCCTCCGTCAACACGGTGCTGGTTAATCCATTGCTTTTAATTACGCCTGCCTCAGGTCTGGCGGTGGGGGGATTAGTTTCCTGCTCCGGATCGCGTCTGCCCTGACCTGGCCTCCCTCTCCTGGACCTCAGCCTGGGTTTGTTGGTTTTTTATCTGGGGGGACTGTGAGAAGGGGCCGCGGTGCCGGAAGCTGGCAGAGTTCACTACCTTTAAAGATTTCAGGCCTGTTGAAGAAGCTGTCGTCATGGGAGTGAATGGAGGACGGCGTCCAAGCCAGACCGAGCCTCGCCACAGGAGTCCTCACGGAAGGATCTGCAGTTGGTGTTTTATTTTATTAACTGAAATGTTCCTCATTGGACTCATACAGAACCGTGTGGACTCTCTAAGAACCTGTTTACAAGACTTTTCAAGTAAAGTCTTGTTTCAGTTTAACTGGACCTTAAAAACCAGATAGTCACGACTTCCTGAACCTTTTCAATTCACTCAGTAATGTTGACACTTGCATTCTGATCCAGCTGCTGCCGACGGGATGCAGAATATGTCAAACATCTCCATCAGGGATTGAGAATGTTGCAGAATCTATCAGACTATTTTCCATCATATGCTTCCTTTAAACAGACCTTTTTAGATGGAACTAGATCCAAATCGATCTGAGGAATAAAACAGTGAATCATCAGCAAAAAGGACAATCCAGAAAGTTCAGAACCAATGTGGCAATAATGAAGACATTCTAACATAAATATCAGTTATTATTCCTTTTTTGCCATATGAGTAGTAACACATCCACTGGGAAACTCATTGTATTGATTTGTCATTGGAAATTCATTTGACATCAAGTTAAAGACATAATGAAGAAACTCTAATATTTTAATTAAGTTGTCTGACTGGTAAAGTAATATTTTCCCTTTTATTTAATTTCAATAACTTTTACCAAATAGTAAAAGACGACTCTCCATGATAGTGAAACATTTCGAAATGTTTTCTACAATTACATTAAAAGTTTAACTTATACTGGAAGAAATGACTGAATGTCTTATTGCACATTTTTGACACGTTTACAATAAAAAAGTTATCATTGATATACCTTATCTTGTCTTAAAATTGGGAAACCATTTCAAAAAAAGAGTTTACATCTTCAGAAGCCTTTGCTCATGTCACTGTCAAGCTTCATTTCAGATTATTATGATGAACATCATGATGAATAAGCGCCAGATGTTGAAAGTTGAAGTTATTTTGTTGGACTGAGGAGGAGCCGTCAGGATCCGAACAGAGTGAAGTGACGAGTTTCTGAAGCCTCCACTGCAGCAGGAGGCCGGATTCCTTAAAACAGGCCGTTTGTAGCTGAAATGTGGGGCGGGTGGGGGGGGGAAGGGGGAGGGGGGGGGGGGGTCTGTCACACTTTCACGTGTGTCTGGATGTAAAAGCAGCAAATCGATGAAAAGCCTGAAACGTGGAGGCCGGACCTCGTCCATCTGTTCAGCCAGCTTCATTCAGTGGAGGAGTGGAGTCCAGAGAGCAGCAGGTCCTGCAGGGAGCGATGGGAACCGGTGGCGAGGGGGAGGGGGGAGGGGGGAGGGGGCGGAGCTGTGCAGCTCTCATTGTGCCCAGCTGATGAATGGGGGGATTCAGATGGTGGTGGGAGGTGGACCCACACAATAGAGGAAGTGAGTGGCTGTTTCCAGGCCCCCCCCCCCCCCGGCTCCTGTTGCCTCAGCGACTCCCTCAGGTTTAAAACTCCGCTGAGTTTATCCGCCGATCGGCGCTGTGAGGTCCGTCACAGCGATGCTGCTGAGCATGTGCAGAACAGCTGCTTCCTCAACCGCGGTGCCGACGGTCAGAGACGGAGCCTGATGTCGCGACAAGAGTGAAACGTTTCTGCCTCTACAGCCCAATCTGGGTCAAACTCCCTGACGTGACGCTAATGCTAATGCTACGTGTCACTCCTCCATCCATCAGGACACATCATCGATTGATAAATGCTCCCGACTTTAAACCGTCAATACTTCAGTTTCCCTCGGACCACGCCGTCAACACGCCGCTCACGCCGAGGCCCCGGTCGCTCCACAGCGGCTTCAAAGGCAAAACAGAACTGTCGTTGTGTTTTGAGTGTCTGTTTACAAGAAAACGGTGCTCAGAGACATGAAAACACTACTTTCTGAAAACGCTTCAATGCCGTCACCATGGAAACACTGCGACTGGACACAGTGAAAAACAAAAGTGTGTGTGTGTGTGTGTGTGTGTGTGTGTGTGTGTGTGTGTGTGTGTGTGTGTGTGTGTGTGTGTGTGTGTGTGTGTGTGTGTGTGTGTGTGTGTGTGTGTGATATCATGGTGAGGTTAATCACCGACCGTCTCTCTGACCCACTTTTCATGCAGGAATTAAAGGATGGTCTAATCTTCCACGAACTGGCATCACTTTTTCAGTGTTTTTATTATGTTTTACAGCTGTGTGTGTGTGTGTGTGTGTGTGTGTGTGTGTGTGTGTGTGTGTGTGTGTGTGTGTGTGTGTGTGTGTGTGTGTGTGTGTGTGTGTGTGTGTGTGTGTGTGTGTGTGTGTGGTGTCAGGGAGCTTCTGCTGGGCTCTGAATGAGCTTTCCTCACAATGTGCTCAGTGTTTTACGAGCCGGACGGCTCATGAAGAGAACTCTTGTCTCAGAAAATGTGTTTAAAATGGGATTTAAAGGCTTCATTTAGTACCATTTTAGTCTTTCTTCTTTCTGATTTTGGATTATTCTAGTTAATAGTCTTTGTTTTTTTTCTGCCATGACTCCTCCAGTTAAACAGATTCTCTGATCTTTTAAATCACTTCATGATCAGTTTCCGTGCCTCTCAGGCTGAATTTAGAGGATTAACATGAGAAAAAGCCTGAAATGTTTGATTTCCTGTGTACGGGAGTTACAGTTCCTCGTCCCGTCCTCGCAGTTGGAGCTGGTCTCATGGTCTCTTGGTCTCTGGCTTCTGGCTGCTTGGCGGCGTCTCACACCACAATGCCTTGTTTGTTCCAGGCGCTCCGCTCAAGCCCACCACCCCAACCAAGATCTCGGAGGAGGGCGATGACGTGTTGGGGGACTACACGGTGGGCGAGCAGGTCTGGGTCAACGGCGTCAAACCCGGAGCCATCGCCTACCTCGGGGAGACCCAGTTCGCCCCGGGCCAGTGGGCGGGGGTCATCCTCAACGACCTAGTTGGCAAGAACGACGGCTCGGTGGGCGGCGTGCGCTACTTCGAGTGCCAGCCGCTGCAGGGCATCTTCACCAGGCCCTCCAAGCTCACCCGGCAGCCGGCGGGGGAGGGCAGCGACAGCCACTCCACCGACTCCGCGCAGAACCAGAACCAGAACCAGGCCCAGCAGGGCGGCGCCGCCCCCGCCGGCCAGCGGGTGGTGGTGCCGCTGCGGGAGGGCCTGCTCAACAGCGCCGTGAAGACCGGCAACGAGTCGGGCTCCAACATGTCCGACAGCGGCTCCATCAAGAAGGGCGGAGACAAGGACCTGCGGGTGGGGGACCGAGTCCTGGTGAGTCGGCGTCACTGAGACCGGAGCCTCGCCGTGGGCAGGCGGAGGCTCCCCGAGGAACGTGCAAACAGTCGCTCGTCATTGTCATGTGTCCCTGAACGCCTCTGTAAAGCCCCCAAAATTCCAAACTCTCTGAAGCGTCCCTGAACGCCTCTCTAAAATGGCAAAATCTCCAAAATTCGACTCTTCAAAGCGTCCCTGAACGCCTCTTTAGCCTTGCTGCTGCTCAGTGGCTCCAGTCAGCTCTCTGCAGAATGTTTATGTCCATTCAGAGCTGCTACTTTCATATTTAAAGAAAGATTTTGAAGTGAGTTGCGTCGTTGTTTTCAGCCATGTTTGAGGTGTGTACTGCTGCCTCTTAAAGGGCCGGCGTCGTATTGTGAATGGCTGATGCTGAACCTTCAGCCTGATGTGGATTCTGAGGGGAAACTGGGACAGAAATGTGTGTTTTCCTTTATTTTGTGAGCGGTGAGTCTGAGTCGGGGGTCACGTTGCTTCGCTGACGGGCGCAGGGGTCGCGACCTCGGCTCACGTGAGGCTGGAGCCTTCCTCCTGGTCAATACTGTAAATCACTCCGGATTACTTTCAGCACTTAAGGGCGGAGCGCCCACTGCTGACACATTGATCAGTGAATCCTGGGTAATCCATCTGAGTGCGGCGGCCGCGCTGCCACTCAGAAGCTTCTGGAAACACAACACCGCCTTCCAAACGCTCCGAAGGAGCAGGGGGAGCAGCGGCGGCGGCGTGCTGCTCGGAGGTCTGGAGATGCCGCGCTCGCTCCTCACGCCGCCCTGCTGATGTGTGTGTGGTTTTCACTGCTGCCTGAAGACCTCGGAGGTTAAACGGCGGATTCCGGGCTCTGCTCTCCGTTCGGAAAGATGGAGGGAAGAGCTGGAAGCTGCCGTGTCGGTGTTTTATCGTGACACCAGCGAAAACGCTTCACGCAGCCTTCTCACTCGTTTCCAGAAATTCCAGGGATTTCCAGGATGCGCTACCGTCCTTATTGAATGCCGACTCATCGATTCTCCACTTCCTGTTCATCCAGGAAGTACAATTACCTTAAAAAAAACCTCCACATGTGAGCCGATAAAAGTTTCTAGAATATTAAAAAAAAAGACTTTTAGCGTTTTGTCAGGACTGTAGCTCCTCTTCGTGTGTGTGTGTGTGTGTGTGTGTGTGTGTGTGTGGGGCTGAAGCCGTTATACTCCCAGCAGGCAGTGGGTTAATCTGACCAACACATGCACAGCTGTGAGGACTGATGTTCCAGGATTTATGGCTGCTGACTGGAAAGTTTCCTCTCCAGTCCGAGTTCACATTCCTGGAGCCACAAATGTTGAACTCTTACAGCGTGTGGAGCTGAAACCGTCAGATCCTCTGAGCATGAACATAAAAGCAAGTTTACTGAGCGTTGGGAGCCAAAACTTCCCAAATACACACTTTATTCAATTTATTGAACAATAAACAGTACAGAATGAAAGTGGAGGCAGTAAAATCACACAGAAATGTGAGAGTTTATGAAAGAAAAGCTCCATGCGGCACCGCAGCGGCGAGACGGAGCTCGGCGTTCAGCTCAGGGAAACAGTGCATGTTTCATTCCTCTCTCTATATTTTTAGAGGCATTTTTCACCACAGAAATGTTTTCCCTCAGGAATCGCTCTTCCTGTGCTGCGCCGGCTTCTTTTGAGGTGATACAGTGAGGAAAATCTACGGAAACAGCTGAGATCGGGGTTGTGATTCTACCGTATCGCCACAGGGGGGCGCAGTGAGTCAGAGGACTGCTCCTGTCCTCAGGAGAGTGAAGTTAAAACAAACAAATCCAGCTGACGTTGGTGCTGACTGCTGAGACTCAGGCTGTTTCATTTTAAAACGCTGCGTTTGTTTTTGTTTCAGAAAAGTTTTGCGTTTCCACGGCAAAACGTCTCTTTACGTGGAAATGCTGAAAACGAGGGCGTTAGATGTGCCAATGCGTTTACTACTGCTGTTTCCTGTCGCAGCGTTTGAGAGGAGTTGAGTTTTCCGCCGTTCAAACAGAGTGCAGGTTTTATCACAAAAATAACCACCAGCGCCAACTGGTGGCCCGGCATGCTAACTACATCATTTACAGTGTTTCTGCCGCTACCATGGAAACGGAGCTTATTGTCAGCATGTTGCCGTGTAAATGTGAGACTTTTCGGAAATGATCCATCTTCTCCTGGATCTTCCAGTGTGGAGTTTGCGTTTTCTCGCTGTGGCGGCCTCGGCTCCTCCATCGGGGACGGCTGGACTCGTGTTGAACAGAGTGAAGAGTATAAATGTGGGACTTGGGCCTCGGCTTCACCCTGCTGAAGCCCTCTGCTCGCCTGCCGGCAGGTCGGAGGCTCCAAGATGGGCGTGATCCGCTACATGGGCGAGACGGACTTCGCCAAGGGGGAGTGGTGCGGCGTGGAGCTGGACGAGCCGCTGGGGAAGAACGACGGCGCCGTGGCGGGGACCAGGTACCGACACGCTCTGGGGCTCCTGCTGCTCCGGCACATTCGCCCCGTCATTAGGAGGACGCCCTGTTATCAGTGTTATCAACATGCATGCACGCTTATTTCTGCCTCATTACCACTTATTCTGAATCAAGTGATAAACTCCAGCTCCAGGCCGGCCAAAACACTGAGGGAAGTGTCAAAAATTCACATAAAGCATTGATTTGAAAAAAATAGAAAGATTTCTTAAGAGCAATGAACAAAACACAACGCTGAGACCTGAAAGGGAATGTTGAAGACTGGATCTCTCTCCCTCTCTCTCTCTCTCTCCTCTCTCTCTCTCTCTCTCTCTCTCCCTCTCCCTCTCTCTCTCTCTCCCTCTCCCTCTCCCTCTCCCTCTCCCTCTCTCTCTCTCTCCCTCTCCCTCTCCCTCTCCCTCTCTCTCTCTCTCCCTCTCCCTCTCCCTCTCCCTCTCCCTCTCTCTCCCTCTCTCTCCCTCTCTCTCTCTCTCTCCCTCTCCCTCCCTCTCTCCCTCTCCCTCTCTCTCCCTCCCTCTCCCTCTCTCTCTCTCTCTCTCTCTCTCTCTCTCTCTCCCTCTCTCTCTCTCTCTCTCTCTCTCTCTCTCTCTCTCTCTCTCTCTCTCTCTCTCTCTCAGGTACTTCCAGTGCCTCCCTAAGTTCGGCCTGTTCGCTCCGATCCACAAAGTGATCCGGATCGGCTTCCCGTCCACCAGCCCGGCCAAGGCCAAGAAGAGCAAGCGGGTGGCGATGGGGGTGTCGTCTCTGGCCCACAGCCCCAGCAGCTCCTCCATCAGCTCCGTCAGCTCGGTGGCCTCGTCGGTGGGCGGCCGGCCCAGCCGAGCCGGACTGGTGAGACTCCGGCCGAGCCGAAGGAACTCCTTGGCGTTATGGGAGATAAAAAACAGAAGGGAAGCTGGATGTGCTGTCTGGGGAGGAGGATCGATGCCTCGCTGCTGTCTGCAGGCAGAAGCAGCAGATCACACCCGAAACAGGCTGGTTTATGCTGCAGCTCTGCGTCTGAGGACGAGAAGTCGATACAAACTTCAAAATCCATCCAAACAATCTGAGAGGAAACAGCAGAAAACAAGAAACATTTGATTGTTTCACAAACTGGATCAGAGTAGAAACTGTCAGTAAAAAACTGAATAAACCCAGGACTGGGACGACGCGTTATAACAGTGATCTGTGACTAACTAGTCTCATGTTAGCACCACGTTCTCATCAGTAGAATACTACAAGCAGGACCGGAGCAGAACCATGCCGCCTGTCAGACCTGCTGAAGCCCAGTTTTCTCGTGTTCTAGTGGGAACTCGGCGCCTTGGTTTCTGTTGCTGCCGTGCTGTCAGGGCAGGGTGGAAAAATACCCAGAATGCAGCAGCTCCAGGAGACGTTCCACACATATTTCACTGGATGTTACACCAGAACGTTACATTAACGGTAGTACTTGTTTAGTTTTAGTATACTTTGTACCGTGGCAGGAAAAAGAAAAGTTTAGATTTAAGGTTATTCTGACTCTATTTTACCGATGCGGTGAGCCTGGGCTGGCTGTGGAAGCTGAAGTGAAGTGTGTTTGACTGATGATGAACCAAGGTATATATTCTCTTTAAGAGAGGAAGATAAAAACATCAGATTAAAGCAGAAGAATGATGGCGTTCAAGGCGCTCTGTCGCTGAGTGATCAGCCGAGCGGTCCATAACCAGCTCTCTGACGCTGCGTTTCCCGTCTCAGGAGCAGCGTCCTGGCAGACGGTCCGCTGCAGGACCTGAGGGGATGAAGCGTCTGGTATCGATTCCAGCTGCTGGTCCCAGGCCAGGTCCTGGACGCCCGGCTCCGGCTCTACTCCGCCTGATTGGCTCGGAGCCGCACAGAAAACTCTCATTTTCTTAAGAGCTAATAAAGCGGGAGAGGCTCGTCCGTCCGGACTCATCCGGAGGACCGATGGTCTCATCTGTCGTTTTCCTGCTGAGACTGAATTCAACCTCCGTTCAGACATCACAGAGGAAATGTCAGAAATGACCCTAAAATGAGTCAGAAGACGTTTTATTCTCCCTGCTCTGTTTGCAGCTGTTGATTGTGACACATATGGAATATTTTAGATATAAACACTATAAAATGACACAAAAGTAAGTTTCTACACTCAGGTAGAGACCTTGGATTAATGAATGCTGTAATCTAAAAGTAGTCGATGCTTCTTTTGTTTCCTCTCATTATTACAGTAATTTACCTCGAGTCATCAAACATTTTATGCTATTTTTCATCTTTTTTCATTCAAACTGAGTTTTTCTTGATGATAATGTTCTGTAATCATTAGATTATTAAAAAAAAACCCAAAACCCTGAAGTTTGAAACCAGCATGAAGAGTCAGACAGCTGGAATCTTTTCAAACAGCGCCCTCCAGTGGCGGGACGATGTGTAGCACCCTTCAGTCTAGTTGTAATGACTGAGAAACACGTGGTCCAGCTCTGTCCTGATGGATGCTGGATGAGGAAATGTCAGCTGATAGTGTAGTTTGATGCTATTCTTCACACAGCCTCTCATCCTTCCATCTCATTTAAAAACTGTCTCTGGAGCTCGTTTTAATCAACTATTTGAAGCCAATATTCTGTTATTACCTTAGCAGATTGGAGGCATCACACCAGGAAAAAGAAAAATGTGGCGTCGCCGTGTACGAAGGACTCAAAGCAGCATTAAGACCCAGAGAGCAGGGAAAGATGTGTTGTGTATTTTCCATATTTACTGTTACAGCAGGACCGTCCTCTATTACCAGGAGGATATTTCCACCCAGTCTAATGTGCATTCATCTTATTGGACCTAACAATAGGTGATACATGAGCCAATCAGAAGCCAGGAGTATTAAGCCAGAAAGTCAGAAAGGAAACATTGGTTTCGCCTTGAATTAAAAACCGGCTCGTTTCTGGAATCAAACTAAGTCGGAGAAATTCCCGGAAGGACGGGAACGCCACAGATCTGCTGACCCTCCGCCTGCTTCCCCTCTCGTGTCTGTCGCTGCGCCCTCTCAGCTGACGGAGACGTCGTCCCGCTACGCCCGCAAGATCTCGGGCACCACGGCGCTGCAGGAGGCGCTGAAGGAGAAGCAGCAGCACATCGAGCAGCTGCTGGCCGAGCGCGACCTGGAGCGGGCCGAGGTGGCCAAGGCCACCAGCCACATCTGCGAGGTGGAGAAGGAGCTGAGCCTGCTCAAGACGCAGCACCTGCAGGTAGGAGGGCGGCGGCCGCGCCCGGCCACGCCCCTCCTCGTCCCGCAGCTTCTCACGGGTTCGTCCCGCTGTCCCTCTGTGTCCTCAGTACGTGACGGAGAACGAGAGCAGCCTGCAGCAGGTCAAAGGTCAGCTGGCCAGCACTCAGAAAGATAAGCTGGAGCTGGCCAATCAGCTGGAGGAAGAGAAAAGGTAACGTCACACCTGGAGACGACGTCCACACATTATCTAACAGGAGGTCAAAGGTCGCGCAGATTAACAGAAATCTGTGTGTAGCGCCAGTTTAACACTGTTTTAACTCTGATTCATCTGAGGTTACATCAGTCAGTGGAGGGAAGATGCTCTATAATCTGATAATCTGGACAGATTATAGAGCATCTTCCTCCTCTAACCTCCAGATTATAGAGCATCTTCCTCATCTAACATCCAGATTATAGAGCATCTTCCTCCTCTAACCTCCAGATTATAGAGCATCTTCCTCCTCTAACCTCCAGATTATAGAGCATCTTCCTCCTCTAACCTCCAGATTATAGAGCATCTTCCTCATCTAACATCCAGATTATAGAGCATCTTCCTCATCTAACATCCAGATTATAGAGCATCTTCCTCCTCTAACCTCCAGATTATAGAGCATCTTCCTCCTCTAACCTCCAAATTATAGAGCATCTTCCTCCTCTAACCTCCAGATTATAGAGCATCTTCCTCATCTAACATCCAGATTATAGAGCATCTTCCTCCTCTTAGCTCCAGATTATAGAGCATCTTCCTCCTCTAACCTCCAGATTATAGAGTATCTTCCTCCTCTAACCTCCAGATTATAGAGCATCTTCCTCCTCTAACATCCAGATTATAGAGCATCTTCCTCCTCTAACATCCAGATTATAGAGCATCTTCCTCCTCTAACATCCAGATTATAGAGCATCTTCCTCCTCTAACCTCCAGATTATAGAGCATCTTCCTCCTCTAAGCTCCAGATTATAGAGCATCTTCCTCCTCTAACCTCCAGATTATAGAGCATCTTCCTCTTTTCACATCCAGATTATAGAGCATCTTCCTCCTCTAACCTCCAGATTATAGAGTATCTTCCTCCTCTAACCTCCAGATTATAGAGCATCTTCCTCCTCTAACATCCAGATTATAGAGCATCTTCCTCCTCTAACATCCAGATTATAGAGCATCTTCCTCCTCTAACATCCAGATTATAGAGCATCTTCCTCCTCTAACATCCAGATTATAGAGCATCTTCCTCCTCTAACCTCCAGATTATAGAGCATCTTCCTCCATGTAACTTCAGTCAACAGAAAGTGTTACCTTGATGAGAGATGGTTCTAGTGAAGTCAACAGACGAGCTTCAGGTCTATCTTTCTCATAATCCCACTTTGCGCCACTAGATGGCGTCAGCAGTGAACTGCATTTATTCCTGCATTCAATCCAAAAAAGAAGTGCAAGACTCTCACACCAATCTGTACATTTAATGAGTTTTTAAGGTTTTGACATCAACTAACAGCTAAACGGAGAAATGGTGGCTCAGTGCTGCCACCCTGTGCTCAAACGTGGGATTGATTTGACAACATTTGAATACATCTTTAGTTTGGATAAACAGCTGGTTACTGTAGGCTGAGGAGTGAGGATGCAGTTCTGCACAGGTGCGTCAGCAGATGGATAAAATGTTGTCGTGAAACTTATAAATCTCCCTAAAATCTCAAATGACAGAGTTAATGATCAAAGCATCAATTCAACAAACAAGACTTTCACATAATGTCGACCTCAGGTGTCCTGACATTCCCAGTGTCTCCGTCAGACTCCGCCTCTGGCTCCTCCAGGGAGCATCAGCACTGCTGGGACATAAAGCTGAGCGACAGTCTGCCATTCGGGGGCAGCGGACTGTGAAGAGTGGTGCCGGCGCCCCCTGCTGTGTGCTTACCTGACTGTCCTGGTCCTGTGTGTGTCTGCAGGAAAGTGGAGGACCTGCAGTTCAGGGTGGAGGAGGAATCCATCACCAAGGGAGACCTGGAGGTATTTACCAGGATGGTTTATTCAAGCATGGAATAAAAGATGTGTTTTCTCTCTGACAGGATGGAGAGATGAAATGAGATGAGTTTATTCACTGATTTCAGATGATTGTAATGATTTCAGTGCGCATTTGTAATATTTCATGAGGGAAAAGGTTCTGATAGTCTGAAAATCCCTTCAAGTTTCAGATGTCTGACATGAAAAACTCTGAGAAGTTTCACTCTGAGGAGTGAAAACGATGAAGAAATGCTTCAGTTTGACAGACGAACGAGGCAGAGGATGTTTTTAAGTTGTTGAAAGCGTTAATCCAGACGCGCGTGACTGTTTCCCTCCACTGTATCCTCCCATCGGAGCGCGGAGGCTGTTTACACCAGAAAATTGAAAGTCATTGTTATACGACTAAGACTGGCTCGCAGCGTAATTAAAAAGTTATTGAGAGTAATGAGAAGAGTAAAGGGTGACGGCAGCTCCTCAGCAGCTCAGCTCGCCCAGACGGAACGCCGTTAATCCAAACCGCCCTGATCCCGCAGAGTCTCTCACAGGTTTCTCACACTGTCCGCCCTGTTTCTGTTTCTCTGCCGGGCAGATCCGGCAGCAACGGAGGTTTTGTTGCAGCTTTCTGCTGCTGTACAGTGACACCTGGTGGTCAGAGATGGCATTGAAGCCACTTCTCACTTTAGTGTCCTATTAATGCTCCTGAAGTTAACGAAATTTGGCTCGTTTCTACTGCTCCCTCAACTGGGATTCAAACCCGCATCCCTCACACTCAAGGTCCACCCTCAGTCGAGTAAGGCAGCAACAAACACAGATTCTCCTGAACTGCAGTCCTGAGATCAGCGACTTCAGCGTCGCCTGTTCACAAATCCCCTCCGTTATTGACAGATACGATTAAACTCCCTGTGATCCTCTGCAGTGGACCTCGTGCGCTCTCCTTCCCCTCCCTTCCCTCTGATCTGAAAACACCACTCCAGCATCTCTCCCCTTTCTTCTTCCACTCACTGAGTTTCATTCAAACTTACTTTCACATCTGAAGGCTGATTTTCATCTCTGTAGAATACTGAGAGTTTAAAATGAGGAAACTTTTATCTCCAGACATGTGACAGGATGATTCCTCTTGATTTTTTATTTTATTTTTTATTTTTATTTTTTCAGCAGTCTCGTTATAAAAATCACATCAAAGCTGCTGGATTCTGACTGAGACTCATTCTTCAATTAGTGTTATGTGTTAAAGGCTGTTTGAAGCCTTTAATTCACAGTCTTCATCAAGCAAATCAGATTTTAAAATCAGCTGGAGAGCGAGGCGTCGAGCATTCAGCCTGAGCGCTTCACGTTTCTTCAGGAGTCCTCAGACCTTCAACCCAGAGCGAGTCCAGGAGGTCCTCCCTCGGCTCTGGCCTTTGTCAGTTTAACCCTGTAGCAGCGCTCTGCTGTCGTACAGTGACATCTAGTGTTCACAGATGGTAAACTGCTGTATAAATTCCGACAGTTGTGAAGCAACTTCTGTAATTCCCAGATTATAAGTCATAAAAAGGCAAAAATAAAGCCTGAGGTCCCATTTATTTTCTTGTCCAGATGTAAGTGTAGATAATCCAGTTCCAGCAGCGACTGTCCTCAAAACTGTCAGTTTATTCCTCAGTTTTTAACCCGAGATTCTTTATTTCCTTCATCATAAACAAAGTCTTTCTCCAGTTCTTCACACGTTTCTCAAACTCTCTGAACTTCTTGTCTGCTCTCTTTCTCTTTAGTATTTTTTCTTTAAACCCTGCTTTTGATGTTTCTCTTTTAAACGTCACTTCTGATTATAAGTCGCATGACCAGCCACACTACCGAGAGCAGAGTGGCCAACAGTCTGTGCAATGTGGTGATGTGAGTTGAATACTCACATGGCAGATTTATTTCTCTGGTTCTACCTGAGCGTTTTCAGACTGCTCTGTCCTGGAGTCCTCCTTAAGAGAGTACTCTCTCCAGTCAGCTCAGGACGTCCTTTGCTCTCTGCAGTCAGCTCAGGACGTCTTTGGCTCTCTGCTGTCAGTTCAGGACGTCCTTTGCTCTCTGCAGTCAGTTCAGGACGTCCTTTGCTCTCTGCAGTCAGTTCAGGACGTCCTTTGCTCTCTGCAGTCAGTTCAGGACGTCCTTTGCTCTCTACAGTCAGCTCAGGACGTCTTTGGCTCTCTGCTGTCAGTTCAGGACGTCCTTTGCTCTCTGCAGTCAGTTCAGGACGTCCTTTGCTCTCTGCAGTCAGTTCAGGACGTCCTTTGCTCTCTGCAGTCAGTTCAGGACGTCCTTTGCTCTCTGCAGTCAGTTCAGGACGTCCTTTGCTCTCTACAGTCAGCTCAGGACGTCCTTTGCTCTCTACAGTCAGTTCAGGACGTCCTTTGCTCTCTGCAGTCAGCTCAGGACGTCCTTTGCTCTCTGCAGTCAGTTCAGGACGTCTTTGGCTCTCTGCAGTCAGTTCAGGACGTCCTTTGCTCTCTACAGTCAGTTCAGGACGTCTTTTGCTCTCTACAGTCAGTTCAGGACGTCCTTTGCTCTCTGCAGTCAGCTCAGGACGTCCTTTGCTCTCTGCAGTCAGTTCAGGACGTCTTTGGCTCTCTGCAGTCAGTTCAGGACGTCCTTTGCTCTCTACAGTCAGTTCAGGACGTCTTTTGCTCTCTGCAGTCAGTTCAGGACGTCCTTTGCTCTCTGCAGTCAGCTCAGGACGTCTTTGGCTCTCTGCAGTCAGTTCAGGACGTCCTTTGCTCTCTGCAGTCAGCTCAGGACGTCTTTGGCTCTCTGCAGTCAGTTCAGGACGTCCTTTGCTCTCTGCAGTCAGTTCAGGACGTCCTTTGCTCTCTGCAGTCAGTTCAGGACGTCCTTTGCTCTCTCCAGGCGTCGCAGCTTTCGGGACTGATGGCCTGTGAAGTGCAGCATATAGAAACTGCGGACCTCGCTCCCACAAATCAAACCGTGCTCAGTTTTCAGGCTTCAGTGAAAACGAAGCGCTTTGAAAAACCGTCCGGTGCGACTCGCAGTAAGGTGTGCTTTTGCCAACAGGGAAGATGCAATCATGATGCAGGACCGTTGAGGTTGGGGAAAAGAACCAAGGTGAAAAAAAAAGACCGAATTGATCTTGTTTGGACTTTGATCTGCCGCTGAGCTCTCTCAATTCCCGACTTCAAATCGACTTCAGATGCTGTTTAGGACATTAACCTTAAATCCACTCGCCCTGTCTCTCCCTCTCTCCGCTCGTTTACCCTTCTTGCTGTAATCTGAATGCTCCTCAGGTGCCTGATATCAATCAGCTCGTTACTCTGAGGTCTTTTTTTATTGTTTTGTTTTTTTTCTCCCCAGACGGTTGAAATTAACATCTGTGCGCCATGCAGCAGGTCCTCCTGCTTCATCTCCTTGTTTTCATTGGATGTGTGTGTGTGTGTGTGTGTGCGCGTGCGTGCGTGTGCGCGGTTGGTGGTGGGCTTCATTATGTTTGCTCGGCTGCTTCTAGGCGATCAGAGAATGGCTGCTCCGTCCTCTCTTCTTCCACTTCTTTGCACAAACAGCGAGACACAAATATTTGGACAGCGACGCTTTGATCCTTCTCACTCTGTGTTCTGGTGGAAATGAAATAATGACTCTGGCGTGTCTTCCAGCCGCAGGACGGCGGGTCAGCTAATGACCGCCATGATTGATCTGGACTTTGATCTGCTGCGAAACGCAGACCAGCGTCAGCAGCTCTCATCATCTTAACAGCAGAGTGAGTCACACGTGGTGATTAGCGCTCCTTCCCCCAACTTTTTAGCCTCTTTTAGCCTTTGGCTTTTTCAGCCCCGAAAACCTAATTGAGTAACTTTGTCGCCAGCGAAAGACGGCATCTGTTTACTGAGGAAATGCCACGATCCATCCAGCGCACGCCATCTGCTCGGCGCCGCGCGGCAGACGGGACGGGTTGAACCGTATGCAGTGAGAGGCGCCGATCGGAAGCTGCTGGGAATCGAAAAAAGCAGAAAAAAGTTGGAGGTTATAACCGCAAACCGCAAAGATTTGTAGATGTGCTGCCCCCATGTGGCCAGAAGGTGGATGCGCCTGAGTCCGGCAGCGTTTCCAGCTGTATTTATTGAAGCTACAGTTGTCGAAATACCCTAGAAGTTATTTCAGGATATTTAATTACATCGTCAGTGTGAAATACAGCTGTGCACCATCGTGTTCACGCTGCAGCGTCCGTCTATGAAGAAACGGCAGAAATGGCAGAACGCCCGTGATAACGTTGCCTGGTCCAGATCAACAGCTAGCCTAAAATGTCTCCTTTATTTCAAGATGTCAGGATGTAGAAGTGAAAATGTGACTGCTTCTTCAAATTTTACAGAAATTGTTATTGTTACTTTTGTCATTGTTGTTTTTAACTCCACTGTAGCACTTTGAGATTTGTTTTACAAATGTAAAGTGCATGATAAATAAAATTTGTTATTATTATTATTATTATTATTATATGCATGAAAAACAGCGAAAAATTGACCGTTTTGTTCACATCTTTATTAAACCCACTAACCCTGGCTCAAATTTGGCTCAAATTAAAAAAAAACCAGTGAAGCAGAAACCAGCGGACCATTCCCAGTATTGATGCTGGTCCTGTTCAAATCAAACATATATGTTTGATAGCCTCGATATTAGATAGAACAGATAGTGTGTTTAATCCTCTGAACGTCTGCCGTGTTAATGTCAGAAATAATAGAAACGTAACTCAGTAACCACGCTGTGTGAATCCCAGAATCAAACCGAGGATTCCTCCGCCGAGTGGCGACAGTGCTCACCACTACACCAGCTGCACTGGTCTAATCTGGACTTCCTTCAATACAGAGTTTGAATCTGCTTCTGAAGGTTCGCCTGAGCTGAGTTTCTTCCGTTTCACCTTCACCAGCCCGTTAGATCTCCTCATCTGAGTCGCTAAACGCCGGACTGAGGTCAGCGGCGAGCGGCTAATGACCGCCGTCTGCCATCTGCTGGGGCCACGCCGTGTCGGGGGGGGGGGGGATCAGCTGGCAGCTTCGGATCGGGGGGGGGGACACCTCTGAAACAGTGGAGAAGGAGCGGAGCCGTCGCTGTCCTCGCCCTCTGGGTACTTCCGTCCTGTGTGTCGACTGGATGCCTCCGCCGCCTCCTCAGGCTGGTCTCTGCTCTCCGCCAGCCTCCGAGTCTCCGGCTGTTGTGGTTCTGTTGTCGTTCACCTTGCTGAGGGACGCCCCTCTCTCCCTCCCTCTCTCTCTCTCCCTCCCCCTCTCTCTCCCTCCCTCTCTCTCTCTCCTCAGCAGACCACGGTGGAGGAGCAGAGTCGGATCGTGCAGCTGGAGGAGGAGCTGGCGCTCCGGAGAGAGGAGATCCAGACCCTCCGGGTCCAGCTGCGGGGGTCCGGCGCCGACTCCGACGAGAGCCGGCCCGACGCCGGCGCCCCGCCGGACGGCGGCGAGCTGAAGGGGAGGTACGAGGCCGGCCAGCGGGAGGTGGAGTCCATGAAGGCGGTGGTGGAGAAGCAGAACCAGGAGATCAGCGACCTGAAGCAGAGAGTCCAGCAGGCGACCAAGGAGAACATGGAGATGATGGACGCCTGGAAGGTACGGCGCCGCGGCGGATCGGTTCAGAGAGCCGGCGGGGCGGCGGGTCGCTCCGGGTCGCTCCGGGTCCTTCAGGCATAAAGGCAGACGTTTGTACCCCACTTCCTCTGCAGGCCAAGTTCGACACCCTGGTCAGCGACCACCAGCGCTCCCTGGAGGAGCTGAAGGCGTCGCTGAGCGGCGGCGGCGGCGCAGACGGCGAGCGGCAGGACGCCCAGGAGCTGAGGACGGCCCTGGAGAGCCTGAAGATGGAGCACCAGCTGGAGGTGGAGAACCTGAAGGCCAAGCACAAGATCGAGGCCGCCATCTTGACCAAGGAGCGCGAGGACCTGTGCGCCCGCCTCCTCGAGGCCCGGGAGGGCCCGGCGAGCGGCCGCCACGCCCCGGACGAGGCGGCGGAGAGGCTGCAGCGGGCGGAGCGGCGGCTGGCGGAGGCCGAGAGGCTCCGGGCGGAGACGGACCGGAGCGCCGCGGAGCTGCGGGGGCGGCTGGAGCTGGCCGAGAAGAAGACGTGGGACTACCAGGCGGTGCAGAGGGCCCAGACGGAGAGCCAGGAGGAGATCCGCCGGCTGGAGGAGCAGCTGAGGGTGACGGCCAACCAGCTGCAGGCCGTCCAGGCCGACCGCTACACGTCGCACGACGCCAACGTGAGCACGCCGCCCGCAAACGGCCCCGCCCCGCCCGGGAGCCCCGTCCCGGCCTGACGCGCTCCTCTCGCTCTTCCAGGTGATCGAAGACAACGAGATCTCAGACGAGAAGATGAAGCTGAAGCAGAACATCGAAGGTTTGGTTCTCCTCGGTTCTCCCGTCAGACCGACTCCCCTCTCGATGCCTGAGCAGTCTGGTCGCTTCTCCTCAGAAACGATGGAGAAGCTGCTGAAGAGGGAGAAGGAGGTGTCCACGCTCACGTCGCAGGTGGAAGCCCTCAAGTCGCAGGTCGGAGGTAAACGTCTCTGGGGGCCTGTCTGGGTTCCTCCACTCCCCCCTTGAATTTCCAACATTTAAAAAGAACCAGAGCCTCGTGTCCCATCGTCTTCTGTCTTGGATCAGAGCTCAGAAGTCTGGATGTTCTGCTGAAAAGTTTCTGCTGTAGTTCAGACAATCAGATCGACACGCTTCGGAGAGCAGATCGTCAATAATTCAAGATCAGGAAAAGAACAATATGGAAAAAAAACAGCTTCATCACTTTGTTTTATTGGAATATTTGAAGAAACGTTCAGTTTTAATGACTTTTAAGAGAAATTATTGATCAAAGCCGAGCAGATCGGAATGATTAGTAAAAAATCCAAAGTGAACGTCTGATGATTTCCTTCAAGAAGGATCATTTATTCATGGAACGTCTGTTCATGTAGCTCTACTACTGAACTGTAATGAACCCAGTTTGATAAGCTGAAGTGGTTTCAGGTCAGTTTTAATCAGTTTTAATCCTGATTTATTGCCCGTGGGATCAAAAGTTACTCAGACAGATGAATAATATGCAGCTGGTTTCTTCATGTAAACAGTAAAAAACATGATTTTCTGCTGGAAACTAAACAAATCTCTTTGAATTACATTTAATATACAGAATAAATAAGAAAACTGCAATGAAAAATCATTCTGACACCCCGAACACATAAATGTGAACTAATGCAGTATAATCTGAATATTTAATACATATTTAATGTATTTAATCCTGTTTAGTAGCTTATAGTTTCATATTATCACTGGATGACACTACTTGATGCTTTTCTACATTGTACCTGTTGTTTACGGTGTGTAGACGCTCAAAACTAATTCTACTGTAGGTATTTGTGACACTGGAAGCTTCTCATGTTTACATCATAATTCTTTAAGGCATATTTTTAAAAAACTCTCCAGACTCGTTTTAATGGCAACGACTACTGTGAAACACACATAATGCATCTACAATATAAGAACATATATTTACACAGTCCCATATTGTTTTTTCTTTATTTTTAAGGAATGCTGGATGAATGTTCAGTTTTTTAATTGCTGGGTCTCTCCTGCAGTACGAACTGGAACCACTAGGGGCGCTCGCGTCCATTTTTACACTTTTTGTGTTTACTGAGTGTCAAATGCATCTTTCTCCAGCTCTGGAGGGAAAAGTTCGCTCTGGGGAAAAGAAATCCGAGGCGCTGGCCCGGGAGAAGATGCGCGTGGAGGCGGAGCTGGAGTCCATGACCAAGAAGTCCCATGATGCATCTGGGCAGCTGGTCAGCATCAGCCAGGAGCTGCTGAAGAAAGAGAGGTGAAAAATCAGATACCCTGATTCTTTACTCGACAGTTTATTTCTCATAATAGTGGCTGCATTTAATAACAAATACTGAAACGTCTGATTGGAGCTTTTCAGTCAAACTTCACACTTGTCTGCTTGGATAAAAAATGGGTAAAGTGTTCGGAATTTCCCAGTTTGGGATTAATAAAGTAAAACTCCACTCTAAAGCACAGATACAATGAAAATAAGGGGTCATTTTAGTTACCTGTATTAGAGAAGTTTAATCCTGATCTGCATCTTTTCATCATTTTTGCATGAGTAATATCCAGAAGCTGTACTTTTTTACCGTTACTTCAGCAAAGAATTATGTTTGACACTTGTGTTAATAATGAAGGTATTTTATTTCTAACAGAAGCAGTTGAGGTGAGTCCTTGATAAAAACTGATGCAGTGGACACTTTTCCTTGTAAAACGATAAAACTGCAATATTCACTAAAATCAGGTCTTCACGTTGAAATCTAATAGATCATTAAAGTGTAAAATAGATAAAAGAGCAATCTTGGCAGCTTTAATGTTTTAGGAGCAGAGATGATAAACGATAATGAAGATAAAACTGTGAGTACATGTGGGTCAAAAACTGAGAAAGAAGTCACATCAGGTTTGCTCAGTTTGTGAATTTGACTTTGGAGGCTGGTGAAACTCAGTGCAACCCCCCCCGAGAGGTGGACATCTGCCGGGGCTTTGTTGTTGCCCCCCCCCCCACCGCTCGGCTGTTCCCACACACTCTCCCAAAGCGGAATGTGCAGCATGCGCTGGCTCGCTGTCAAATATTCCCCCAAAGCTTGTGATAAAAATCCGAGCACAAACAGCCATCCATCACGCCGATCGATCGCTCACAGCGGGTGACGTGAAATCCTCAGACGGCCGTCAGCTGAGTCAGCAGCTCCAGCCTCGCTCGGGTTCAGGTGAAGACGGAGCCTGACGAGGGAAGGAAGCGGCAGGCGGTTGGTTTTTATGACGACTCGGCTTGAAGAGAGCCGGTTTGAACTGCTGAGGGGATTCAGTCCTCAGTGTGGAGTAAACACATCCAAAACAGGATTATTTATCTACTGCGTCACACGTTACCTTTACAACACTCTGTGTGTGTGTGTGTGTGTGTGAGTGTGTGTGTGTGTCATCTGTTACATCATTAATTAAAACTTGACACCTGACGTGATGATCGATGTTGAAATTCTCCTGTTATCCTGAAACTTTTTGCTCATTGACTCGAGTCCGCCGCTGAACTGGGAGAATGGGTGGTGGAGTTTCGACGGGACGTTGAAATCAAGGACTCAGAAACGGTGAAATCGCTCCACGTTTGGATGTGAAAGAACTTATTTTCATCCATCGCTCCGTTTGGACGACAGTGAAAACGGTGATATTTCAGGAATAATGTGGAAAACCCTCATCTTGCTCACGGTGCTAGCGCACTAGCATGTCCACCGTGGCAGTATGTGGTTCTGATTGGCCGGCCTGGCTCCACGCTTCTCCTCACACTGCCCCCTGCAGGTGTGAATGCTCACAGCAGCTCTTAACCAGGTTTCCATGCAGGTTTTGTGTAAATGAAGATTTCTTTTTAACTGATTGTTGCTGTTCAGCGTGAGTTACCGTGGTGGTTTACCCCGACCAGCGTCGACCAGCAGGACAGAAAACGCCACGAGAGCAGGCAGTAGAGGACTCACCTCTTTGCGACTGAAGCCTGGCCGTTGTCACCTCCAGTTATGTGGACTGGAGAGAGACTTCTCCTAAAAGTAAACAGCTCGGTAAATAAGCAGGTGCCAGATGTTAAAAGAGCTCAAGCCATGCCTGTCAGGTGGGAGCAGCCTGCTGCCCTGTGTTTACGAGGTTCTCTGTTTCACTGGCAACCAGCCAAATGTGCACTAAAGGAACAATCCGCCTACCGGTCCGGCACATACCGAGAGAGTGGAGCCGTCTTCGCGATCCTGCGGCCAGAGTCGACAGCCATGTATGATGGAGTTGAGTGTGAATGTTAAAACTCCGCTGCTGGTGCTGTGTGCCGACAGGAGTCTGAACGAGCTGAGGGTTCTGCTCCTGGAGTCACACCGTCACTCACGGGACATGGAGAAGGACCTGAACCGGGAAGTGCACAAGGCCGAGTGGAAGGTCAAGGAGCAGAAGCTGCAGGACGACATCAAGACCCTGCGGGAGAAACTGCTGCTGTTGGTAAGACCAGAGCGGGAGCAGCTTCTTCAGCATGCGGCCTGCTGGCTAAACGTTGCCAAACGTTTTTAGTAGAAGTGTTTTGGGCTTTTATTCACATGTAGCTGATTCCCGATCAGATTCTGAGCCTTAGACTTGGCGCCTGGTGTCTTTCAGGGTCGGGAGCGGTCCTCACCTGACCACCGGCGGTACTCCATGCTGGATCCCTCGGCTCTGGACTCGGAGGTGAACCGCCTTCGGCAGCGGCTGCTCAGCACGGAGGACGCCCTGAGGAACGCCCTGGAACACAATCAGCAGGTCGACCAGCTGGTCCAGGCCATGCGCAAACACCCGGAAAAAAGCCCGGTAAAATATTAATAAGTGTGTTTGTTTGTTTTTTTAATGAAATAAACTGGGAATCCAGATGTTGGCAGTTTGATCCTCGAGTCCCTGAACCCCAAGTAGCCCCCACGAGGATCCAGCACCTGGCAAGGCGGCTGTGACTGTGTAAATGCAACTTTGAAGGCCATTACTCACCACTTTCAGCTTTAATTCTCTATATTTTAAAACAAACATCTCAACTTTATTCTGCTTGAGGTAAAACTCTCAAAGCTGGATCCGGAAGGCAAACACAACACCATCTCACGTATGGTATTCCTATGAAAACGTGTCAATCTCATGGATCTGTGACTGTTTTCTAGGCACACGGTGCCAATTCAGCTAATGGGATTCACCACCAGGAGTCCGACTGTTCTCCAGACGTGAGTATTCCTCAAATAACTTTGCCAAAAACTGGCTGTGTTTCCCTGAAAGCATTTTATCTCCCCCCTCTCCTAGGAGCAACACTGATCTGAGCAGGAGACATGGCTGGGACGCTGGCCCCACCCAGCCTGGACCGGGACGTGCAGAAGTCCGTCCGACTCGTCCCGATCCGGCGACGGGCGACCAAGAAGAAGAACCTCTCAGTTTACAGTTAAAAAAACCAAAAGAGCTGACCTCTGTCTCCAGTGAATTTATGTGTCGTCGCAGAAAGCACCTATTAGCCAATCACCAAGACCGCTTAAAGTACTATAAAGTATAGTATAGACAGGAAGTAAGACATGGACATGAAGATCTATTATCGGTACGGCAACTTTTGATGCTTTACGGTAGTTAGAAGAGTTTCAGTTTCCCAGAAACTCTTTGACAATTTGGAAAGCAAACGGACAACGACCCCGTGAAGATCAGAAGAACTGTGGCTTTGTTTGTTTTTATTTATTACTTTTTCTTTGCTCCTCGGCTTTGTAATAATAATCCTCAGTACTGTAGGTGACACTCGGCAACACGTTAAGGGATTACTCTGTTGTTTTTTTTAAAGGGATCCGACTCAACTGTCACCTTTAATATCTGGTGAGGATTGGTAGCAACCTTTTAATACTCCTGCTGTAATGCACACTGAAAATTAAATCTCAAGCATGAACTCCTGCTCATGAGGGGTTTTTCTGGAGGGGGTGTCTCACATGGTGCTGCTCAGGTTGATTTGTTTTGGCCCTACATGAGGCCCCGTTTACACGGCAGCGCTTCAGGTGAAAAAGTTTCAGAAAAGTCCCACGTTCACACGGAAACGTCAGTTTGGAAACGCCATGCTACACAACAGTAACCATGCTTAAAGTTGCAGTACGTATGATGTCAGTAATACCATCTGTGGCCTCGAGGTGGCAGCAGAGTCAGTGTTTCAGTTTCAGCCTTTCGTTGCCACTCACGACAGTCCTGTGCCGTTAAGCTTGTCGACTTCAGTGGTTTTCTCTACGTCGTCGGAGTCCAGTGGAATAATGGCCGCCTCCACATGCCGATGCAGTGTGCGGGGTTGAAAATCCCGCAGTGCCAGCAGTACCTCACCCGACCCGGTCCTGAGAAAACTCACACTGAAGGTCTTCATTACGATGCTTCTTTCATTTTCGGCTCACTACAGACTTTATCTGCTGTCTGGATTTTGATCCAGTCGAGGCATTTTGTCCCAAACAGGACCAGAATAAGCTAACCAGATGACTGTGGTCATTTCTGGTGGGGATTATTGCTCTTCCTGCTGTGTCCTCAGAAGTTCTCTGACGCTCCCAAATTAGAGCTAACCTTCAAACAGACGATCTCACAATGTACTTTAAAACATTCCTGAGGCTTGGAATCATCTTTTCAACACGTGGCCTTCATTGTGCCCGTTCTCACGAGGTCGCATGCATAGATGTTTGTTAGCTTTCACTGCTGTTATCAGCTTCACTACCAGCTTGTTTTGAGTGAAAACACACAGTATTTGCATAAAGTTGCAATTTCAGAGGCTCCGAGCACCGTTGTCAAGTAAACAAACCCCCTCTTATGGTAGCTCCTACTGTGAAAACCAGGGTGCTAACCACTGTACCTTTCAAAATCAGCATCACTAAAGTGCTTTTTTTATGTAGAAGTAACTAAAGTCAAAGTACTGTTTCTAAACAGTCTGATTTAGCTGAGATATGGCTGAACCAACACTTTAGCACCAATTAAAATCAATGGAAAGTCACCCAGCACGTAACTGTATACTCACCCTGAACTCAGACGTCTGTATATCCGTAACGGAACTGAAGGTTCCGATCCGACTACCAATCCTCTCTTCAGGTGTTGACGGAGGTGACTGTTGAGACCACCTCCCTTCGTCCTTCGCACATTGGTGGACTCCTCTGTTTGGACTGGAGACTGACTGGCCTGCTGAACTCATCTCTGTCCTGCTGGATGCATATTGTGAATCATTCCAGACTTTTTCTGACCTTGGTCCGACACACCTCTTCTTTTATTTACCCTGGATTCCATCTGTGTGTTAGTGTTGACGAACTGTACGTGATGTGAAGTGGCATCCTGTGCGGTCCCACCTTAGTCCCTGTTTACGCCTCATTTCAAGTGAAAACGCGTTGTGAGAAGCCTCGTGTTTACACGGCACGTTCTGAAAACAATATACGTTCACACACAAACAGCACAGACGCTGTGGACGATGTAGTGAGCATGCCGGGCCACAAGTAGGTGCTGTTGATTGGCTAGAAACATTAACAATGGGAGAGAACACAGGACTTTGTAAGCGGTTATTACAGTGACTGTCTACTCTAAAGCTAGCAAGTCCAGGAGGCTCTGGACCAGGACCAGGAGGATCTGGACTGAAGCCGTGTTGTCAGTGTTGTCGTGTAAACGAACCCCCATGTTTTCACTTGGAGTCCCTGCCGTGTGGACAGGCCCTGGGAGTCAATGGATCTGCTTTACCGACCCTCCGCTGGGTCTTCTGACCGGAGCTGAAACCCAAACGGCGCCCCGGATCAATCCCGTCCGGATTTCATTCGTATAACTTCTTCTCCGAAGTCTTCCAAATGTTGTTTTGTCCATTTGTCCGCTGCATGAGGAGATCCTGTCTGGTGATCACAGAGGTGAGTGGCGTGCGGCGAGCTCGGAGGAACTGAAACCCCTCCCACAGGGCAGGTGTCGTCAGCTCAGATAAAAGCTGTTCTCCAGCTGATCTTGTACATGGCCTTTTCAGCTGGAGGGTTTGTACCCTTTGGATTATTGCTGCAATGGTTTTGGAGATTGAGTCATTAAATATTAACAATGTGGGCAAGTGCTGGTAGTGTTTTATTTCACACTCGTTCATACTTCTGTCACCTCTGTGTGTGTGTGTGTGTGTTTGTGAGGGAAATCACAGTGTTTCCACACGGCTCATTCAACGGAGCGTCAGATTCGGTGCCAGCAAAGAGGAAATTCAGCCAGAAACCAGAACTATTTACCCATTTCCCAACCGCTCACACACACAGCTGAAATCAAAATGATGAAACCTCCAGACACTGCATGTTTATTTACAATCCCTGGATTTCTAACCTCCGGATATCTCACTTTTTATTTGTTGGCCTTGGCAAATGTCAGGTCTTATCCTCACGTCCCGGTTTTTTTTTTGCCTGAGGGCAGATTGGTTATGCCGATGACATTTAAATAAGTAAGTCATTACTTATTTGCAAAAGCCAGCAGAAAGTACAGCAGATGAGAAGAACAGGCGCAGATTTTAACCCTTTCACAGGGTGCTCATTCAAATACATGGAAATCAAACATTTCCATTCCTGGGTGGTGTTGAGGGACATTTCAAGACTGTCTAGAAGACCGTGAAAACTCCACTACTGCTGCAGGTTCTACGCTCTGGAAAGGTCCAGAACCATCACACCTTCTGGATCTCAGTAATCTGACACATTCTAGAACCCTCAGATTATATAATTCTTACAGACTTCAGGTGTATGATCACAATCTGGGACTCCGAGATGAGCAAACTGTCCCACATCATGGAAATGTCCCTTTCTGGAACTCTTTGAAACTCCAGAACTTATATGTTCTCTCTTTAGGTCTCTCCTTTGACACAAAGCACAATTCTAAAACTGTCACATATTCTGGATCTCTCTCTAATCCCACACAATCTGGAACTCTGAGATATTGTAGATCCCTCGCAAATTCTAAATCTCTGAAAACATTTCAGAGATATCTGTAATTCTAGACCATTTACATACAGTGTTCAGAAACTCCCATATATTCAGCAGTTTTTCAGAAATTCTACAGTTTTACCATCAACCATGGTGTGACAAAGAATAAAACGTACTACAAGTTCTAGAATTGTGCAACGTTCTCCAACACTGGAGAACCCTGCTGTTCTGACACATTCTCCAACTTTCACGGTTCTGAATAACTGCAGAACTCTCAGAGCATTCCAGAACTCTCACACATCACAGAACCAGAAAGTCTGGAAACAGCACTCTAATCTAGAACTCACAGATGTTCCAGAAGTTCAACAACATTTAAATATTCAAGAACTTCCATGTATCATCCAATTCTCACAATTCTAAAAAATTAGGAATTATAAAACATTCTACAATTTTGACAAATTCTACAAGTCTCTCAAAGAACAGGACTTAGAAATTCTACACTTCTCAAATGTTCACAAACACTGGAAAACAAGACAACTGACATTTTATTGAACTTCCACATATTGGAAAACTGAATAATTCAAGAACTCTGAGAGAACTCTCACAAATCATAGAACTGACAAAGTCTGGAACCCTCGCAAATGGTAGAAGTATCATAATCTAGAACTCTACAATATTCCAGAATTCTCTCTACCTCTGGAACTTTTACATATTCAGGAATCTTCCATATATTTTGAAATTTTCACAAATTGTAGAACCATAAAACATTCTGGAATTATTGCTCTCTATATATCATTATTTTATTTATTTATTTATTTATTTATTTATTTATTTATTTATTTATTTATTTATTTATTTATGTATTTGTGATTGAAAAAAAAACAGGTCAGATTATAGTGGATTATGTAACTGAGATCCAGTTAAAATGAATAAAAGCCAGACAAGCTGGTTCCTACCTTCTAGAATGTGAACTTTACCCTTAATAAAAGAGACTGGAGCTATTTTGGGCGATCAGTGGAGCTATGGCAGAACCTCCAGGCCACTGGATCCTCCAGCGGCTGCATATCCACTCCTAATCCTAAAAATAATTGGGATGATGCACAGTCCGCAGCCAAGTGGCAGACAGTGATTTAAAGAGCAAATAAATACAAACGTGAGCAGGAATCTTCCCTGCATGCCCGTCTTGCTCTCTGGGGTTTTTTCCAGAGGTTCCTCCGTTAATCCTGTATGTAAATTGCAGCCAATAGATGCTGTTGTTGAGTTGGGCTGGGATTAGCAGGAGGCGAATGAGTTTCAATTTTACTGGATTACAGAACAAAGAAAGGGGAAAGGGACACCCAGCTCAGTTAAGAGGAAAAACGGGAATAAAACTTGGAAAAAACACACACACAACAGACAGTAAAGATCGAAGAGTGGCGGCGATGATCCGGATTACGATGTTTTAGCGGACGGCGCGGCTACATTGTGGTTGGGAATTGTTTCTGATGGATTAAAACGGGGAATAAACCTATTCCGGGATTGACAGCAGCAACAAGGCTATTTAATCGCTAATTAAGGTGAGATTTCGATGTGTGTGTTTGTGTCCGTGCTCGGCTGGGCTGCGTGTGTTCGTGGAGCGGGGGGTTTTCGTGACTGTACATGTAGGAATTACAGATTATAGATTAATTTCGGGGCTGGGGGAGGAGATGAAAGGCTAGCCGCTAGCTAGCAGGAGGCTAACGCCGCACAGCTAGTTAGCTTCATTACGCTCCCGTTAGCCGGTTAGCCTGCGCTGGTTAGTTAACAAAGGTGGCCGCTAGTTAGCGGATAACTCGGTCTGGGGGGATTTAACCTTGTCGGTGGACGGGTGGCGTTATTCGCCGTCGGTGGGTAGTCGCCGACTACAAGGTTAACCAGGTAGTTAAACAAAAGCCAGCTAGCTAAATGAGCGAGTAAACCAACCAAACACATTTAAACTTCAACAAAACAGTCTAAAATCAGCAATTGTCCGTCCTTTATGACCCGGTGACAGAGCTGTTAACCAGTTAATCTCATCTCCGTTTCATCCTCTGCTCCCATTTAAACACACACAAGGTCGGATGTGTAGAAATAAGTAAACTTCACTCATATTTTCTCCACATTTAACTCAAAGTAACACTGCAAACTTCACTGTTTTTTTTTTTATTTATTATTTATTAAGCAGTCTGAGATAAAACTTTTGTTTTTTTATTATTAATATACAGCAGAACTTTCGTCCAAGCAGACTAAAGTCAGATATCATCCCCTTTCCTTTGGTTTTAAATATCTTATATTATTCTGGTTCACACTTTTTTTTCTATTGTAATTTTTTTATGATTTCAAACGTTTCCGTTCTGCTCTCCTGCAATCTGAATTGAATGTTCCTTTTGGGCTGTGAGAGCAGGAGCTCCAGCAGCAGGTCTTCTGCAGAGAACACAGCAAGGAAAGGCACAGGGAGAGGATGAAATCCAGGAGAAATACAAGAAAAATGGATGGAAATACGGTTAAATAGGAGAAAAACACTGGAAAAACTGATGAAAAAGAGAGTAGAAACTCAGACAAAATGGGAATTTATAGTTTACTAGATAAAAAAAAAATAAGGAAAAATGCATGCAAAATTTCAATAATAAAAACTGGAAAAGTACAGTTAAATATATAGGAACATTTAATTGAAAAGTACAGGAGAATACAGGAAAATAGAGAAATGATACTAAAACTAATGACATCCGCATAACCTGTCATAACTAAATGAAAAAACACTAACACTGTTTGCTTTGAGTGACTGTGTCTTTCTGTATTGTTGATATTCAGTAAATCTTCAAAAGTTAATAGTACAATTGATTTACTGAACAGAAGCAGATTTCGTAAGATTCCTCTTCAATACTTTGATTGGGTTGTTTGTTTACCTTGCTTTACTTGGCTCCTGTGTTCACTGTGACCTGGACTTTAAATGTCAATGCAGCTTACAAACCTGACAAATCCTGTTTGACTTTATCCACAGAAAGATGCACTTATAACAAAAGTTCAAACATAATATCTATATAATAATAGCCTTTATTTACATTTATTTAAACAGCTAGGTAATAGGGAGAGACTGTTTTTTTTTTTTTTACAATGACAAACTGGAAAAAGGAAAACTGAAGGTAACTTTATCGAAGTAACTTTAAAAATACACTGAAAGAAATATTAATTATTGGCTGCAGTTATATTACATTAATAACAATGCATGTATTAGAATTAAAACTATTTTTGGAGATAATCTAATGGATGTAAACACCAGAATTTTAGAGATATGGTTGAAAAATGATTTATTTGACTTTTTTTATTAAGTTATTTTTAAGAATACTGGTGTTGCGTATCGGGTTCGATACTTGACGTTAAAGCTCTGATAAGTATTACATAACGTCGTCCGTCAGCTACGTCAGCAGCAGGTAGACTCGCTAGGACGAGTGACGTCCGCGGTTTGGAGATTCTGTAATATTCATAAGAATGACAGACGTGAAACAGACTGTAAATCATAATCTGACAAAATATGGAGGGGGGAGAACAATAGTTGGTACAACACCAGCAACTCAACCAGCAACTCAACCAGCAACGTAACCAGCAACTTAACCAGCGACTTAACCAGCGACTCAGCCAGCAGAAACATTTGGAGCAGCAGAGTGAGATCAATGTCGCTCTGAGCCCTGCTACATGCTACATGCTACATGCTAAAGAGTTGCAGGGCTCACACTCCAGCCATGCTACATGCTAAACATGATTTAAGTCCGACCGATTCTAGTGACGTGACGATGCATCTCGAGTGTGGGGAATTGAATCGGTGGAGTAAAAGTGCGCGACAGAGCAAACAGCAGAGGGCGCAGTCTACTTCCTCTATTAACGTCCCACGTGGCGAACTGTTCGACGCAGAACGGAAAGCGGGAACGTAGAAGATCCGTGTGGCTCTTCTTACGTTTTTGTTTCTTCCTCACCTCGAGTGCATCTGTTATTGAACTTTGAGTTTGAAAAGATGATGGGAGCGGAGCGGAGCAGACACCGGTAAAGTCATGGCTGTTCTCTCAGGTGATTTCAAATCGGAGGTGTGGCAGCATTTTGGACAACAAAAAAAAAGAAGAAAATGGTGAGAAAATAACAGACAAAGCCAAAACAATCTGCAAGTATTGGTGTTTGCCTTTGACCAGAGAGATTTTCTCCAAAGTTTATTTTATGTGAGATTTGTTCATTTATTTGATTTTTATTTGGACAAAACATATTTTAAGTTATTCTTTCACAAAGAAAAGTAAAGATGCCTACAGTAGTGCCTTCCAGTCACTAGCTGCACCCACCTCAACAATGAAAAGTTTAATCTGAAACAGTACTCAAAAGAAGATGGGAAAGTACAGTATGGGGTTCAACAGAAATAATAAATGATTTCCGTCACGTGGACTTGGTACCATGAGTTAAGAGCTCAGTGATTCATTACACCCGTAGTTTGCAGTCGTTCTTTAAACTGTGTTTCCTAAACAGTATCCCTAATTATTCTGAAGTTTTTCTGTCATTGGCTTTAGTGTGGAAGAGATGAAAAACATGGTTTTTAGCACAGATTATGTGTTGACAGCCACACGATCCCCAGTTCAAGTGTGGGCCAGACACCCTTCTGTGAGTTTGCATGTTCTTCCTGCGTGTCTTTGTCTTTGTAAGTGAGAGAGATCATGAATGAAATGCACAAGAATGATCCAAGACAGCCAATATTGCAAATCAAATATGAACAAAAGTCTTAAAGTACAAAATATGAGACGAGAATTGAAATTTCTTGTGAAAAGTCTTTAAACGTTTCCATATTTCCTATCCTTTTGTGTGTTGTTTACGTTTAAAGCTGTATTATGTGGTTTGTAAATTCAAAAATCCTATGAATCGGAAGTGAAGAGCTAATCAGGCTTTAATCCACCATACATTCCAGATGTTTTATCTCTTCCTGTTTCCAGTGCCCAGCTTCTTTTACTGAGCCGGCCATAACTTACACAGTGTCTTAACCTCACTGGGGCTTTAATTTGGGGAAACGGTTTGGATCTTAAATGTTAATACTGGGCGCACAGACCCTCATATATCAGCCTGTCTCCTTGGTATTTCGCTGGTTTCCCTCACAGCCGTGATAACAAGCTGAACATGGGCCATGACAAAGGCCTGCGGCTGCAGTCGCAGGGCGTAAACAAAGGGATTAGCTTTCTTCTCTGCTACTAATGATAAGTTAAATAAAGTCTGCCACACCACACCCTGCTGTATGTACGTTTGCAATCCTACTGTTGTTTTGCTTCCTTGGAGAAATCCAGTGTGGGACTGGAATATGGCCGGGAGTGGACGCTGCCATTTATCTTGGTGCTGAACAAACATCAGGGCTCTTACGTATGGAGAAACCCAAGGTCTGGCAGGCTTTTCTGCAAATCGCTCTTCTTTTACCTGACTGTGACGGTGAGGCTGTGTGGGAGCATCGTCCGTCTGACCCTTCTTGTCCCTGTAGGAGAATCAGAGGCGCCTGGAGAGACGCAGCGCCAGGTTTGATCTGAATGGATCAACCTGTTGCGTCTGTTGACAAAGGGCTCGTAGCGGGAATCACATCAGCTGATCCACTCGCAGTGTTTCACCGCCGAACCCACAGCGTATGTCTGCAGTGTTCAGTGCCGTTTGCTTTAGCTGGAGGAGTTGTTGACCTCGACTAGCCGAGCGCTCGCCTCCTGTTAGCGTTAGCTAGCTGGGATGACTGGAAACACCTCCGTGGCAGAGCAGGGTGTTTCACATCCCGGAGGATTTACACAGGTTGCCACATCTTCGGGATGTAAGATTTCCCCCAGCGCATTAAAAGCTCTCGTAGAATCCCTCGTGACCGTGAGAGTGTTCACTCTCTAAACCCCCGTTTCCTCGACGCGGCGCAGGAAAACGCAGCATTTCAGCATTTTCATTTCAGAAAGTTTTCACGTTGAAAACAATGTATGAATTTATGCTATTGCTTGATTTTACAATGAAACCACACACACACACACACACACACACACACACACACACACACACAGAGAACAATATACTCCACTCATTCACAACGGAGAACTCAGACATCCATATGGACAGAACACCAAGTTGGATTGTTGTTACGGTGACAGTCAACTCTAAAACTACCAAGCCCAGGAGAATCTGGACCGGAACCAGGACCAGGACCAGGAGAACCTGGACTGGGAGTCAAGACACTCTGGAGGAAATCATTGTTCTTACTGTCCGTCTACTGAGCATGTGCAGAACAACTGGTTACTGGTTACCACAGCCGTGATGCGCCAGGAGACGGAGTTGTTGCATTTCCAGTGACGTTGAACACCGTTGTGGTGGAAATCGTACTGTACTGTTTGCCACTGTAGAGAAGAACAGATGAACGCGATTAGCCGTCTCAGGACGGTCCAGAGAGTCGTCTGATCCGCGAAGGTCGCGTCACGACAGCGACCTCAGAGAGTCGCGCAGCTTCATTTAGCACGTCGAGTCCGAATCCACGGAGCCGCCATGCTAATGGCTAACCCTCCCGAGTGCTGCTCACAGAGACTCGTGCTCCGCCAGCGTTTAAGGTCCAATAATGTTGGAGATTGTAATTAAGGCTGGGAAGAGCTCTTAATGCATACAGCGCTGTAAGTGCTTCACTACAAGTTGTGCTCGGTGCAGTTTCACTGCGTGTAGACCAGCCCGCTTGAATCAATTAGGAATTCTGGTAATTCCACGGAGGAATTATTCACCGGGAACGTCTCCAGTTTACAGATCAGATGCAAAACTGTGGCTGTACCTGTTTCCTGCGAGTTTGTTTTTGAGCTGTTCTTTGTGTCATTCTGGTCAGTAAACATCTTCATTGCATTAGAGGTCATTCTGGGCCTCTCTCGGCTGCTTTATTCAATTTTCTTAAAGGTTAGCTCCAAATGGCACTCCCACAGCCTGCCCAGCGCTCCGAGACGCACAAAAATCCAGAGGAACATGTTTACGTCACTGCAAGACATGGATTAAAGAAAGGAAAGTGAAGGCTCCCGCTTCTGTTTCGCTATGATCAGTCATCTGGTTAAGAAAAAAAACAGGGAATATAACAGGATTTGCTGAAAACTGTGATAATCTCTCATGGAGTGTCCAGATTTGTCTTTTTCTGTGTTACGCTGTGGAGTATGCAAAGCACCTAGAGACTGAACCTAAATGACCGAATCCTGGATGTCAAAGAAAACCTTTAGCTTCCACTGAAGAGGGGTTTTTTTTTTTTGGCTGCTTTTTGCAGGCTGCGAGAATAAATGAGCTTTTGTCAAAGTAAGTATCTGGATGAAATCATGGTGAATAGTCCTGGCATGTCCACAAAGTTTGCGTCATTCACTATCAACAAAGCCACTGTGGGATTTGCATCAAAGGATCTTTCTTTCTTTTCTTCTTTCTTCTTTTTTTATAGCGCCGTAATAGCTCTCATGAGGTATTGTGCGTCGCTTCATTTCTGGACGCCGTTCCACTCTGAACTGTTCAATATTCACTGAGAACCATAACAGCACTGTGACATTACGCTCCAGCTTCCTCTTGCAAAGCAATTGACATGGCATTATCCTGAGCCTCTGCTTATCCCCGCCGCTCTCCTCCTCGCTACTTCCTCTGCCTTTTAAATATGTGAGGGAAGGAGGCCATCTATTTCGAGGCCATAATAATTTAGGAGGGGGCTAATGTTTGCTGTGTCCTCAGGGGAGGCAGATTTAGATGGCCAATAGACTTGGCACGTTGAGACTGGTGCAGCTGAACCCACCACACCCTCCCTCCTCGCTCTCTCTCTCCCTCTCTCTCCCTCTGCCTGGTGTCTCTCCACCTCTCTGTCCTCTCTCTATTGAGTCCGTGGTTTGGGCTTGCCAGAGGCTAGTATAATGGTTCCCAGTGTCTGGAGAGATTAAAGGCCAGAGCTGCATTGTTCAAATGCCCCGAGATTAGTTTCCAAGGAGACGGGTTTCAGTTGCCATGAGAACATAGTGCCTGGCTTTAGCCGAGCCGTTTCCCTTTAACACTTCCTGTCCGTTTGTGTCCTTACTTCCATTCACAGCCTTGTTTTTGGACTCCGGTTGATCGTGTTGTATCCAAAGTGTGCAACAGCTGAATTTTTAGGGAGAAGTGTAAATGAAGAATTGAGACAAGTATTTGGAAACGAACTCCCAAAGAATTGTTTGGTCGTCTATCTTTGTGAAATCCCAGGAGGAGTAATCCCACAGCATGACAGATATCTGTTAGCATTGCTGTTGGCTGCAAGCAAGAAACTGGGGTAGAGGAACACCACCAACAACAAATCAGTGGATAAAGATCACAGAAGAGATCTTCTCGACAGAAAAATTAACAAATACTGAACAGCAAGCAATTTATGAACCTATCTTTAAAGCTTTTAACATGAAGGTCTTTTCCAATTGGCTTTGGTTCTTTGGTTTTATGTTTGTATATGAAAATGGTTTTCTAATAAAGATTTAAGTGGGGGAAGAAAAAAAGAACATGTACACCAAAACATTTCGTCCTAACACGATGGACCCTGTGAATTCTGTTAGTGTTGTCTTAGTCGTGGTTCTGCTGCCGGTTTAGATATGCCCTTCCAGCTGTCCCCTCTCCACGGTACATACATTAACTAATATGTCTGGAACATTAATAAGCTCTCGGCCGGATCTGTTGTCCAGGTCTGGATCGCTTTCAGAATGTAATTAAATCCTCATCTGCTCATAATTAATCGGCCTTCCACGTTTCATTAACATCCATCCATAACGTCCCTCTTATCGTAAAGATCGTAAAGACCAGATTTTTTTTCTGGATACAAATTATGTCTTGAATTCCACCAAAAATTAATTTCCCCGTATCTGCTCGCCTCCCAGCTTTTGTCCGTTCACAAGTCGTTGACTTAACCTGGTTACCAACTAATCAACCACGTAGCTGGACACGAATCCTACCCCGCTGTGTGACTCAAACTGAGTTTGATCGGGAGGAGAAGTTGTTTCAGCAGGAGAATTCATCCTGACACCAAAGCTGAAACAATTCGGTAACGCTTTGAGGAACAAAACAACCATTTTGAGTTTTAACAAATTCCTGGGCTTTCAGTCCAGACAGATCCGTGGAGACTCCTCCTCGCAGCTTCCTGGTTTTACACTCGTGTACGAACGTCAGAGGTCTGGTGAAGTCCACAAAGTGCCCAGCTGGTCCTAATGTTGTGGCTGATTGGCTGTACTTCCAGTGGTGTTGGAAATTCGATCTCTCGTCTCTGCAGTCTCCAGTCAGTATCGCTTGTCGTGCGCCATCTGCCAAGCGGAGAGCATAAAGTGTAGAAGTGCTCATGGCCGTCCTCTGAGTGCTCTAATTGTCCCGGATTGACAAGGGCAAACCGCTCATTCCTGATCTTCACGGGATTCAGCCCGGAGCGGCTCTCGGGACGGGGACGTCTGTCAGCCCATCCGTCTTTCTACTTAATGGATTAGCGTGACATTTTGTACCGGCAGCCCTGGTCCCCGGGGGACGGGTTCCTCTGACTCCTGTGACCCCTCAGCACCACCGTGAGGACCTGTACCCCCAAAGCCGAGGTGGGGTGTGTGAACTGTGTCTGGCAGCCGGGCTGGAGGATGGATCTGCCCTGGCTTCAGAACTAGAGCGTCCCAGAGGACCTGAGGAGAGGTGAACCAGCGGAGAGGACAGGATCCGAGGGTTTTTAGTGTTTTGTGCAGATAAAATTACACCAGAGTCACAAAACCACCCGAGAGGACGGATGCTTCTCTCAGGCCTCCGTCCGCAAGTGAAACTGAAGACTTCTGTAACATTTTGGTTGTTCTTTTCTATGAAAACTATGTTTGGAGCCACTGAAAACACAACTTTTTGAAAACACTCAAACTCCAGTGGAAAGGGGGAAACACTGCTATTGCTCATGCACACAATGGCTGCAGTGAACAGCAGCTCTGCACGTGCTCAGTAGATGGACCACAGGAGGAGTGTTGTCCTCCAGAGTGTCATGGCTCCCAGTCCAGATTCTCCTGGTCCTGGTCCTGGTTTTGGTCCTGGTCCCGGTCCAGATTATCCTCGGAGGTTAGCGAGTGTTTCCCAGATGCTAGCATGCGGCTCAGTTAGCATGAGGAGGAGAAACTCCAGAGTTTCCCTCGGTGCTGTTTTTATCTCGGCATGGCTTTGTGTGGAGCCTGAATTGGAAATGTTTACTAGCTGTCCCCTGGTGGTGCCACTCTCCTACCTTTTCCATATATGCTAATGTCATTAACAGTATCGGACAACTGTTTTGTTCCAAAATAGCAAGCAGCAGGAGTGAAAACTCTGAATATTCTGTTAGCTGTGTGAGATGTATCACAACGTAACTGTTTGTTTATTACCAGTTTGCAAAAATGAAGAATTGCATGTTAAATGAATTCAGTGTGTTTGAGCCCTGTAGATTGATAAGATTTCTCTCTGTGGTCACAATAATTACTTCGTTAAAAGACTGTTTGTTTCCTTTCTGTCTTTTCCAGCCTCGGTATCAGGTTAATGCTCTCCAAGGCAGCTTTTCATTTGCTTAAAGTCAAACTCCGATGTGAGCAGACTGCTTTGAATGATTCGACCCGCGCCGCCGTGTGACCGTGTGCTCGTGTTTTTCCCGCAGAGGCATGGCTCAGATGAGGAAGCTGGCGTGCGACGGCATCAGGACGAATTCCCGCGGAGAGCCGCTGTTGTCGGCCCGGCAGGAGATCCTCACCAGCCTGGTGTCTGCCCTCGACTCGGTGGTACGTCCAGGATCACACCGGCCACCGCGCCCTCTGAGATGGGTCCAACATACGGCTCGTGGTCCAGAACCGGCCCACCACAGGGTCGAATGGGAACGCTAGCTACTGTTTTGTTTGCTATATTAGCATCAGATCTGTTTTGTGAACAAGAATTGGTTAAAACATTTAAACTGAAGGCTGCAGGTGCGTCCAGTGTACTAATAAGTAAAGATAATTATTTAGCGTTAACAACGTAAACCTAAAAGTTTGTAAGTTTGCTTTGAGGCTAACGCTAGTTAGCTAGCTGTCATGCTAGCATCAGAGATGTCTCATCTCAGGTCTCAGTGTTGAGTTGTGTCCACTACTCTGAAAAGATTTGGTGGTTTGGCTGGATCGGTGCCTCTTGAGGGCCGGTTTTGGTCCACGGGCCTCATGTTTAACCTTTGCTCTAACTGAAAATCTTCTGTTAAAACTTTTGGAGTTTTTTCTCCAGAAATCAAAGAAGATGAAACACCTAAGGTGTTCCTTCATTCCAGTGAGCAGGAAGTGGACGGATGCAGCCGTCCACTTCCTGAAGCGCCGCCTGTGTCCTTGAGTTTGAGTCCCGCCCTCTCCTTCCAGTGCATGGCCATGTCCAAGCTGAACGCCGAGGTGGCGTGCGTCACCGTGCACGAGGACAGCGTGATCGCCGTGGGCACGGAGAAGGGCCGAGTGTTCCTCAACTCCAGGAGGGAAATCCAGACAGACTTCTACAAGTTTTGCCGTGAGCTCCCCTGAAATCCCTTCTTCCTCTCTTCAGTCGTCTGTTTGTGTTGAAGCATTGATCACTTTTTGCCTTTTGTGAGAATCCACCCGCGTCCCCGTCGGGCTCCGCCGTTGCGTGACTGCAGATTCAGCTGAAAGCTTCAGCAGCTGCTGCGACTTTCGCTTTCACTCATTAAGAGAGCAGCCACACTCTGACATTCTGCCTTTCAGCTGATGAAGCGATACGCGTCACGTCTCCTTCATCAAACACTCGCTGCATTATGCATGTCGCCGGCGCGTCGGGGTGCGCTCCCGAAGCGTCGGTCGGTCAGTGTCGTGCAGCCGCCGCGAGTCGGAGCTGCCGAGCCGGCGGACGGCGGCCGCCCCGTCGAGAGCTTAAAGAAAGTTTTCTGTTCCCAGGTTGTGATTCAGCTACAACAAACGAGCAGGAGACCTCGGCGTTGTCGGTTTAATTGCCCTCGTGAGAGATTATTTACATTTATCTGGACACAGCATCGAGAAAACAAGTTGTTCATTTTACAGGGCGCCATTTCTCAAAGGCGGCGCATTCGTTACTTTCCGCGGCAAGCCTCTCCGTCACTGGTTTGTTTGTTTTAAAGAGGATTTCTTTACAATCGTCACTATCTCAGCCTGCTATCGTTTCAGACGAGAATGCTCATTTAAAGTCGGACTCTGTTCCTCTCCCGGGTCAGGGGCGCCGTGCCTGCAGAGCCTGAGCGCCGCCAACGCCCATACCAAAGACCAGGAGGGAGACCTCAGCAAGCTGGGCAAAGACGGCGAGCACGGCAAACCCAGAGCCCCGACCGACGCCCAGTCCAACGTCTTCGTCCTGAGGAAGATGGTGGAGGAAGTCTTCACTGTGCTTTACAGTAAGAGCCGAGCAGATCGTCCAGTCGATGAGTCATGATCCGGGTCCTTCATTAACAGCTCTTACTGTTCCTCAGTAGAAAAGGTCTGATGTTTCAGCTGTTTCTGACCTTTAATCTGACCCTCACTCTGAATTTATCTCTGGCCTCGTTTATGCGACGTTTCCAGTGGGAACACTTGGTTTTTGTGTCAGAAAAGTTTTGCGTTTACACAGCAGTGATTTGAAAACGGCTTCCATTTACACAGAAACAAGAAAACTGTTCAAGTTTCAACTTAATAAAAACAATGGAGGCCGAACTTTTTCAGAAAGCTCCACCTGTTTTCAGAGTGAGCTGTCGTGTAGAGCCACACCCAAAACTCGCTGAAAGGCTGTTCCCGGCAGCGCCCCGGGTGCCTCCGTGACCCCGGGCTCTCCGTGACCCCGGGCTCTCCGTGACCCCGGGCTCTCCGTGACCCCGGGCTCTCCGTGACCCCGGGCTCTCGTGACCCTCAGGTGAGGCGGTGGGGAAGAGCAGCCTGGTCCCCGTGCCTTACGAGTGGCTCCAGAAGGACCCCGGCTGCGTGGTGGCCCACGGCCTGCCGGACGGAGTCGCCCTGAAGAAGCCGTCGGAGTACGACACCAAGACGCTGATGAAGATCCTGGAGCTGAGCCACCGCATCCAGTTCACGGTGAAGAGGTCTGCATCACACGGCTTTCAGTCAGCTCTACCTGGGACTGGTGCGGCTGAACGAGCAGCGCTGTGACCTCTGACCCCGCCTCCCTCTGTCCGCAGGCCCGCAGAAGACCTGTCTCGAGAAGCCAAGTCCAGCACGGACGCCAATCACAGCGCTTCCACGGCCGCCGTGACGCAGACCGTCCACGGCCCGGTCAAGACCCCGGGGCCGGCCCCGGCGCCGCCGGCCCCGCCCGTCACGGCGTCCAGCCCCGCCTCGTCCAGCAACTCGGTCCTGTCCAACTTCTTGTACGGCATGCCCATGTCCTCCAAACCTCACCCGGACAGCAAGCTGGACTTCAAACCCATGTCCCTCCTCAACCTGGGCAAGGACCGACTCGCCAGCTGGATGGACAAGAGCGCCATGCTCAAAGACGCCGCCGGCAGCGGTAAGGGACGCCTCACCCGGCCTTCTCAAATCTCTGATCATCATGTGGAGGAGCTTTAAACTGACAGGATGTGATCATTTCTACCTGTAAGAGACTAATCACACTCTGTCGCCAGTTTTACTGTTTATTGTGGTAAAACCTGCTTTTGAGCACACAGTTTAGTTTCTGAGCTGCTTGCTATTTCAAAACAGCTCCAGGTTGTTTTTTTCCTTGCAGTATTGAGTCAGTCTGAAAGGATTTCGGTGGATGTGAGGCCTGAAGGCCTTGATGAGGCTCCTGATAAAGATAAACATGATGAAAAGGAAAATCTTCCTCTTAAAAAGGTGCATTAGTGCTCCGTCGCAGTGTGCCGGCAGGTGATGAACTCTGAGGCTGCTTTAATGTCTTCCAAAGAGCCTGAGTGCGGTGCTGTGGCGGTATGGCCGCCCGGCGGTCGGGTGGAGTCGGGTGGAGTCAGATAACGGTGATGGAGTCCAGTTCACAACACGTTCTGAAAGAAAACTCACATCTCTGTGTTTTTGGGCTCCGTTTACACGACGGTGTTCAGAGTCACTGAAAATGCAGCTTTTTGAAAAGGAAACCTTTTGAAAACTGACTTCCACTCTGTGACCCCTAGGTTTCACCTAATCCGTCAAAAGAATGTCTTTTCGCGACTGTTGTCCTGTTCTTGTATTGATAATTTGCAGAGCCTGATTGAACAGAGCAGGGAAGCTTTTGTTTTTTTATATAAAGAAAGATAAGTTTGTCTTTCAAACTGAAAACACTGATTAAGGATCAACCGACATCAGTGCTGCTGTCTCCTCTCGCTGTTATTTTCCTTAACTTTCTTCTTCTGCTCTCCAAAAGCAGCTGTTGTCCTCTTCCTGATGTTTGTCCACTGTGTCGGTGCAGAGTGGCGCCCTCTGGTGGGGCATTAATGCCCTTTAGAAGTGTAGCAGACGGCAGTAACGGAGGGGATGTCGGGTGAGCGGTGAGGCTCGGTGACGTTAACGCGGCGTTGCGTTTTCAGATGAGACCCCGCGGCTGGCCGGAGAGCAGGGTCAGAGTCCTCCAGGCGTCCACATCTCCAAGAGGCTGCTCTTCTCCATCGTGCACGAAAAATCAGGTCAGTCCGAGGCTTCAACCGACAACACGCGTCCACTGGCCGTCACTCAAAGCAGGAGTGTCGAACATGAGGCCCGCAGGCCAGAACCGGCCCGCAGGAGGCTCCGAGGTGGCCGAGGCAACAAGCAGAGCCTCAAAGTTTCAAACTAAACAAAGACAGTTCATCACACTCTCTCTCCCCCCGGCTAAAAAACCTTTAAAGTTTTGATTTGACGCATCTTTGAATGAGTAATAAAGTAACGGTTCCAGTGTGTGTGAGAGAGATATTGATTGACACAGTATTTTGTTGTGGATTTAAAAAACACCGTCACAGCATTTGAAGCCAACATCAAAAGATAGAAAGCGTTGACGTGTTCCCGGTTTCCGCCTCAGATTTCCCGGTAAGTGGCTCCGATGGCAGATAAAAAGCTGTCACCGTCGTGCGACACCGACACCCAGTTATCTCCGTCTCAGCGCCTCGCCTCGTCTTCAGGTTCACAATAGCAGCAGAAGATTGATCCTGTGGTGGAGTCTGCGGCGTTACCTCGGCTCAACTTTGAAAAGAGCCGGCGGGGAAACAGCTGGTCCATCTGGGCCCACAACCCGAAACCCAGCAGCTTCCTCAAGCCTTCTGATTAGAAGTGAACCTTTTCCAGCCAGATACGGAGCGTAAACGCTGCAAGATGGTCAGAGGAGGGCCGAGAGCCACAGTGTGGGAAGGAGAAGCCTCGGCTTCTGTACTCATTCAGCACGAGTCAGTGACGGACCTCAGAGTTCCTCAAGGACTGAAACAGGGGGAGGGGAGGTCCTGGACCAGACCTCTGCCCCATCCACACATACATCCAACCGTACATCCAACCATCCAACCATACATACAGTGGATATAAAGTCTCCACACCACAGTTGAAATGCCAGGTTTTCATGATGTAAAAAAATGACAGCGAGACAAATAATTTCACAACTTTTTCCACCTTTAATGTGACCTATGACCTGTACAGTGCAAGTTAAACAAAACCGAAACCTTTTAAAAGGGAACAATATAAAATAAAAAACTGAAAAAGCCTGGTTGCATAAATATGCACATCCTAAACTTTGCTGCAGCACCTTTGGCTTTTATTGCAGCACTCCGTCTGTTCAGGCAGCAGCCTCTCAGTGTGGAGCATCTCGATGTGGATATATTTGCCCACTCTTCTTTGCAAAACTGCTCCAGATCTGACAGATTGCGAGTTTTTTTATTTTTACTTCACCTCCCTGAAAGATGTCTGCTTGTTTTATAAAGGTCATAGGTCACATTAAAGGTGGAACAAGTTGTGAAAGTATTTGTCTTGCTTTTATTTTTTAACATCACGAAAACCTGTCATTTCAGCTGTGGTGTGTAGACTTTATATATCCGCTGTGCATCCAACCACCCACCCATCCTTCCTTCCTTCCTTCCTTCCTTCCATCCATCCATCCAACCATTCACCCCTCCAACAACCAACCATCCATCTAACATCCATCCATCCATTGTTTCTTTCAACGTCCATTCAGTCATTCATCCATCCAGCCTTCAGTCATCATCCCCCAATCTGTCCATCCGTCCGTCCGTCCAACCATAATCTATCAGTCCATCTATTCATTGATCTAACATCCAACTATCCTTCCATCCATCCATCCTTCCTTCCATCCGTCCGTCTCCACATTAGGTCTCCATTAGTCCCTCTGTTGTAAACCATCTGTTTAGTTGATTCATAACTCTCCACCTCGACCTCCACATCTGTTTATGTTTTAGTCTCGAAGCAATTAGGATTACGCAATCCTCTGAAAACATTAATAGCCTGAAAACTCTCGTCTCACAACATATTTGAGTCATTAGAAGGCGAATAAAAAGTCAGTGCAGCCCCTTCGGTTTTCTCTGCAGAAGCCAGACACTGTTTACTGAACCCGGTCTGAACCGAGCTAACTCCGAGCCGTTAGAGGGCTAAGCTACTAAGATGTCAAGAGTAATCCTTTAAGAAGATTGTCCCGGTTTACCAAATTGACTTTGTGTAGATGGAGAAGATTAATTTCAGATTTGAAGAACTACAATAAAGTAGAGTGCATTTGAATTAAAGGGCGACGCTCCAATAAAGTGAGACGATTGAATTGAGGAGCTCTGACGGAGGCTCTCTTCGTTTTGCAGAAAAGTGGGACTCTTTCATTCGGGAAACTGAAGACATCAACACGCTGAGAGAGTGCGTTCAGATCCTGTTCAACAGCAGATACGGTGAGGAATGCCCCTCTTTTTTTTCCTCTCTTCTTTTTGTGAAGCGTGACGCCCACGGTGCAGATGTGAGCGATATCGGTGCCTCGGCGGTGCGGTGACTCTGACTGCTGATAGATTGGGGTCATTGCTTCAGTTTGATCATCGCTTCCTCTGTGAGACCCGGCGCATGCATTTTCCATCAAGTTCAACCTTTAAATACTACAAAAATCTCTACAGTGGAACCACTTCTTCACAAGAATAAAGAGTTTCTGTCTTCAGACATGACTTATTCTTCATTAAAAACCCCAACTATAAAAAAAAAAAGATTTATCTGATGTTCATCTCAATCCAGATTCCTCTTTTCTCTTCCTTCAAATGGGGCCAGATATTTGACGGCTCATGCTGTATTTGATGTTTCTTAATTCTGCTTCCAGTGAAGAGGTTTGGCTGCGGTTCTAAACCCCAGCAGCAGCAGCAGCTTCGGCTTCCATTGTGTTTTCAGCGGCTCTGAGCGCCGTGGTCGCGTGAAAAGACGCCTTTAAAACAACCAGTTTTCTCTTTTCACTTGAGAATACCATGTAAGCAGTGGATCTCCCTGACTCCTCGCTGCTCTCCCCCCAGCTGAGGCTCTCGGTTTGGATCACATGGTGCCTGTCCCCTACCGCAAAATCGCCTGCGATCCGGGAGCCGTGGAGATCATCGGCATCCCCGACCAGATCCCCTTCAAGAGGCCCTGCACCTACGGAGTCCCCAAGCTCAAACGCATCCTGGACGAACGCCACGGCATCCGCTTCATCGTCAAACGGTGAGCAGAAGCTTCCAGGAGCCTGTGAAGGAGAGAAATCCAGCTGTCCACTCCTGTACGCCTCCTGGACAGCATGTCCACTGTCGGAGGACAGTGGACATGCTGTGATAGACTGTGATGAACCATGTTAACCTGTGGTAAATCACATAAATCCTGGTGACCTGTTGTTACCCATAGTAAGCTGTAGTAAAATGTGAACCTTGTTAAACTGTGGTAAACAACATACAGGGAACCATGTAAATCCCACTAACCAGTTGTTGGCCATGGCAAACTGCAGCAAACACCAGTAGAATATGGTAAACCGCGGTGAACCGTGGTCAGTAACCCACGGTAATGAACCCCGGTGAACGCTGGTGAGACGCCTCCTCCAGCGCTCGGTGCCGCTCCTCCCTCTCGCCTCTCGCCTCTCGCCACTCGGCCTTCTCGGCTGCTCGCCCCTCTGTTCGTTGGCGCTCATTTGAATGAGCAGCACGCCTGCTTGGAGATAACGCGTCTCTTTAACCAGTCCTGCCGGCGGCTCATCAGCTTGGATGCAATTAGGAAAGATTGAAAATGTGATTAATTCCCAGTTGCAGAGCTTTCCTGTTGTGTTTAGGAGAGGCTGCAGATGCAGGGCCTGATGGGACTTCCGCTATATTTCTCCTTCTGCACACAGAAACACAGCCGTCTGTAATATTAATGGCTTTAAATGCAGGTTTTATTTAAGTGTGTTTAATTATTGCCAGATGACTTCTCAGGGAAAACACTCCCAAGGAGGAGGAATTTGAAGTTGAACGGCTTCTGTTGATTTTAAAACTTGAGCAGCTTTATTTATCCCCTCCTCGTCTCCCGGGATCACTGAGGCATTTTTTTCAAAGTTTTCTTAATAAAACATGGAAAAGAAAAATACCAGAAATAATAGAATGTTCCACGGTCAGGATTAAATATGGATTTACTGACACGTCCAGCACTCGTACTTCTGCTTGTCCTGTAAAAAGCTGGTCTCATCATTAAGTCACTTTATTTGATTTAATTTAATTAATAAAAAAAACTATGAAGTTATCAATATCTAAATGTATTTCAACCTGCATTTGCACACTTGCAGTCATTAATTTGTGTTGAAGAAAGAGAAAAGAGACACTTTATTCCCAGAGGAAGGTTCTTTAATGTGCAGCAGGTGAAAAATGAAACAAGCGAGTGTCCTGATGGACGGTGGAGGGTTTCCTGTTGGAGCGTTTCCCCGCAGTGTGGGGTTTTACCACATGGCGTCCCTGCCGCTCACTGGCGCCCCCCACAGACCAGAGCGGACGCAGCAGGAGGAGTAGCTGGAGCCGGGTCTGTGTCAGGAGCAAAACTCGAAATCAGGTCAGCATGTGATCAATGAATGAAACATGAAGGCCGAGCTCCAGGACAGATTTTACAGTCAACCTGAGGATCCTCTGATCCCAGAAAGACGAGGAGGAGGAGGAGGAAGAAAGGAGGAGGGGAGGAGGAGGAGGAGGAAGAAAGGAGGAGGAGAGGAGGAGGAGGAGGAAGAAAGGAGGATGAGAGGAGGAGGAGGAGGAAGAAAGGAGGATGAGAGGAGGAGGAGGAAGAAAGGAGGATGAGAGGAGGAGGAGGAGGAGGAGGAGGAGAGGAGGAGGAGGAGGGGGAGGGGAAGAAAGGAGGATGAGAGGAGAAGAGGCAGAACCAAACCCAGAAAAAACTCAGTTATTTGAGTTTCTTTCCTGAGACTGATGGTTTGTCTTTTTGAGTCATTATTGAATCACATGACCGCAGTATCGAACGATCAGAGGTATGAACATCTGGATGAGCCGCTGCAGAACATGACGTCTGAAAAAGAAGCTGAAAGCTTTAATGAGAGCTGAGAGCTGCCTCCAGCCTCTGATCTGCCTCCCTCCCTGTGCGCCGTGGAAACACTGACAGCCCGTTTCTCTCTGTTTCAGAATGTTTGACGAGAGGATTTTCACCGGTAAGTCTGACTGATCGTGTTTCAGAAAGTCTGGTTGACGGCGCTGATCTGCAGACTGAAAGTGAGCGGAGAGGAGTGGAGACACCAAACTCAGCCTCTTTCTTTTTTCAACACAGACTAAAGGAAGTCAGTGATTTAAACAGATGAGGCCTGTAGACGTGATGAGAGCCGGCTGTTTCAGAACGGCTCCATGCTGGTTTCTGTCCCGGCTGCGGCTCCGTCACTCCTCAGTGTCTGATCAGACTCTCTCGGCTCGTTCTGTCTCTCCTCACGGCGGATGTTTCTCCATCTCCTGCCTCTCGACTCCTGAAGCCGCCGGTAAGATCGCACGAGAGGAGGGGAAGCTGGACCTGACCTGCACGCCTGACGACGGCTTCCCCGACTGCCTGAGCATCCCCGGCGGCGGCGGCGGCGGCGAGCTGCTGAGCAACGCTCACAGCAGCAGGTGGGACAGCACACACACACACACACACACACACACAGACATTGATAAAATCAGTCACAGTTTGTAGCATGAAACATGAGCTGATGAGCTCCAGTCAGACTGATGGACCGGCTGCGGATGTGTGTTTCCTGACTCTGCAGGTCGACCAGTGCGTGTGTGAGCCCGCTGGCCGACTGTGAAGCCGGTATGTGCTCCTCTCTGAGCGTCGAGCTGTGAATGAAGTGAAGGTTTTCGGTCCGGGAGTCGCTCTGCTCTCCCGTCTCCGTTGAATCTGTTGATCGCGGCTCTGGAAGCTGACGCCGCTGAACGCCTCGCCCCCTGCAGGTCCCTCTGCAGACTGCGTCCCTCTGAGGAGGATCAAAACGGAGCCTCCGGACGGGGAGATCATCCAGATTACGGTTCCAGGTGAGTCTTCAGGCTGCCTTTCTGCTTTCATGTCATTTGGATGCAGTCGGTCGCAGTGAGGCGCTGCGCCGCCGCCTCCTGCTGTAAAGGGTGTGTTTGTTTCCGTAGAGGCCGGCGCCAGCGGGGAGGAGCCCGGCGAGCCGGGGGCCGAGCCCGCCGCCTCCGCACCGCGTCCATCCACCGCCTCGCCCTCCGCCCCCTCCGCCCCGCCTCCAGCCCCGCCCCCCTCCTCCGCCCCCCACCTCCCGCTGGAGAACCACTCAGGTAACCCGACCCCCCCCCTCCTCCCAGGCCCCGCCCCTCCCGGACCCGCCCGACGCCCCGCACTCTCGTGTTTAGGGAGCTCAGTAAGCCGCAGCACGTATGAAACCTCCTTCTTCAGACCCTCCTCTCTTCCTGTAAGTCGTAGCCACACCCCCTACCTCAGTCCCCCGTTCCCCCCCCCCCCCCCCCCCCCCCCCCCACCTCGCCTTGTGAGCGGCGCATCGCGCTCATGTCCAGAGTGAGTTTAGAGCCCACCCTGAACCCCCGTAGCCCCGCCCCCTCCCGAGACCCTCAGTGAGTAGAGAAAGGAGACCAAGGTGCTTCCAGCAGACGCCTGGCTCTGACCGGCCCACTTAACACGCTGAACTTTGACCTCTGCCGGAGGGGCTCTGCTGGAGGGCGTCTTGGTTCGAGCTCTCAGTGCTTCTAGTGACGTGTTTTGCTTTATTTGTTTTGTTGATTTCTTTGTGCTTTGTTTAAGTTTTCTTTTCTTTCACAATTGACCACTAAAAGGAAAGAAAGTGAAGGTAAGTGCAGCGACGCGCCTGTTCAGTGTTACACTGAAGCAGAGTAGACTAGTCCCTGAAAACACACTCTGAGGTGATGTGCGTGTGTGTGTGCGCGTGTGTGTGTGTGAGTGTGTGTGGGCTGCAGGAGTCCCACCCCTGCGTCAGACGGGCCCATTACTCTGTGATCGCCGTGGATTCTTACGTTTTGTCGGCATTTCAAATGGCCGGCGCTGCGCCGGGAAACGCTGGTTAACATATTCCGTGCCGGTTGCATCACGTCCCGAGACGCTCCGCACAAAACAAACGCACCCTTCAAACGGCGCCTCGCGCTTTCAACTGGCTCGGCGCCGGCGTGACGAGGACGTCTCACAGCTGATTGAAGTCTTGCATTGTGTTGCAGCGTGTCCTGAAATCACCGCCCCGTGTCAGCAGGCGGGCCGCCGAGCACGGCTTGACCCGCTCCGCTAACCTAACCCTTCATGTGGGACATTCTTATGGACAGGACACCAAGTTAGCCTCCGAGTTGCCTTTTCGACTGTTTCCATGGAGACGGAGTCAGTGTGTTTTTCCAAAGTCGCGTTTTCCTCCCGTTTCCATAGGAACCGTGTCGGAACATTCTCCTGAAGTTATGTTTTCCTCTTGTTTCCATGGAGACGGGTTGGGAGTGATTCCAAACGGTCCCTCTTGGCAGCCGTTTTCAAAAAGTTACATTTTCATCGTCACCGAGCGCCGTCGTCGTATAAACAGCGAAACGAAACCAAAGTTTTCCGTTTTCACTGGCCGAGTGAACGGGGCCTTTAGAGCTCCGTCAGAACGGCGTTGGCGGTTGGCGGTTTGTGAAGCTCAGTGAGCGGCGGCTCGTCCTTCGTCCTGATCGGGTCCAGACGTCCTCAGACTTCCGTCTCATCTGCTGTCCCGCCGTTCTGAAGCCTCTCCTGTCTGTTCTGGCCTCCTGCAGCTGAAGCGCTGTCACCCAGTGCCTCCTCCCAGAGCATCAGGAGACCTTCTGAAGGTACCCCACACACACACACACACACACACACACACACACACACACACACGCCCCTTTAACCACGCCCTCCTGCGTCCTCAGCAGGCAGCCTGGTGGAGGACATCGGGGAAATGATCCTGCAGCTCCGCAGACAAGTGGAGAGTCTGTTCAGCATCAAGTATGGTGAGGAACCCGCAGCGCCGCAGCTTACTGCCCTAATGCCCTAATGCCCCGGCCACAGGGGGCTGTTAATGTAGACCTCACACACCTTCACACACCTTAGTCAAATTAAATTCCACTGCTTCCTTCAAACATTTGTTGAGCTGAGCTGCAGTTGTGCTGGTCCTCAGCTGAAGCCCTGGGCCTCCCCGAACCGGCCAAGGTGCCGTACTCGCGGTTCCAGATGTACCCGGAGCACCTGTACGTCACCGGGCTGCCCGAGGGGATCGCCCTGCGCCGGCCCAACTGCTTCGGAGCGGCCAAGCTGAGGAAGATCCTGTCTGCCAGCAGCCACATCCAGTTCGTCATCAAAAGGTACTTTCATCCCGGCCGCGAGAAACCCGAGGAAACCGTCGGCTCCACACACACTTCCTGACTTTTCTCTGCTGGATTTTAATGAGAATGTTGCTGAAAACTAAAGAATCACCTGTTTCTTCAGGCCTGAGCTCCTCACCGAGCAAGTAAAACAAGAGATGCCTTCCATGCCGCTCTGTGATCCAGGTACGCCTCTGTTCTGCAGCTCGCTTTGACCAGACTGTGGTCACGTTTAGCATGTAGCATGTAGCATGTAGCATGTAGCACGGCTCCATCCTGCAGAGAGTTTGATGCGGTGCTGGAACAGTGGAGGCTGGCTCGGGCTCAGACCGGAGAGGAATCGGCAGATGTTGTTCCAGCAGGGCTTTGTGTTGCGTCTCTTCAGAGAGGCTGTGTGTCTGTGTATATGTGAAGCGCTGGAATATAAGCTTCTGTTTTTGCCGATAGTGTCACCAGCGCGAGGTCAGATCCCGTCCAGGAGCTGTTTTTAAAGTCCTTGCAGGGATTTCCTGCAGCTATCGCTGCTGTCTCAGTCTCACAAAGCTCCGCCGCTGGAACCGGTTTAACGTCTGGGTGCTGCTGTGTTTTAAAGAGCTGGACGCCAAGGACGTGACGCCGATCACAGACGACCCTGCAGCCGGATCCAAGAGACCCGGATTCTCAGGTGCGTCCCCATCTGGCCTGAGACGGCGGCGTGGCGTGGCGTGGCGTGGCGTGGCGTGGCGTGGCGTGGCGTGGCGCGGCGTGGCGCCGCTGACGGCTGAGCCTTGTGTGTGCTGTGTGCAGAGTGCCTGGAGTCCAAGCTGTCCCGGATCGACCTGGCCAACACGCTGCGGGAGCAGGTCCAGGACCTGTTCAACAGGAAGTACGGCGAGGCACTGGGCATCAAGTACCCGGTCCAAGTGCCTTACAAGAGGATCAAGAACAACCCGGACTCGGTCATCATCGAGGGCCTTCCGCCCGGCATCCCCTTCAGGAAGCCCTGCACCTTCGGCTCGCAGAACCTGGAGAGGATCCTGGCCGTGGCCGACAAGATCAACTTCACCATCACCAGGTGGGAGCGCGGTGGGCCGGCCGGGGCCGACCCGGGTCCAGAACGGTCTGCCAGCCCCTCACACCGTGTGACCGAAGACTCCAGACTCTCACATTCTAACTTTCTTCTTTCTGGGTTGCTTTCAGACCATTTCAAGGACTTATTCCAAAACCAGGTGGGATCAGAATCTTGTTTTCTCTCCTCTTAACGGATAAAAGACTTTCTGACTGGCGGCTTTAATAATCCACGCCGTCTTTGATCTTTCAGCACCTCGGAGAGTGACGTTACTAAAGAAGGCGTACGCTTCCATCAGCGGTGAGGAAACCTGCTGCGGTTCCCGTTAATTCGCCGCGGCCGTCTTCACAGTCCTGATTTAACGGCTGCTTTGTGGTCGACAGATGACGACGACATCAACCGGATGGGGGAGAAGGTGGTGCTGCGAGAGCAAGTCAAGGAGCTGTTCAACAAGAAATACGGTAAACCACAGCCGCCTGCAGGGGGCGGTACCGGTCGGCCCGGCACAGCCTCAGTTAATGAGAGCAGTGAGGTGAAATCACCGTCCTGAGACACCAGGCGGCGAATCGAGTCTGCAGGGAGCAGACGTCTTGAGTCGCAGCGCTGACAGTAACCTCCACATCGCTTCTCGTCAGAAATGCACATGAAAGTTTTCAGTCTGCGTGATTTATTCCTGCCTCGTTCCAGAGTTTGTGAATGGTTTGACAAGGCAGCACGACTCGCTGTCCCACCTAGTGGTGAACGGCGAAATTACAAGATATTCTGGGACAGTATGACTGAGTAGCTTATAGATCAGCCTGTAATGGAGTAATGAAAAGGTGCCAACAATCTCGAGATAGATATGAATATAGCTATAAGATTTTACTAATCCTTTAATAAAATGTGACATTCTCACAGTAGCACTTTAAAAATGTTTGCAATTATATTTAAATATTTTATATTACTTTAGAATTCACCTTTTGTGGTTTTTGCGCAAATAACTTGTTAAAAATAGTTATTATGCATGACATACTCATACCATGACTGTTTTATTACATTCTAGGAAAGTTTAGAACATCTAAAATGGGCAAAATGATGAAATTGTTGTGTTTTTCCAGCCTGTGAAAAATCTGTTTCAGCTATAAATGTGAGGAATATGTGATGAGTGTGTTCATGCGTAAAGGGAAGAGATCTGTCTCTCCCGGTGGTTCAGAGCCGTCCCGGTTCTCCTGGACTGACCCGGTTCTGTGCCGTGCTCAGGTGAAGCTCTGGGTCTGGACCGCTCCGTGGTGGTGCCGTACAAGCTGATCCGGGGCAGTCCGGAGTCGGTGGAGGTCAGCGGCCTCCCGGACGACGTCTCCTTCCGGAACCCCAACACCTACGACATCCTGTGCCTGGAGAAGATCCTGCAAGCCGCCGAGAAGGTCTCCTTCACCATCAAGAGCCAGCTGCAGTGAGTCCGCTCAGCTCGCCAGGGCCGCCGAGGCGCCGCTGCAAAGCCGCTCGGTTCGCTCTGACCCCGCCGATAACCTTCCTCTGCTGTCCTGCAGGCCGTTCGCAGAGATCTGCAGTCAGGCCTGCAACGCCGGCAACACAGGTAGGCCAGTGTGTGTGTGTGTGTGCGTGTGTGTGTGTTTGGTGCCTCACACGGCGTCCCCTCCTCGTCTCCAGCAGGAACCGACGCCTCCACCAACCGGCGGAAACGGAAGCGGGTCCACGAGAGCAGCCGGATACCGCCGCCGTCCGACCTGCTCTCCACCAATCAGATTCCAGTGATGGTGCGTGACACTTCATTCTCACCATGACCCGGAGGTTGCCGTGGAAACGGGATCTGGACCTCAGTGAGGTCGTATGATTGGATGTTTCATCACTGGCTGATCATGTGGCTCGTTGCTCTCTGCCGCCACTAGAGGCCTCTGTTTGACGACGACCCTGTCAGTCCGTTTTTTTTACTGACATTCTGTAAACTGCGGTAAACCTGCGGTGAAGCTGAAGTGTTTCTGAGCAGCTGCTGTCTCCTCTGTCCGTCCTGCAGCAGTGGCCCATGTACATGGTGGACTACAGCGGGGTCAACGTGCAGGTTCCCGGGAAGGTCAACTACTGAGGTCAGAGGTCACGGGGCGGAGGGCGGACTGCAGCAGACGGACGTCAGGAGACGGAGGGAGAGCGGACGAGTCTCCAACACTAAGCAGGAGAGCTGTGTGTGTGTGTGTGTGTGTGTGTGTGTGTGTGTGTGTGTGCGCGTGTGTGTGTTTTGCCTCGTTTCCACTGCACAGTGCATTTTAAAACTCCGGCCCTCCATGTCCGACCCGTCGCTCATGTATCAATTAGAAAAGCTGTAATACCAGGGGTTTCCTGCAGGGGGCGATGGTGTTGGTTTCAAAAAGAGCCCGGTTCTCATTAGAACCCGTTCAAAAAAGCTGATTTCCAGCGTGGAAATAAACATAAAGCTCCTGGTTCCAGAACAGGTTCTGGTCTCCGTCTCTGGTTTCCACAAGTTTTGCATAACTCGCCCAATCACAGCGTGACGCAGTCATGTGACAGGCTGGACCAATCACATTCACATCCGGTGTCAGATGTTCAGTTTGGAGACGTCCTGCTCAGATCCTCAAACAGTCGGTGGTTTTCACCCTCCTGCTGCTAGCATACGCCACGTCGCTCTGTTTGGCTAACTCCAGGAGGTGCAGACGCTCAGCGAGGGAAGGACCGCCACCGCCAGAGACGTCACGCTCAGGACACGCCCACATTCTGCTGACGCTACATCCTACAGTGCCGTGCAGTGGGAACAAGGCTGGAGAGTGTGTGTGTGTGTGTGTGTGTGTGCGTGTGCGTGTGTGGTGCCGAGAGCTCGGCCTACGTCCTGGTTCTGGACTCCCCTCCAGAGTGTTTGTTCTCTTGTTCTGTCTCTAAACGTTCTCACACACACACACACACACATACACACACACACACACACACACACACACACACACTGCGTCTGGACGTCTTCAGGACCGGGTTCCACACGATTCAGATCTTTGTACTTTTTATTTATTATATTTATTGAGATATAACATGCAGGGATGTAAAATATATTATTCCGTTCTCCGGGGGACGAGCAGAGCGCCGAGCTCTGGCCGACACCGCCGGGTTCACACAGAGCAAAACGGAGCGTTCTGATTGGACGGGGAGTAAGACGCCTTCTTATGTTAGCGACATGTAAAATAGGTCATTTCAGCCTGAATGTATCCTGTAAAGAAGAATGGTATGTTACTCTGCGACGACTCTCTGGACTAACCATATTTAATATGCTGTACCTTAACGCCAATTAGGCCTTTCAAATAAAATGTGTTGCCTTGCACTTTGGATTGTGTCACGATTCCTTTTTCCCACCGTCCCTGAACGTCTCATCAAAAAAATATTGTTGAGCCTGTTTTTTTTTTATTGTAGTTTCTTATCGTTAGTAGTTTTAGTGGTAATTTCATTTGTTTTTATTTTACAATTAATGTTAATGGTAAATGGATTGATCTTGCTGTTTGCGGACTGAGGTCCACTTCCTGGAGTTTGATCCAGAATAAAGAAATCAAACCAAAGCTTCTGGACGTTAAACCCTTTTCCCAGGATGCTTTGAGATGCTGGACTGTCCACATATCGTTTTGTCGCCTCGGGATGTGGAGAGAAGTGTTTGTCCCCCAGAGTTTCTCCACCTTCCGACAGCAGCAGAGCCCGGCTTGGTTCGTCTCCAGATGTTTCGTTCTTGACTTTAGATTCAGCTCATGGAGGAACCGTTTAAACACCGAATAATCCTGTCAAACCGGAGCCGTTTCATGAAACTGGAGTAATAAACACTTCCTGCAGAACAGCCCGAGGAGCTGCTGCGTGTCAATGGGTCCAGTTTGAGGCCACGGCTGTCTCGACCTCGATGTTGTCGTGGAAACGGGACCAGCGGAACAGATCAGACCACCCGGGACTCGTTTTGCTTCTTTTCTTTATTGCAGTTTTTTTTTCTCGTTTCACTGTATGAGTTTACATGTCAGGACCGGAGCTGTTGGCGGCTGGATGCTAGCAGCGGGCGGTGCCGCTCGCTGGGCGAGCGAGCTTGATTGTCACTGAAAGTGTTGAAGTGTTTCCGCGCCGAGCGGCCTCGTCCCTCCTCACACACACCCAAACACAAATGACAAAGTGACAGAACTCCAGAAGAAAGGCGCCTGCCGAGCGCCCCTCGGGCGTCCGACCGGCAACCCCACGGCCGCAGCGAGGGTTAAATAGAAAGAGTTCGGGGTCTGCGGCGCCGGCTGTATTTACACTTCCTCTGGGACCGGGACCGGCTTTGCTACATGGCGTTTCCGAGCGCCAAACCGAAAACGGGGAGAAGCAGAAACCGCCCAGGTCTCCGGCGACGCGGCGGCCGGATAAAGTGCTTGAACAGATTCTGGTCTGGACCGAGGCGACGGCCTGGCGTCCAGCCGGATGGAGAAGGAAGGCGGTCCAGGTCTCTGCTGGGTCCGGCGAGGAGCTAAACGTTCTTTACAAGATTCAGGAGTGTGTGTGAGTGTGAGTGTGTGTTTATATGTGTGTATATGAGTGTGTGTGCGTGCGTGTGTGCGTGCGGCCTAGCTGCCGCCCGCCGCTCTGAGGCAGTCCTCGCTCACGCCCTGGGAAGCCAGCTCCGACAGGACGTTGTCCAGGTAGTTGGGGTCGGGGTAGCCGTGGCCCGACAGGTTGGACATCATCTCCGTCTTGTGGTGGATCCCGTTCCACACCACCGTGTCCGGCTCGCCCGTGGTGCTGGACGTCCCCACCGTGAAGATCAGGCGCCGCATCCACGCCACCTTCAGCAGCTCCAGGACCTGCGGGGACGGAGACCGGGGTCAGCCATCACTGGAGGAGGAGGAAGAGGAGGAGGAGCAGGAGGAGACGCTGCAGCTTCCTCACCTTTCTGCCTTTGTCGTTATCCGGGAGGAAACAGAAGCGAGGGAAACCTCTGCAGGTGAACGGCTGGCCGGGGTTCGGATGCTCCGGACCCTGAGGAGGAGGAGGAGGAGGAGGAGGAGGACAGAGTCAGCTGGTGAACGGACGGCTCCAGAGGACGAGCATCTCAGCAGTAAAACCACCGTCGCCATGGAGACGGGTACCTGGACGCCGGGCGGGATGCTGTAGATGATCTGGATGGTTCCGCAGTCGGGGTGGCCCGGCAGGCACTGGGCGATGCTGTAGATCTCCATCTTGCCTTTGGGCTGCGTCCCCGTCTTCTCGCCGTAGATTGTCTTGCAGGACGGACACTGCAGGCTGCCGTCCTGGGGACAGCGGGGACACAGCGGGGACACCGGTTCAGGCTAATGCGAGCTCGCTAGCTCTCATCAGCATCAGCGGCATCTCAACTCGGGTTTTATTTTAATGTCCTCATCGGTTTGGAGGTCCGACCCGATCGGAGCGTCCTGCGGGCCGGTGTTGGGCCCCCGGGCCTTATGTTTGAGTGTTTTGCACGGCGCAGCGCCGTACCTTGGTCCCGTTGTTGTACATGGCCAGCATGCAGAGCATGTGCAGCGTGTGGCCGCACTTGACGAACTTCCCCACGGCGTCCGGCAGCGCGCTCTGGCCGCCGTCGCCCGCCGCCGTCTCGTACCCGGACGGGTTGGACAGCTGGTCCATGCAGATGATGCAGTCCTGCGGGAGACGGACGCCTTCAGCTCAGCCGCCATGCTTTTATTTTGAAAATACAAATAAAAAAATAATAATAAAAAAAAAAGAAAGAGTGCTACCTCATCCGACACGCCGGCGACCACCTCCATGTAGCGCTGGATCACCTCCTCTGGTCTCTGAGCCGAGGCTGGACAGGAGAGGAGGAAGACAGGGTCAGCAGGAGGAGGAGGAGGAGGAGGAGGAGGGATGGATGGATGGAGGGATGGAGGGAGGGATGGAGGGAGGGATGGAGGGAGGGAGGGATGGAGGGATGGATGATGGAGGGATGGATGATGGAGGGATGGATGATGGAGGGATGGAGGGATGGATGGATCAATGACTGTCTAAAACGTTCCCGACATGCAGAACCACAGAACTAACACCAGGAAAGACTCAAACTAAAACATGGCTGAAAGAGCCGCCGTGTTGCCGAGCAACCGTTCCCCCAGTCTCCATGCTGAGGGCGGCCGTTCACCTTTTGCGCCTGTGTCCAATTGGCAACGAAACCTGGTTTCCACGGTAACGGTTTCCTCCGATGGTTTCAGGATTGCGATTTAGAGTTTTCAGATGAGACACACTGAAAACGATTCGGTATATCCGCCTGAGCCCGTTTCCATGACAACCGGCTTCAACAAATCCTCAAACTCAACAGAAAATACGTAAAAAACAAACAAAAAAAAACGGAATATGTTTCAAAAGCAGATTTCTACATAAATGCAACCTAAATGGGATTTCTTGTTGAAAAAAAACAAAACACACACACACACACACACACACACACACACACACACACACCGTCAGACTGGATGTCTGTTCTTTATGTCAGACGATGAAATGGAAGAAGCTGAATTTATGGACGTGAGGAACCGGGGGGGGGGGGGGGGGGGGGGGGGGGGGGCAGAGGCAGCAATGAAATGAAGTTCATTATCCGGATGAGCAGCAAAGCGAAGCAGATCATTCAGATTGGCGGGCGGAGCCGCGGCGCCCCGGCCGGGTTTGTTTTGCTGTTTTCGTTTCGTTGTTCTGGAGAACAGAGTGTTTCCCTCCAAACCCAACCTGCTGCACTCCCGCCGCAGAACGCTGGAGCGGATTGGACACGGTGGCGGCGGCGGCTTCAGGACCGACAGGAAAACCTGATCCGGTCAGTGTTTCCTTCACGACTCTCCGGCCTCCTCAACCAGAAACACTGATGAGAGGATCTATCGCCCGTTACACTCTTCATGTGGCTGCTTTGACTTTTTGATTGTTGTAATTTGACACCAGGCTCGAAGACGACTGAAAACATGAAAACTCTGCCCGGAATGGAGGATTGGAAAATCTGGGTCTTTAAAGAAGAGTTTGAGGTGAGAGGATGAGAGTGACGGGCTGAGCCGGCGGCGGCGTCTGGCCACGCTGCCCCCTGCAGGCCGTCAGGCTCACAGCTGCTCCAGGCCTGGCTCTGGGTAAGTTCAGTGAAGAACCCCCGGAAAGGGAACCAGTATGGAGCCATGGGCCACGGCTCCGACTCACTCCACCCTCTTGTGGTTGGAAGTGGAATGACAGCGGCGGACGGCGTTAGCTAGCTTAGCGTCTGGACCTCCAGATCGGGTTCAGAGAAGCAGGAGGAGCCTGGAGTTTGATCACAGAGAGACGGAGAACGGATGGAGGATGGCGTGATGGAGCGATGGAGCGATGGAGGGATGGAGGGCTGGTGAGGTGTAGCTACCTCTCCTGTGCTGCCTCTTTGCTCTCCTAACTGAACTGCTGCTGCTGCTGCTGGGGGGCTTGCTGGGCAGGAGAGGAGGGGGCGGAGCAAAAGGAGGCGGAGGAGGCGGAGGATGAAGATGCTGCTGCTGCTGAGGCGGCGGCGGCGGCTGCTGGGGGAGGGGGGCGGAGGTGAAGTGCACGCCGAGTCCCACTGCTGACATCAAAATGGAGGCCATGCCTGGAGCGGGGGAGGGGAGGGGGAGGGGGAGGGGCAGAGGGGAGGGGTTTCAGCGGGGGGCGGGGCAGGTGAGAGCAGGTGGAGATATGCGGGAGCAGAAAGGAACAAATCAAAGGAATGAGAAATGCTGCAGCTGACGCTTCGCTCCGGCGCCGAAGACCCGGGGGCCTGACGGAGCCGTTTCCACGGCAACCACCTCCAGTGGAGATGCTACACGGTGGGTCCGTTCACATGGCAACGGGGCGCCGAGCCACTGAAAACCACACGTCTCTGGAAAGAGGCGGAGTTTTCCAAAAACACTCAGGCTGCGTCGCCATGGAGACGGCGGAAACGCCGCTACTGATCTGCACATGCTCAGTCAGAGCCAGAGTGTAGGACTCTGGTGTAGGAAATGCGGCGCTGATTATCATCGGCGTTGTTTAGCATCAGCGCTAGTTAGCATCTGAGCAGGTTAGCGTCTAGCGAGCGCTCAGAGGCGGCGCGCCGGCGACCTTCCCCCTCCCACTAATGAGGCCCTGGTCCGCCGGCGCTCTCCCGGCTGATCGTATTGATCCGGACGGCTTATCGGCGCCGGACCAGGGCAGAGCGGAGCGGACTGGCTTTCAGCTGCTCTCTCGCTTCACCCTTTCCAGGGAAAAAAAAAGCTAATTAAAGCTTCGCTTTCAGGACGAAGGCCAGAATCACAGAGACAAACGGGCCCTGAACGCAACACTGGAAAATAACTTCACTCTGGCTCGTTGACTTTTACAGTAAGTCGTGACAAACTCACACCGGACGGTCTGTCCTTCATGCTGCTCCTGGGAATCGAACCTGGGCTCAATAACCCACAGTCACACAGAACTCAGAAGAAAGACGACACTTCAGGATTCAGAGGCGCTACGACACAAACCTCGGGTTCTATGAATACTGTTCTCAGAGTGTGCTTCATGCATTTAGCTCTTTTGACTTGTTCAGAGCACTGAGGTGGACTACTGGACGGGGACCGTCAACTCTACAACTACCAGGATCAGGAGAACCTGGACTGGAACCAGGACCAGGAGAACCTGGACCCGGAACCAGGACCAGGACCCAGACCACTGATCTCTCCACACTGCTCCAATCATGTCTTTAAAAACCAGACCTCTCCTGTCCTGGTGTTCTGGACTCCGCTGAATCAGTCCTTCAGACACTTTCAGACTAGAGAAGAGAAAACGAGCCGAGCCGGTCCAGTTCTGAAGACATGTGGACTGAAATACACATGAGGACAAGCAGAGACCGTCCTCAGCCCCCGCACAATGTTTTCGAAGTCCCCCCTCTGTAATTCACCAGGATCCTGAATCCAGACTCTCAGTTGTTTCTGAATCTCAATAATCCCCGGACTGGATCCAGTTCCCAGGTCTGATACAGTGGCATGAGTGTGACGGGACTCCAGACCGGTCTCGGTCTCCAAGCCGCATTTTCAAGGTCTTAGTCTTGGCCTCTTACAGTCTTGATCTGGACTTGGTCTGGGATCACGGAGGACTTGGTCTCAGAACCTTAGAGTCTTGGTCTTGGGTTGTGAAAGTCTTTTTCTTGCCTTGGTCTTGGCAGTCTTGGTCTCATGTTTGGATGCTCCAGTCTTGTTCTTGTCTGGGTTCCTTACAGTCTTGGTCTTGACCCGGTCTGGGTTCAGGTGGTCTTGACTCCATCAATAAACTTAAAACTCAAAACTGAACATTTCCATAAACCGCTTCAAATTTCCAGTGACTGAGTCTGAAATAAGCAGCAGACTGACTGATCCTGAACGAAGCCCTGAAGTTCCCAGAAGAACCGGACCTGCGGCGAGTCCGAGGACTGGTGACGGTTCTGACAGCCGCTGGTAAAAACTGGCTGACGGAAACTCCTGACACACCGGCAGAGCGCCGCTTACCTGCCAGGGCCGAGCCGACGCTGGTGGATCCGTTCAGCTGCACGGAGATGGAAGGAACACTGGAACAGACCAGAGACCAGAGACCAGGGACACGGTCAGGAGGAAGAAGGACAGAATGACTCTCAGACACACACGGTGAAGCCGACAGGAAAGACAGAACAATGCAACAAGTCAAAGATTTATCGTGAAGTGAAAAGTTTACTCAGACAACATCTAATCTCAAAACCTTTAAGCGTTTCTTTGGAACCTTTGACAGTGAAAACCAAAGATTCATGAGAAAAAAACAATATGATTCATGAAACAGCAGCACAGAAAGCAGAGATGTTGAAGAGAGTGAAGCCCTGAGGCCAGAGGGAAGCAGGACAGGAGCTCTGAGACAGAACCAGTCCAGAACAGGAGACCGCTTCAGACCCAATGAGCACAACAAGAGGAGGAGGAGGAGGAGGAGGAGGAGGAAGAGGAGGAGGAGGAGGAAGAGGAGGAGGAGGAGGAGGAGGAGGAGGAGGAGGAGGAGGAGGAGGAGGAGGAGGAAGAGGATAAGAGTGTGGTCAGAGAAGAGACGAAGGAGGAGGAGGAGGAAGAGGAGGAGGAAGAGGAGGAGGAAGAGGAGGAGGAGGAGGAGGAGGAAGAGGAGGAGGAAGAGGAGGAGGAAGAGGAGGAGGAAGAGGAGAAGAGTGTGGTCGGAGAAGAGACGAAGGAGGAGGAGGAGGAGGAGGAGGAGGAGGAAGAGGAGGACAGGAAGTTAGAAAAACAAAGCGACTGCTGAGCTGCAGACGTTCCTGTTCAGATGGTCAGAGTGGAGACGAGGACGGGAGGGACGGGAGAGGACAGACAGCAGGGTGGAGAACAGGACATGGACAGGATGAAAACAGCATGAGGGTCCATGATGGAACCGCAGGACTCAGCCCAACACCGAAGACCCAGAGCAGGACGAGATGCCCACCTCAGCCCGTTGGCACTGGAGGAGCCGGTCAGCAGCGGGGCGGGGAGCTGGCCCCCGGGGGCCGGCGGGGGCCAGGGGCTTCCCCAGGACATCCCCCCCACGGACAGGGGTCTCCTCGGGTACGGCGAGTACACGGAGGCCGGGTGGGCGGCCCGCACCGCCCCCTGCAGGCCGGGCCGGGTCAGGCTCCCCGAGGAGAAGGAGTGGCGGGACCGGCTGGGCATGGGCCCCGTGCTGCTGTGGCTCAGGCACTGCTGGCAGGAGCAGGCGGGGCCCGAGGGGCCCGAGGGGCCCGAGGGGATGGCCGGGGGGCCGGCGGACGCCAGCGGGTACGGGAGGTTGCACTGGCGCCGCACCAGGCGCCGGTAGCCCGTGGCCTTGTTGACCTGGGCCAGGGACGTCAGGTCCACGATGTAGTTGTAGCCGTGGGGGCCCAGGTCCGCCGTGCCCTGCCGGGCCTGGTAGCTGTGCTCCAGCAGGATGGAGGTCCGGGTCTCGTACGGGGTCCAGCGCCCCTCGTCGTTCTGCCACTCCCAGTAGACGCCGCTGCCCAGGCCCGACGACTGGGCGAAGAGCGAGCGCCGCACCGAGCGCGTCTTCCCTGAAACACAGCGGGTCTTCAGTCAGTGCACAGGACCGGGACCAGGACCGGGACCGGGACCGGGACCGGGACCGGGACCAGGACCAGGACCAGAACCACAGACACCGTCTGACACCAACATCAGCAGCTTGACAGACTCTCTGCTGTTCATCCCACCTAGAGAATAGTGTCCTTCAGAAAAGCCTCAGCAGGGCTGAAGACTGATCGACTCCGTAAACAGAAAGCAAACCGGATCCCCAAAGACTCCCGTCTGGTTTACACACAGAGGAGAGTAAAAACATTTTAGTGTTCCAGAAGCTGAGGACGAGTTTTTAACGTGAGGACAGAGGAAAGTGAGAGACCGACCGCGACCCGCTGGATTAAACCGATGCTTCTGCACTAATCCAGATGTTCTCTGAAATGTAGATTGTGTTTACTAAATCGGCGTTTGGTGATCAACCTCTGCTCTGATGTTGATCTATAAGCACATGAGCAGAATCACTAACGATGAACCCAGAGCACAGCTCTGCCGTCGCTCTGTTCCTCCCTCCTCCACAGGGAAATCTGACACTTTCAGTCATGATCAGAGACTCTCAATGCCGTGGAGAACCAGACCAGTCTATTGTTCGTGTTTTCTGGCCTCAAAGTGAAAGTAAACAGGTTGGTCATTCTGGAGCCTGCGGGCCGGATGTTTCCTTCTCAGAGAAGCTTCAGCTGCAGCGACAAAGCCAGTGGAGACGCTCGGCTGCAGGTTCTGAGGCGGCCGTGACCCTTTCCCCCGATAGCCCCGCCCACCACGCTCCGGCCCGGACGAGCCGGCGCTCGCCAAACACACAGAGCTGGTGCAGAGTCAGGATCTGGATCCAAACTCGACCTGGAAGCAGCCGGGCGGGGACAGAGTCCGGGTGCGTTTGATTTATGGAGTCTTAGAGGCAGACATGCTCTAATTCAGCTGAGACATGAGCTTTGTACTGTTATTATTGATGCAGATGGACTTCGTCGCGCCCATAAAGATATTTGAAATAAAACTGTTTGTGCCTTTCAGACTGAAGCTTCGATGTTTTTCCGGCTCATTACGGCGAAACAACGCGAGTTAAACCGCAGTAAAGCTGTCAGTATCACCACCTTATCTTAGTGCTTCCACACAGCGGCAGCTCTCTCTCGCTTCCTCTCTCGACCAAACGTTAACCTGACGTGACCTCACCTCATTTGAATGTCTGCAGTTCTCATGTTCCCTTATTTTGACCTTTGACCTCTGCCTTGTTCCCACCAGGTTGACTGAGCTCCTGTCAACACGACCCACTGCGGTGGAGCTGGATCTGCTCCAGGTCAACACAGGTCAGTCACTGGCCTGAACTCTGCAGATGTGGTGATGTTGAAAACAACACATCTGCAGCCTGAAGCTCATCCTGTAGACTGACAGTCTGTTAGGAACACACTGGAATGGGTTCACGGGCCTGTTTTACCCCCCTGCTGATTTCTTTGTTCGATTTTTTAATGATTGAAATGGAACAAAGCCTGGATCTTGACTTGTGTAACATCTCATTCTTTTGTTAGGGTCTCTTTAATGTGATGTAGGTCCATCAGGCGGTGACAGTATGTTACCTCTCAAGCCAGAATGATCGGAGTTTCCGGTGGAAAACTCGATCAAAACAGAGGTTTTTGTCTCACCTCTGTTGTTTTCCTCCTAATGTGAGTCAGTCTGACTGTAAAAGGTGATTTATCCAGCGAAATAGCTCCAGCACTGCCGCTGAGTGTGATCTGAGCCCAGGGCGATGTGATTTAGGCAACGCAGCGTTAAAGCTCCGCGGTTATCTGATGTAATTCTGGCCTGCGCGGATGTAAACATCAAAACATCAGGAGAGGCTAAGCTAGGCTAGGCTAAGCTAGCAGGCCTCGATCATCCTCGGTGTGGATTTGTCACGGTTCTCCGTTGACGGGGTTCACCTGTGTCCTGCCGGAACTGCTTGAGGCTCGGGATGTCGATGAGGTACGGCGACAGGCTGGGGTCTGATTGTCCGAGGCAGATGCTCGTGGCGCCGGGCCCCGCTCCTCCCCGGTGGCCCCGCGGTGACAGACACCGCTCGATGTGGGCGCTCACCTGGCCGCTGTACGGCCGCCAGTAGCCCAGGTCGTCCTGCCATTCCCACACGGCTATCATGGGCTGGGCCTGGCCCGCGGATCCGGACGGGGCGGCCGACACGGAGGGCCCGCTCCTGGAGCCGTTGACCCGGGCGCAGGAGCCGGACACGATCGCCATAATTCACCGAGATTAGCCGGAGCTAACAACGGCTCGCTCGGGTTCAGCTGGTCGACGGAGTGCGGCTACGACGGAGACAAAGTCTGCATTTTGAATGTGCTAACAGGCCTGAGAGGAAGCGGCGGGGCGCGGATCAGAGGGGAGGCCGGCCGGGTGAACGCTTCGCTGCATGGTGACAGGCGAGAGGCATGGAGGAGCGCTTAGGAGAGGAGGCTTCTGCTTTGTGGTGCAGATTGTGGCTCCTCGGCCGCGGTCTTCAGGGACCGTGGGAAACACCAGCCCTGGAAACAACAGTGGGCACGGTCTTCTTCATGTGACGCTTCAAAGACGCGAGTGAGCGCTCTGGCGCCCCCTGCTGCAGAAGGCGGGGAACTGCGCTTCAGACAAAAATCAGACCTGCAGCAGGCAGAAGACAGAATAAACACACACAAACACACACCTGCGACTAAAACAAACAAACAAACAAACAAACTCTGCTACGGACAATGGAAATATGGAGTCACAGGAGGACCACAATAAAATCAGTTAATAAAAGAAAATAAATGTTTAAATATAAAGATAAACAAATAAATAAATAAATAAATAAATAAATAAATAAATAAATAACTTTCTGTTTATATTTACACTTTGACTCCATACAAAAACCCTGCCTCAGATGAAAAACACAAACACTGCAACACTCCAAAAAAAGTCTTAAAGGCAAGAAAGATGTGCTGAAGACAAAACTCATAAATGCACTATTAAAAGTGAAACCCAGCATATGGTGACACCTCATGAAGCAGACGATCAGAATGTATCAAACCACACAAACTGAATGCAGACTGGAAGGTGTGGAGGTTTGTCCTGATGCCGGCTCTGATTTCAGGCTGTGACGTCCACCTGGGGGAAGTTTGCATGTTCTCCCTGTTCATACATGAATCCTCTGAAGTTGTTAGAATAAAGAGGATATAGAAGTTTACTGAATATGAAGGTATGTGGAGATTGAACATTGAACATTGAAGCTGAAGTTGCATTTGGCCCTTAGTGGAGATAAATAGATCTGAAACCAGTAAATTCAAAACTCAGCCGTAATCGATGGCTTCCACTGAAACTCATTCTTTCAAATACATCCACTGTTCAGCCTGCAGAAAGTGAGCAGGCTTCATATTTTCTGGATGTTTCTCTGTTACCTGAAGGAGTTTTTACACGGCGGAACATCGATCACTTCATTCTCATCAAAGGCAAAATTTGTGAAACGTGGATTGATGTAAATTGGATTTATGCAACGTCGGAGATGACAATGCAGTGACTTTCTTGGAGGAAACTCAATCTGCTCTGTCAGGCGTATGTTCATTGCATTCACATAAATGATAATCCCACCCGACAGCTCTGACAGCGGCCAGAGCGTCGCTGAAATTAGTGGCCAAGTGGGATTTCTGTATTCCATTTAACCTGTAAACCGACACATAATCAATAACCAGACCCATGCCAAGTGTTCTCCCCGTGAGCAACACCGAAGAAAACAGCAGCATCTGAAGCTGCAAAGTCAAACTAACATTGTTCATTTGTGCTTTTGGGCAATATAACTGGGACGCGGCGCTTTCACACATAATGACAATAAAAAAACAGGGATCGATGCGATGAGGCGTCGCTGGTCTGAAGGCTGCGAGTCGGGAGATTCAGCAGCAGCTCCACATGCTAGATTTTCATACTGCTATTGGACATTTAGCCTGGCGCTCTCTGCTTTACATCACTTTCCTCAGTGGCTGAATGAAGCACTGAGATGATAAAACACAAACAACATCTGACACACTTTGTGCTTTAACTGTTCATGAAATGACTTGAAATGTCTGCAGGTTGTCTCACCTGGTTAATCCTGAAAAACAACGATGCTAACAGCACGAATCCACACTGAGCGGAACGGAGGTCTGGATTGGAACATATCAAAACAAGACTATAGAGCATCTTCCTCCTCTAACTGATGAAAAAATGGTTAAATACAGAACCTGTGATACAGCAGCATTACAATGATACAGACACACGCTGGTTACTGATTGTTAATTGAGGGTAGAAATGAGTCTAACACTACAGTTTCTCTATCAACTTATTACCAAAATAAAAGGCACATTTTGGTTGTGAGACTGAAATTGTCCTGTTTTTCACAGTGTAATTATCTAATCCTCCACCCATCCATTTATTTTTTCATTCATGTCACATTTGTGTGGGATGTGCACAATCTGGCAGCCCATGAGGCGTAATAAAAGCCCCATCAACCATTTAAATAAATCCTATAATTCAAAACCCAAACAAAAAAGAGCTGGGAGCGTGGCTCTCTATACCTTCATGATATGCTTAATTATCAATCTGCCTTTTACGATACGCAGGATTCATAACTCACATCTCGTTGATAACACTTCAGCTCACGATGACACTCGGCCCAACATGCGCCGAATAGAGAGTCATCCCCAAAACCAGCATGTGCTCCGTGAGAAGGTCAGGCGGCGCAGACGGCCGCCACCGGAGAAAAGCCAGGCTGTCTGTACTGGAGGAGCGACGGCGAATGATAAGGAGGAGCAGAGCAGGGAGAGAAACTGCCCATACAGGTGGAGCAGCCAGAGCCAGGACAATACAATGAGCACTAACACTGAGAACATGGAGAACAACACACTGAACACTAACACCGAGAACACAGAGAACAACACTCTGAACATCAACACCGAGAACACGGAGAACAACACTCTGAACGTTAACACTGGAGAACTCAGACATTCATAAGGACAAAACACAAAGCTGGATTGTTGTTACAGTGACTAGCAACTCTAAAACTACCAAGTCCAGGAGGATCTGGACTGGAACCAGGACCCTCTGGATTGAAACATGGTTCTTCCTGTCCCTCTACTGAGCATGTGCAGTAGCAGCATTTCAAAAAGCCACTTTTCAGAAAGGTGTGTTGTCTCTGGCTCCAAACAGCCGTTGCCGTAGAAACGGACGCCCAGAACTGGAGGAGAGACGTGCCCCTGCACGGTGGCCTCAGCGGGGCCTGAGGAGAGAGGCTTTGAACCTCATCTCTGACGGTGGTGCAGCTGCAGAGCGGCGTTCTCCGCCTGTTTCCACAGAGAAGCTGCGTCTTCATTGGTGATGGAAAAGAGCTTCCAGCTGCACCTTTCTTCAAAACGGTTCTTCCATGGCAGCTTGTCGGCCCCAGCCAGCTCAGTCTGCAAGTGAAGCTTCCCGACCTGCGGCGGGGGACCGCCCGGCGTGCCGTCTGCACCGCGGGCGCCACGCGCTCGCCGGCCGCCATCAGTCAACACGCCGCCTCCCTGGTTAGGGAGATTGATGCCGCATTAAGCGTCCTGCAGGTAAACCCGATTTTTCACGGGGAGGCGAGGGGCCTCCATCACGCAGTCACGAGACGCTGAGTTACTGGATTAGTAACCTTAAGCTCTCCGTCTCGCCGCGGTCCGCTGACCAGCAGGGATAAATCACCGGGCGGCGGAGCCGGCGCGACAGCCTGATGTGTTTGTCAAACAAAAGAGCGCACGCTTCCGGAAACACTGAGAACACCTGAGGCTGCAGGAGTCGGCGCCCCACCGAGATTTCAGCAGCGATTCACTGCGTGAAGCTTCAGCTGGAGTCCATGTCAGCGTCACTGCTGGGATATTCATCACCACGGAACCAACGTGGTTAAAGCTCACTCAGCATTCCTGCAGACATGAAGACGAGGCAATCAGGCTCATTTCACTGCAGCCGTTCCCCATGATGCTCTCTGCTGTCTGTGGTATCAGTCACAGGACGAACAGCAAGCCTCACCACTCACTCACAACCAAAGCACCGTTACTTGAATGTTACTAGATCATCCATTCATCATCATCCATCCATCCATATCCATTCATCATCATCCATCCATCCATCCATCCATCCATCCATATCCATTCATCATCATCCATCCATCCATCCATCCATATCCATTCATCATCATCCATCCATCCATCCATCCATCCATCCACCCATCATCATCATCCATCCATCCATCCATCACCATCCATCCATCATCCATCCATCCATCCACCCATCATCCATCCATCGCCATCCATCCATCCATCCATCCATCCATCCATATCCATTCATCATCATCCATCCATCCATCCATCCATCCATCCATCCATCCATCCATCTATATCCATTCATCATCATCCATCCATCCATCCATCCATCACCATCCATCCATCATCATCCATTCATCATCATCCATCCATCCATCCATCCATCCATCCATCCACCCATCATCCATCATCATCAGCCATCCATCCATCCATCCATCCATCCATCCATCCATCCATCCATCATCATCCATTCATCATCATCCATCCATCATCCATCCATCCATCCATCGCCATCCATCCATCCATCCATCCATTCATCATCATCCATTCATCATCATCCATCCATCCATCCATCCATCCATCATCCATCCATCATCCATCATCCATCCATCACCATCCACCCATCATCCATCATCATCAGCCATCCATCCATCCATCCATCCATCCATCCATCCATCCATCATCATCCATTCATCATCATCCATCCATCATCCATCCATCCATCCACCCATCATCCATCATCATCAGCCATCCATCCATCCATCCATCATCATCCATTCATCATCATCCATCCATCCATCCACCCATCATCCATCATCATCATCCATCCATCCATCCATCCATCCATTCATCATTCATCAACCATTCATCCACCATTCATCCATTAATTATCCATCATCATCCATCCATCCATGTATCATCCTTCATTCCATCATCATCCATCCATTCTTTAGCATCATCATCCATCCATCCATCCATCTATCCATCCATCCATTCATCCATCCATTTGTTATCCATCCATCCATCATCCATCCATCATCCATCCATCCATCCATCCATCCATCCATCCATCCATCCGTCCGTCCATCCATCCATCATCCATCCATCCATCCATCCAGTCCCTGATCTCGGTTCAGAGTCCCGGCTGCCTGAGTGTCCTTCAGCCAGGTAATGAAAGTGAACCACCACAGGCAGTCTTTTGTCTTCCCCGTTTGAATGGGTGCATTGAACAGAAATTGCCCGGTGCATTGAGACCACCGCGGTGAAAGTGTGGTCTCAAACTGTGGTTTATTTATAGCTCGACAATGGAAAACACATCGCAGAGACTCAGTGGCTGAAGTGAAAAGACGAATGTTTCTGATATTTTAAGTTGAACCTTCGGAGCTCAGAGATAAAATCTGTTCTGCGCTAAACATGCAGTTTCATCTGAAAAGTTTATTTTTACTGACTGTCAGAATAAAACTGTCATAAAACACATTAAGGAGTTTAAATTAGCCCCGGTTTAATTGACTGGATTATGTGGATTAATAATTTAAATTAACCCAGTGCTGTCAGTTTCAGTCTCCTCTGAGTCTGGTTCGACAGAAACTCTCCACCTCCTGAGAATTGTCGTTCCCACACAGTCTCACAAAAGAAGCCCTGAGATAATTTACACCATTTAAGTTTCCCTCTTTCTCTGCAGAGTCTGTGAAATCATTGTTTCACATTAAATCACCTTCACCTCATCCTTAATCGATTTTGGATCCCTCCTCTCTCCGATACATGATTTGTGAATGGCATTTACAAGCGGACCATAAAATAGTGCCGGCACCTCATTTCACAAATGGCTGTGTCTCTGCAGTCCCTCCATCTTCACCTGCCCGGGCCACGGTCGCGTTTTCTATTGGCTGAGTTCAAAAGTGCCAAAAATTAGGTTGAAAGAAAGCAATGGTTTGTTGCACGTTGCAGCTCGGATGTTGCAGAATTCATGAACTGTGCTCCCGGTGAGTTGTTATCTGAGACGGGCTCGGTGGTGTGCGTTCAGCCGGTCACGTCACTTGGTCTTATAGGTGAAAAAAGAAAAAAAAAAGTTCATCTTTATCCAACATTTCCTGAAGAAAATGAGAATTATTGCCAGAGTGCACTGAAATAACCTGTAATTTTCCACACCACGGTTCAAAACCCTTCCCTTCATATGGAGGCTCTGGTCAGGCCCTGCGCTCTCAATAGTGTCAATTACAGCAATGAGCCCCGCTGCATTCAGATTAAACTTTCTATATGCCGGACTCCTGAGGTGAGGCGATGCAGAGGGAGATGGAATAATGAAATATCTCTTCTCGGGGAGCCGGGCGCCGCTGCCGCAGAAAGAGCCACGGCCGGCTCCAGGGGATTCGAACGGTCTCCATTATCTGGCGGCTCCTGGCCCACGTCGGAGCGATCGGTTTCAGTGAAGCAGCCTCTCCCTCATTCTGCTTCAAATAGGTGGATTCAGGACCGGTGGAGTGCCGCACCGCAAATCCCAGCTGGATCCGCCTCTCCCCGAGGCAAGGCTTCACAGAGGACGAAGCGTCCTCGTCGAGGACGAGCAGGTCATCCCGCTGGGTCGGAGCGCCGGGAGCGTCGTCGCCACGTCATGCTAATGCCATCGCTTCCTGCAAGCGCCCCAGCGGGGGAGCGAAGATTCGGCCTTGAGCTGCCCGGACGCCGTCCTCCAGCAGAACCGGAGCGCCTCCAGAGCGACACATGCCAGAAGACGTGGTCGGCGTCATCCGTCAAGACGAGACCGAGTCTCTCCGTCCCGGTCCGGACGGCGCCGACGGGACGTCAGCCTCCAGTAGCAGCCTCCGCCTCCCGCCAGTCTGTTTACGGTTTCTCATACACGTGAGAAGGTGGAATAAAGACGAGTGCGGCTCCGAGCGGAGCTGCCAGGGCGCTGTGGGTTCTGGCTGTTAGGAAGGAACACACCCGGAATAGGAAATTATCTCTGCTTCTGCTGCATGAATTTGCTTCCACTTTATTTTTTTGGGCTCAGGATGGTGAGAAGAGCGAGGTTCAGACGCGACGCCTGAAGAGGGAGCTGGGCTTGAGTCCTGGTGACAGCGGTCAAACGGAGCATCCACTTATCAAGGCAGACGTGGTCTTTATCTTTCAAAATAGCACCGAATAACAGCCGCAGCCCTTTACAACGGAGGTAAAGTCACACGCGGGGAGGTTAATGGCAGCCGGGGCCGCCGCTGTTCCAGATTCACAAATATTCCAACCAAAGCAAAGAGCAGAAGCCTGCCTTCAGTCTCATCCTGCCCGCTGACTCCGCTCTCGTCACCAAAACGTCTACAAACACACAGTGAGACGCACATTTAGCCAAAGAGCACATGTCAGGTTTGCACTGAGAAGGCTCTCGGTGCTGCAGCGGCTCGACTCCACCACGGATAAAGCAGGTCCAGAGTTCATCAACTCACACGATTAAACAGGCCTGGCAGTGTTCTGGATATATTTACCACTATATAGAAAAGTCCATTTAAGAAATGACAGACTACATTATTGATTGTTGTTCATCTTGCCTCCAGTCTGACCTTATTCTTTGTTTTTGTGATCGTTCGCCTGCAGAAAATTCCCCCAAAATCCAATTTTGGTGCAGAAGGCGCACACAATACGTGAAGCTTCAACAAAGGCTTTTGAAATTTTCCCTTTATTGACGTGAGCGGTAATTACGAAAAGAAGCTCTGCCATCAAAGGCGAGGCCGAGATACTTTCAGGGAGGTGTTGTGTCGAGCGGTGAAGAAAATTATACGGCTGAATCTGTGTAAACATGAGGGTGGGCTGTCTGTTTTGTGAATTGCCTGCGACGTCTTGAGGTGCCAGTCAGCCGGAGGACACCGCCGCTTTATTCCTCCTCTGGAGTAATGGAGTCTCTTTGAACAGCACTTTGGGGGTGTGTGCTCGGCTGGGTTTGTACTCACACACTCCAGTCTATCTGCAGTCGACAGGAGCCGCTCGTGGCTCGGGTGTGAGCTGAATCCAGACTTCAGAGGCGGGGATGCCAGAACGGCGTGTTTGAAGGAAGCCTTCAGATGTGGGCCTGGCGCCCAGCGGCCGACAGCCTGATGGGATTGTTAAGTTCAACTCTGAATCGCAGAGAGTATTGTTTGGCCAAGGCGTGCCGCGCTAACAGCCGATATGACACAACAGGGCGGCGGACATGTTGTTTATGGCGCCCGTCACACGTCACGCCACATGCAGAGCACTTTACTCCCGGCTCCGCACCTCCAGGTAAAAATGAATCGATACTGGAGACGTTTGACGCTCGTGTTCGAAGCCCGGCGGTGGAGAAGTGGTTAGCACTGTCGCCTCACAGGAAATCCCAGTTCGCCCACTGGTAATGTTATAGACAGACACCAGCGCCCACTAGTGGCCCACCACGAAACCACAGCACTTTCAGCTTTTCTGCTGCTCTGCGGGTCACGTCCTCCCGCCACCGCCGCGGGGAGTCCGCAACACAGCCGAGGACTTCCAGGGGACCAGGGGTCACCGGTCAGACCCAGGTCTGAGTTCAGGGGACCATCCGTCCTGAGGAGGAAGTGGATTCTGGTCCAGATCAAACAGGCCAGCTGTGAAAGTCCCTGAAAGCAAAGCAAACCAAATGAAGGTGTGAAATCTGCCTCAGTGAACCCAGTCCTGGACTCTCCTGGTGTGAAAACGGCCGAAGTCATGAAATTTCCATAATCTGAACCAACCGTTGACCGCTACGCCCACAAACTTCAGTCACTGTGATACCAAGTTGTGCAACATGCAAAAGGACAAAAGTTCTGGTGACCACATTTCAGTTTCCCCTCCAAAAAAAAAAACAAAATTGATGACACTTGGCCCAGCCTGGAGAAACTTCAGTTCTCCCAGTAGTTGTATTTTAACGTATTCACAGAGCGCCTGCTCTGTGTGCATCCAATACTCAGTTATATAAGACAATAACATCTCCATAAACGATTCAGAGATTCTCCGCAGAGGTTACTCAACAAGCTTCATTAATGCAGAAGATAATCTCTCTTTTGTGCATACACAACTTAAAAATCTCTGGAATGAGATGTTGAAAGAAATAAAGCCTCTTTTGTCAATAGACGAATAAATCAGACAAATAAGCAGTTCTGTGTGAAACTTCTCGGTGTTTAATGAAGCGTGTCTGCCTTCCTGTGGGGGTTTTAAACTTGTGGTCCACCTCCAGCCCACACAGTCCCCACAAATCAAATATATTATTAGATTTTTGACATTTTCCCCCGTGCGTGGAAAACAACTCCAGTTTCCGATACAGACAGACTGAAGCAGAGCGGGCTGATGTGAGAGGAACGATGGCCGGAGGATGTGATCGTCTGCTCTTTCTTCACGAACATAACGAGTTCTCGTTCAGTGAAAACGCAAAGCTTTCGTTGTGTTTTGGGTGTTTGTTTCCACGGCGACGGTTATCAGAGCAGATGAGAAATAGCTTCCTGGTGCTGAAGCGCCTTTGAGTGTGTCTCCATGGAAACGGAGAAAACAGCCGTTCACTGCGTTTCTGTCACTTCCATGTAACAAGGTGAAAACGCTGCTTTTTCACTGTTTCCACCGGATCTGAGTGGATCTGCGGCTCTGCACCGCAGGTTTGAAATCCCCACCAGACAATTACTCATTGTGGAGTGCAAGGGGGAACTTTTATTTTGAAAGACCGGCATCTGGTCATCTGTGGCCTTTCAGGTGTTTCGTCTTTCATCCAATCCCTGGCTTTGTCGGTCTGTGGAGGTAGGACCGAGCGAGGTGGCGTTACCACGGGCAACAGCCAATCGCATCCCACAATAACAACAAGACAACAGTGATGATCATGATGCTAAGAACGGAGAGAGACGGCAATATGAGTGACGGTGCAGAACAGCACAGTACCAGAAGGTAACGTTAAACCGATCAAACACAAATTCAAAACTAAATGATCGTTTAGTGTAAAAACACTACAGGTCAGAGGAGAGAGGGCAAACCACTGCACCACCGTGGGGATCAAACTCAGCAAATTCTAAAAATAACAACATCGATCAATAAAAAAAAAAAAAAACACCTGATTGGTTGAAAGTAAATACAGGTGGATCCTGATTTCTTTCTCACGTGAACAAAACTGAAGGAATGTCAAATAATACGTTCAGAAATAGCAGCTGTGACTTCTCTGTATTTGTATATGCAGATAATAAAAGAAAGAACATCAAAAACACATCAGAGCTGAACTCTGACTATAATCCTTAATCCAAACAGTGGAAGGGGAAAGCTGTCAGTCCTCCAAAGCTCCGCCGTTATTATCTGTGAACAGTCAAAACTCCTCGTTCAGTAGTGTAAACAGGATTAACACTGGGACTTGTCTTTTTCATTTTCCTTTCTTTTCTTTTTCTTTTTTTTTTTTTGCAGCTTAAACAGCTTCAGACTGTCGAGGACAAGCAGGAATAATGACATTATTGTGTTGCATATAAATGCAGCAATTTGCAAAGTGAGCGTCGTCTTGACTGACACCTTTCTCTAATTTATTCTCCAACAAAAGGCTTGCTGTAAGTACTGGTTGTTAACCGCTGGTTGGTCTCTGTGGAGGCAGACAGCCGCGTGCTGACAGGGGGCTTTTAGGAGCCGCAAACTTTCAATTAAAAACCTCATTTACGTTGTTCTTCTCCAGATCTTACAGCTGATTTGAAAGGTTGCATTAATTTTACATCAAGACGCCCGAATCTTGTCAGCTTACAACTGAAAACACAACAAGTCTTCATGAAAGGCGTTCATTACAACGGCAATCAAGCAGGAGGAGAAGCTCCGAACAGACCCAGGTATTCCTCTACACTAATGACATTTTCTAGGATAGAAATTAGATCTTTCATCTCCAAATTCTGAGGATTTTTTTTTTTTTTAATCATTTCACGACCCAAAGAAAACCAGTCGTCGACCCTCTTTGGGTCCCGACTCCATAGATTTGAAAACACTGCAGTAGCCGACGTCCCCAGATGTTCCAGGTATTAAACACAAACACAACTGAGGAAAAACCACACGAAGTGAAAACTCAGGCAAGACTGGAAAAAAGGGCGAAAGATCCAGAGACGCTGAGGACCTGTTTAGACCAGGACCAGGACTGAGATCCTGCTGATCTGGACCAGGACTGAGATCCTGCTGATCTGGATCAGGACTATGGGTCCTTGGAACAGGACTTTAGATCCTGGTGATCTGGATCAGGACTGAGATTGTGGTGATGTTGGTCACAACTTTAGCTCTATGTTGTCTGGTTCTATGTTCTCTGTTGTCTGGGTCTATGTTCTCTGTTGTCTGGGTCTATGTTGTCTGGGTCTATGTTCTATGTTGTCTGGGTCTATGTTCTCTGTTGTCTGGGTCTATGTTCTCTGTTGTCTGGGTCTATGTTCTATGTTGTCTGGGTCTATGTTCTCTGTTGTCTGGGTCTATGTTCTATGTTGTCTGGGTCTATGTTCTCTGTTGTCTGGGTCTATGTTCTATGTTGTCTGGGTCTATGTTCTCTGTTGTCTGGGTCTATGTTCTATGTTGTCTGGGTCTATGTTCTCTGTTGTCTGGGTCTATGTTCTATGTTGTCTGGGTCTATGTTCTCTGTTGTCTGGGTCTATGTTCTCTGTTGTCTGGGTCTATGTTCTATGTTGTCTGGGTCTATGTTCCATGTTGTCTGGGTCTATGTTGTCTGGGTCTATGTTCCATGTTGTCTGGGTCTATGTTCTCTGTTGTCTGGGTCTATGTTCCATGTTGTCTGGGTCTATGTTCTCTGTTGTCTGGGTCTATGTTGTCTGGGTCTATGTTCCATGTTGTCTGGGTCTATGTTGTCTGGTTCTATGTTCTCTGTTGTCTGGGTCTATGTTCCATGTTGTCTGGGTCTATGTTCTCTGTTGTCTGGGTCTATGTTGTCTGGTTCTATGTTCTCTGTTGTCTGGGTCTATGTTGTCTGGGTCTATGTTCCATGTTGTCTGGGTCTATGTTCTCTGTTGTCTGGGTCTATGTTCTCTGTTGTCTGGGTCTATGTTGTCTGGTTCTATGTTCTCTGTTGTCTGGGTCTATGTTGTCTGGGTCTATGTTCCATGTTGTCTGGGTCTATGTTCTCTGTTGTCTGGGTCTATGTTGTCTGGTTCTATGTTCTCTGTTGTCTGGGTCTATGTTGTCTGGGTCTATGTTCTCTGTTGTCTGGGTCTATGTTGTCTGGGTCTATGTTCCATGTTGTCTGGGTCTATGTTCTCTGTTGTCTGGGTCTATGTTGTCTGGTTCTATGTTCTCTGTTGTCTGGGTCTATGTTCCATGTTGTCTGGGTCTATGTTCTCTGTTCGATGCGCAGAGCGAGCCGTTGTTTGAAGGTCTCTGGAACAGAGTGATGTGACGTATCGCTGTGATATTTCAGGATGTTTGAGACGACAGCGGCTAAAAGAAAAGTTCAAACACTATTTTAAATTAATTTTTGTTAACTTCATTTTAATTTCTTAGCTACTTGTTCTCCTGTTTTAATTGGCTTTTGTCTTTTAAATGCTCTCATTTTCCTAACATCTTGTTTTGTTTCCATGATTTGACTGCTCCCTGCCTTTGGATCAACTCATGTTTGAATGTTTCTCTACAGACAAACTCTCCTTTTCATCACAGTCAACAAGCAGGATGCTTTAACTCTTTCCTCGCTGGCATCTTTGCTTTGACTCTGCAATTTCTTTATTTCTATTCAGATTTTATACATTTTAATGTTAAAAAAAATCTTGTTCTGTTCTCTGTAAGACATTTGGGGCGCACACAAATGCTGAAATACAAGTGCCACAGTGCTGCAGATGATTATATGAAGGAAGTTTATGCACTGCATAAAAACGCCCGAACAGTCAGCATAAGCTTTTACCTGGATTGATGGTTGATGACTGATCTAAAGCAACCTGAACCTTTGAGTTATTGTAATATTATATAAACACAGCAGCTTCATTATCAGCAGTGACACACATCATACATCATGTTAATGAACCTGGGCGGGATTAATTTGAAATACTATCAATTCACCTAATCAGCTGCTCTGATGCAAATCTTGACTTTCAACAACCAATTTGAACAATCTCCTGCGGTGCAGCAGCGACGTTCAGATGCTATGTTCATTGTTAACTTGAATTTTGCATGTTCAAATGTAAACCAGTAAAATAAAGGTGAGAATTTATCACCTAAAGCAGAGTAACTGACGGTTTTCACATCGAGTGAAAGGACTGACTGAAACCTGAAGACAGAGACAAGACGACCTCTGCAGAAGCAGCTCTTTCATTTATTCTTTGTGAGTGAAGTTTGGACAGGGAAGGATTTTTAACTTCACTTTTTGCCCTTCTGCCAGTTCTCTCTAAACCTCCAGCAATTTTCTAACGGCAGGCTTGGGTATAAACATTTCTCTTTATCCATCAGCAACGAGAGCAGCTGCTGAAGTTCAGACGTTTGACCCGAAAGGATTGAATAGAAAGTGAGTCAGGGTCAATAGTCTTCCGTCCAGTCACTGTTCTCTCATGAAGCAAACAGAACTTGTCGCTGCTGGCCGCCGACACCAGGAGGGAACCACGCTACAGGAGGCTAACGCTCCGGCTGACGTGGGGATGTGCTTCACTGGCAGCTCTGAGATCAGCACAGATAAAGGACTCGTTATGTATCCACAACAATATCACACGACAGGATGCTTACATCAGGCAGCAGGTCTGAGAGATTTACTGCTCAGTCTTCCAGATGCAACCGCTCCTGCGTCAATATCAGCTGGAAGGTATGAAGCAGGCTTCTCCCAAACTGCTGGACCGCGAGATCCACGATCTGACCGGGAAACTCCAGCCTCTTGTGTCGGTGGTCTCCTTCTTTTGGACAGGAATATTCCTCTATGCAGACGATGTCGTCCTGTTCTGGCATGATGGTTCATGTTCAGTCTGTGGTTCTCTAATGAATAAACAGGTGTTTTGAATCAAGGTAATCCTTAATCAGGACTGACTTGGTTCAGGATTATCGAGGTACTCCTGGATCGAGATTGACTTGGTTGAGGACTAACTCGGTACTCCTGGATCAGGACTGACTTGGTACTCCTGAATTGGGACTGACTTGGTTCAGGATTACTGAGGTACTTCTGTATTAGGACTGATTCAGTACCCCTGAATCGAGACTGACTCGGTTCAGGACTGACTCGGTACTCCTGGATCAGGACTGACTTGGTTCAGGATTATCGAGGTACTCCTGGATCGAGATTGACTTGGTTGAGGACTAACTCGGTACTCCTGGATCAGGACTGACTTGGTACTCCTGAATTGGGACTGACTTGGTTCAGGATTACTGAGGTACTTCTGTATTAGGACTGATTCAGTACCCCTGAATCGAGACTGACTCGGTTCAGGACTGACTCGGTACTCCTGGATCAGGACTGACTTGGTTCAGGATTATCGAGGTACTCCTGGATCGAGATTGACTTGGTTGAGGACTAACTCGGTACTCCTGGATCAGGACTGACTTGGTACTCCTGAATTGGGACTGACTTGGTTCAGGATTACTGAGGTACTTCTGTATTAGGACTGATTCGGTACCCCTGAATCGAGACTGACTCGGTTCAGGACTGACTCGGTACTCCTGGATCAGGACTGACTTGGTTCAGGGTTACTGAGGTACTCCTGGATTGGGACTAACTCCTGGACCAGGACTGATCTAGTCCAGGATCACTGAGGGATTCCTGGACTAGAAGGGCTGTCTCCTGTCTGAAACTCTCTCTAACGGTCTGGAACATGGAGGCACTGCTGCGTGTTTCCTGTGATGAACACATGAACAACGGACAGCTGTGGAGGCTAACCTCTGCTGCAGGATTAACTGTGTAGAATGAGGCCGGCGCGCCGCTCAGCTTGTACATGTGTCCACACATCTTTGAAAAGCTATTTTATTGCACAGCGATGAGATATAAAGACACACACAACACAGAAAAACCCAGTTTATTGAATTTAATGTTTTGAAAGCACAAAAAAAAACAAACCTACAGAGTGTCAGGTTTTGATTGAATTACAAGATAACTGTTATCAAAAAAAAAGGCAGGTTTTTTTCACTCAGAAACTGAGCGACAGGGACGAGACGGAGTCCAGCAGAACACAGCAGGGCCGTGAGGAGAACCTGAACAGAACCTGAAGAGGGTAAATCCCAGAACGATGCCGTCGGCTGACTGGAAAGAGGACAAAGTCTGTAAATGTGGGGTGTCAGAGTGAAAAGATGCATGACGAAGTCAAATCCTCTGCTCCTCCCGTGGCTCCTTTCCTCCTCGAAGCTGGAGTCGGTTCAGAATGGAGCCTTTTTCCCAGAACCGTACCCGGTTCACAACAAAGACGCAGCGAGTCGACGCTCAGTCTGTGGAAAATCCAAACTTTTGCTTGGCTCTGGGCAAACGCTTTATCATTCTGGGCAGATGGCAGACATCTGTGTGATCGTGGAAATACCTTTGAAGATGCGACTCGCCGTCGGATGAAGCATAAAGGCAACGCCGCCGCCCCCCCGAGGGTCGCATGTGCCACTTAATCACAAAGCCCGGGTCCCAGGCAGAGCGGAGGTCGAGGTGCGTTCACTGACGAGGGGAAATCTCAGACCTGGAGAAACAAACACGCCAAACATACGGCGGACGCATCACTCATGTTTTTGTGCCTGAATGATCCCAGATTAAAAGTGTTTCTGGTGCTTTATGCAGACTTAAGTGAGGCTTTCGGCAAAGTAAGCTGGCTAATGGCGCCCATCGTTCCTCCCTGACGTGACTGAAAGAGCTCTTCGTGAGCGTTTACGGCTTATTCGCTCTGACGTCTGATTCTGTGGAGATTGAAACTTGCGTCTGTGTTTTCTGGCTTCACGGACGACTTCTGTGAAATTTAGAAAAAATAAAAATCATTTCATGTATTTATGAAGAGACAGTCTGTCCTTTGTGAACTTTCTACGCTCTCTTTCCTAAATGTGTCTGAGTCCCCGTCTCCATTTCAGTCTCTGTGGAGAGAAAAATACAAAATCCAGAACTTTGGATTCTGTTGCTCTGACTGACCAAACGTTGGACTCGCCGGTTGATGGGTGGCCTTTAATAAACTCCCACCGTTATCACCCGTCACTGCAATGAGATTACAAACATATTTCCTGGCAGCCTGAAGTGAGACATTAAATTGTCAGTAATTCCTGCTCGCCAAATGAAAAACAAGTTTACAGCGTCTTGGTTTATGTGGCGCCGCTCACCATCTCCTCTTAATGGCGCGAGTCTGCTCGTCGGAGCGCGGACAGCTGCTGGCGTTATGTTTATTTCTGTAACAGGGATTAAGGGGCTTTATTAGAGCTCAGTGCGTCTCGCTGAGATGTGCTGAATTAAAGGCGATTGCTGATCTCGGATCTACAATGATCCACGACCGAGACGGAGGAAGTCACTGAAAAACTCCAAATTAGCTTCACCAGTCACCACTTCAGTCTTTTTACCCTGAAAAGAGCAGATGTAGTGATAAAATAGATTTTATAGAAACTCTGGTGACCAGAGCCGGTTTGACTGGATCCCTCAACCATGAGGTTGCTGGTTCAACTCCCAATATTGAAGCGTCCTTGAGCAAGGCCCTGAACCGCTGGTGTGTGTGAATGTGATTAACAGTATAAACAGCTTTAGGGACAGCTCAGCGTGATATAAGTGAAATCCAGTTACTATAAATAGCACATAGTGTGCAGCCGTTTCAGCACTTCAGGGTAAAAAGAGGAACGGCATCACAAGGCGAGTGCTAAAGAGCTAACAGCAAGGCCAGCGCCAAACGGCTAACAGCAAGGCGAGCGTTAAAGGGTTAACACCAAAGTGTGTTCACTTAACGGCTAAGGGTGCTTTCACACCTACTAGTCCGCTAGAGTGGTTCGGTTCGGACATAAATTATTCATAAATGTTGCAGCTGTCAGCTGGTTCGGTTCGCATTCACACCACTTGTTTTTGCAGATGAACTATCCACTATGACCCTCCTGCCCCTTGGTGGCGCTGTTCACATAATAATGTGTTTTGGGTGGCGGAAGTGAACCCTGATTGGCCAGCATGTGTGACGTGATGCGCTGCGCGGCTTGCTACGGAAGCCTCCGCCGACCAAAAAGCCTTCTCCACAACAGAGCGGACAAGACCGAGGCTGGTAAACTTTCACACCAGCAGCGGACCGCGCCGAGACCGCACCGAGACCACCTCCTCGAGGAGGTCTCGGTGCGGTTCTTTGTCCCGGACCAAAGCTAACTGGTCCGCTTTCACACCAGCGCGTACGAACCGAACCTGCCGGAGTTGGGGACGCTAGTCCGCTTCAAGCGGACCAGATGCTGTAGGTGTGAAAGCACCCTAACAGCAGGGCGAGCGCTAAAGGGCTAACAACATGGTGAACACTGAAGGGTTAACAGCAAGGTGTGTTCACTAAAGGGTTAACAGCAAGGCGTAGTCTCTGAAGAGTTATTAGTTTCAGACGTCTCCTCTCTTGAATTACTGACCAGATGCCTGCTCATCAGCCGGGTGTAGCGCCGGTTGCAGCGCCGGGTGGAGAGCTCCTGCTTCACACTGCGTCTGGAGTGTGATTGCGGCCGCTCTCGGCCCGGCGGCAGGCCTCCCGCTGCGCTCGGCGCCGCGCCCTTTGTGTAGCATCTCCAGCAGCTTCGTCTTTTTACTCTCTGGAATTACAAATCTGCTTCCTTTCATGAGACCTCCCCTGAGGAGGGGGAGGTGTCGGAGCAGCAGAGTGACCCCCACCGAGGGGAAACACACAGCAGTTCATCTGCAGACAGGAAGTAAAGCGCGTTCAGATGAGCAGGGTTATCCAGAAGTGGGTCGGAGGGACAGAGATCGCTCCTCTCACACTTATGGTCCACCAAGGCCAAACTCTTTCTCTTAGAGTGCAACCCACAGCTCTGAAGGCCTTCTTCTGGCCTCGGTATTCCTTTGAAAAGAGAAATCTCTTCTCTCTTCGCTCTCGCTGGCCGTGCAGCCTCTGATGCAGACAGTGTAGCTGCAGCCACGTCTGCTTTGCCTTTTTCAGGCCCGCTGGAGAAACGCTTCTTCATCTGGAGTTCACTGAAATCTCTCTCAAACGCAGGAACATAAATATTCATATATTTTCTTGTATTTTTCTGAAACTTTTTCATGTTGACTTTGCACATATCAATAAAAATATCAATAATTTTCCTCTTTCATTTTTAGAAAAATGTGATCTTTCTGTGTTTTAACCTCAAATGTTTGAAAAGGCAGAAAAGCTGAAAGCGGTGAATTTAGCATGATTTGGCCATGAGTTGGCGCTGTAGTTTGTTTTTTAATTGAAACCACGCACATGCAAATCAGATCAAATTTATTTATAATGCATTTTACACAAAGTGTTTTAGAGTATTTAAAACAAAAATCAGTATATAGATAGCAAAATAAAAACATAGTCACACACCTTCACCACCAACACAAACAGCTAAAGGACTAAAAGAATGAAAATACCTAAAATTACTCACAAAATAATACAGCAAAAATGCTAACGTTTTTAGTGTACCTAAAACTATTCTAACCTTTAGAATGTTAATAATGAAAATAGCTAATGTGGGGAAAATCAATAGAAAGTAACAGGAAAGTTGGTCAAAGCCAAATAAAACAATAAAAAATAATGAAATTGTAGCTATCAAACATTAAGAATACAACCTTGTATATAATAATTTATTTTTTTAAATTTGAGATATTTCCAAAAGAGCTTCATTAAAATTCTCAGAAACGTCTCGCTGCAGATCCTGAAATGTCCTGAACATTCTCTCCCCTCACGAAGCCTAAAAAAACAGGAGGTATTGATTTCACATCGTGTATGCAAAGCATGCATGTTCCTAAAACCATCAGAAGCAGTGCTGAACGTCTTCCCATCCTGCACTCGAACCCGGTAAAGACCGGAGCTGATGCTTTCCTGGAGCTCAGGCTGAAGCTGGAGGC